>NW_015555756.1:333858-366016 GCF_001515605.1 Sinocyclocheilus anshuiensis
TGTTTAAAATTTTATATAGCTTACTTATACTATTATATTTTTTGTTTATGAAGAAACACACACACACACAAATAACTATAAACAAGCTATCGCAAGATTTTGAAACAGTCTTCTGTACAACAGCTAACCACCATAATGCACTCTAAAAACTTAATAAGCTAATACACTCTGAGAGAAAATTAATTGCCACAAAGTAATTAAGTAATGTCTCACAACTATAATGGGTTGCCATTTGATAATGAGTGCAGACTGTCATTCAGATCACAAACAAATTATATTTAAAAACTGTTTAGAGAAAATTCTGACTGTATTCATAATGGTATTGTATTATTATATAATATGACCTGATTTTATAAAAAAAAAAAAAAAAAAAGCACACTAATACTATCATTCAGTTGTTTGGGATCACTAGTTTTTAATAGAAAGGAGAAAGGGTATACTTTTTTTTTTTTTTTTAAATAAATGAAGATCGTAAGAGCACAATGGACTTTTTTCGAAAACATGAAAAAATCTTACTGACCCCAAAATTTTGATCATTAGTGTATGTTCTTCTTAAAAAGCAAATTAATTTGAAACGATCACCATAATGATGACTCATTATTTACAGCAAAACATTATCTATTCTACACTGTATGCTTTAGATATGCTGAGCAAGATAAGCTGGGCTGGTCAGATTTAATCAGAATGTGTTCTGACTGTTTGGAGAATTAACTAATAAGAAGTGTGGGAAAGCATGGGCTTATTAATGATTTCTAAATATTTATTTGCATATAACGGAATGAGATATGTTGTTTGTCTGTACCTGTCTGATCGTGCACTGCAGTAATCCTCGCATTAGTTTGACCACACTCTACAGGGTGAGAAGAGACACAGAACATGAGAGAGAGATAGAGAGCAGTGAGCCTTGACTGTGACCTTAAACTCTCCATCTGGTATGACCATGAAAGAAACATGAGCCAAATGATTTGCCCTCTGGCATTTTACATGGTCTCCCAGATACAAACACTAATGAGCAGAAAATAGTACATATCTCGGACATGGTCAGACATGGTCTCTAATACCCTTTGACAAAATTGTATAGTTTTGTTTGTATCTCAACTCACTACGTATGCAAGAACCGACCTGCTCCAGTTCATAGGCTTTGGCTTTGTCTTCATCTCTGTCTGCATTCTTCCTGTAGGCCAGACTTAGAGCCCACACAGACAGGATGCAGTACACATTGTCTCTAACCCAGGCGTGAGGTAACGTCTCATCTCCTGGGAGTAACCCTGTCACCGGATCCTGCAAAATATCATAAGGAACCATATATATGGCATTATCCTGAGGGTCTACCATACTCAAATCAAATATATCGATTGTATATGGGACAATTTAAAGTGTCACCAATGGCCTGGCCTATGACATTTAAAGCATATGACACTTTAAAATCTATGCCTGTATTTTAAATCTTCATAATTTGTAATTGTTCATTTGCACAATCCTGTTGCAAGATGGAAATAACAAATAATGAATTCCAATAAATATTCTCAAATGCTCAGTAACCAAAGTCAAACTGTAAACTATGAGAAAAAGAAGTGTGCATAAATTGTATTGGATGTGCACTTGTAGTGTACTTAAAATCCTAAAAATATATATTTTAAAAATGTACTTAAAATGTATAAAAATGTGCTTAAAATGTACTTAAGATAATTTCATATTACTGAAATAAAAGGCCACCTTAATGTACATAAAGAAGTGCATATTCATGACTATTTTTCTCACCATCATGTCATTCCAAACCTGTAAAACTTTCTTCTGTGGAGCACAAAAGGAAATATTTCAAAGAATGCTGATTACTAAATCATTTCTGTTTCCATTGACTTCCATTGTATGGACAAAAAATAAAATGGAAATCAACTGTTTGGTTATTAACATTCTTCAAAATATCTTCTTTTGTGTTCAGCAGAGGAAATAAAAGCATACAGGTTTGAAACACCTTCGGGGTGTGCAAATGATGACAGAATTTTAGTGACCTGACCCTTTAAGTGCACTTAATGAACTTTGAATTCTAATTTGGACTTTTAAGTACATTTTAAATCACTGTTTTAATAATATTTCGTCATGCTTTGAAGTACACTTATTTTCTGAATAAAATACTAAAGCACACTTAAAACTTAAAATTACACTTAAAGTTAATATATTTTGAATGTACAAAATTACAACTTCATAATTACAATTGTGTAATTATATATGTATTTAAATACATAACATACAAGTTTCAATAAAATGACATTGAAGTATATTTTAGTTTTCCATAAATGTTTGTCAGTATATTCACCAGTACACTTTAATCACATTTCAAAGATAGCATTATAAAATTACATATAAAAATGCATTTACGTCCTACTTAACTGGCTAAAAGCACTCTTAAATTCAACTAATTGTGTTTAAAATGAATATAAACTATATTAACATTACATTCAGTGTGCACTTTAAGTGTATTATTTTTAAGTGTATTATTTGCTTACTTAAAAGTATGCTAAAGTGTAGGCCTACTTCTTTTTCGCAAGACTGTTACACTGCCATTTCAATAGATGTCAACACTGCAAGTGTGTGTGTGTGTGTGTGTGTGTGTGTGTGTGTGTGTTCGTTTGTGAACCAAGAGCAACACAACACGTGCTGTTCCCATAAAATCAGAGAAAAGTGAGATGATTTTAGACTCACCTGGTGACAGAGGATTGTCTGTTGCAACGTTCTGGCATAGTTGTCGAGTTTCACTCCGGAATTACTGCGACTTCTCATTATGGGTGCTTTCTATAAGCAGTTTATCTCTACAATCTCACTAGCAGTGTGAGTTTAGTTTAGCTGCCGGTGGTCAAGTATCAAGTGTAAGGCAGGCAAATGTCAAAGCCTTAAGGACGAGTTGTTCAGTAGTATCTGTTACATCAGATGATGTAACTGGTGTTGAGGCGCACCCTATCTTATATTTACAGGTGCAGTTTTCATCCAATATTGAAATAAAATCAACAGTATAAATTCAAATAGAATAACATTTTTAAAATAACATAACATATACCTATAATGCAGCACACTGAGCAAAATGATGCCATATCCACATCTTGTCGAAATAAAAAAAAAAAAATTTAATTACAGTTATGAAAATGTTAACGAAAGGGGGGTAACACACACACACACACACACACACACACACACACACACACACACAGATTTGATTTATTTATTTCCCAAATTCCAGTGACTGCTCTAAAATATGAGACACCAATGTTTCAGGACACAGAATAGAACACATGTTTATTTGATAACTGTTTTATTGCTTATTTGGGTTTATGCTTTATATTTTAAGATTAACTGTTTTTTTCCAAAGGATTGTTAGATGGCAGTGTTTCCTGGCATAGCTATCCAAAGACAACATAGCTGTTAAACTATATCTTATGATTTCTATAACTATACAGGTATTCAAGGGCAGGCTTTAAGATGGTTTAGATCCTACCTGTCCGATCGCTACCACTTTGTTAATTTTTATTACGTCTTAAATTGATTTTTCCGTACATTTCTGCCATATGTACATTAACTGACAGTCACCACTGATAAGCTACCACTAAATATTGTAGAAACTTAATTTGCTGTAAAGTTGCTTTGCAATGATTTGTATCGTGAAAAGCGCTGTACAAATACACTTGACTTGATTTCAAATCTGTGTTTAACCTCAGTACGATCTCAAAGTAAAAAAGAGGTGATAAAGTCTGATTTTGTGGTGGCTGTGCTTTAAAAATACATTTGTATAATCTTAATTCAAGTGCTAATTGAATTTTGAGAAGTCTGACAGTGATTAGTGTTGAGTGCTACTGGTTAACCCTGCCTGGTTTAAATGTTTCAAAATGATTAACAGTTGAAAACATTCATTTGACATTTAGAAAAGTATTTAAAAAGTACTTAAATGTAATCAGTTACATTAATAAAGTAGTTGAAATAGTTACACTACTTAATACATTTTAAATAAGATAACATGTAATCTGTAATATATTACATTTCCAAAGTAACCTTCCCAACACTGACAACAAGTTATAGTGAGTAACTTATATTTTAGACGCTATTTCCAGTTACTTTGTCTTTTTTTTGCTGGAGAGAATGCAATGCAAGTCAGCATAACACACAAGTGGTGTTTGAATCAATTTGTTTGAACGAAACAAATGATGATTCAATGATTCTATCAAACATACACAGTCACTTGTTGCCACCTACTTGTCAGACTCTGTTCCATGTTTTGTCTGTGTCTTGCTCCCCAGGTGTTCCTTTCCCACGTTTCATTTGTCCCAGGTGTTCCCCATGATGGTTTATTGCTCCCAGGTGTGTCTCGTCATCCCCTCCTCCTGTGTGTGTGTATAAAATGAACGTGACAGAACAGCGGACCGAACTGTAAGCGGCATCCCTTCACCGTGTTTGATTTCCGGTTTTTGTAAGTGTTTGTTTTGCCCTTTTTTCCCGTGCGCTCCTCCACGTCCCCATATGGAGGAGCGTTTAATGTTCATCACACTGGCAATGTTACACGCAAAAGCGTTTAAAGACTAAAATGTAGTGAACTACCAGTACTGTATGTGGTAATAGCCTACATTTGCATATATTCACTGTAAAAATCATACATTTTGATGTGGACATTTTTGTTTAGCCTATATTTGCACATTACACATTTTCTAAATATAATATTTGAATAAATATTACAAGTAATAAAAAATGTTGTTAAGCCTTCAAAAATTTATATTTAAGCATGAACATAATCATAAATGGATACTGTATCATGAATGCACAATAATAAATAAACAATGAACCGTAACTTGAAATAATGAAACTGTCACAGAAATACTGGTATTTTTAGTGTTTTATTTGACTAACTTAAACTTTGCTCTTGTATCAGAAAAAGAACATGCAATCTGGGTACATGTGGAAGTCGTTCACAGTACAGTGACATCAGTCTGTTACAGTACATTCTTGTGCAAATACTCCTCTCACTAACATGTGGATACTGAGGGACTTCAGGGCCCTTTGCCATTAGAACTGGATTTCTCTGAACATAGAACATCCTGAGAAAGATATGTGCAGCTCTGCACGTTCTCTC
Source organism: Sinocyclocheilus anshuiensis (assembly GCF_001515605.1). Lineage (NCBI taxonomy): Eukaryota > Metazoa > Chordata > Actinopteri > Cypriniformes > Cyprinidae > Sinocyclocheilus > Sinocyclocheilus anshuiensis. The sequence goes on from NW_015555756.1 coordinate 338,972, forward strand.
ACTGGCCCTGTGCCAAGTATAGATTTTAATTGACACTACTGAAGCCTTCTGTATGCCCTCATAGCTTATCTAATACAGTACTTTTATACTATCAAATATCACATGAATATAATTATTTCATACTCAAAATAGAAATTTTAGCCTCAATACTTCCAGCAAGTCCGCATTCTAAATAATGCACTTTTACGGCATTGTGATTCTTGATAATGCATTACATAAATTAAAAATCATGCTCGTACAGATTAATACAATCCTTTAAGTATGTTTACAATGCACTTACAGTTTTGTTAATTGTGTATTTTTCAGGGCAAGTCAAACACAACCCCCAAAATTCTTGTTTAACATCATTATATTAATAACCAATAATTAATGTTTATTGAACATAAATCATATACAGTGAAACCAATGTAACTTTTCAAGTCAGACTTCTCCACATGCTCTGCACTGTACATGTACAGCGCTCTATACAGTTCAGAAATGAAAGTGCTTGAAACATAGCCTATGGCCATAAAATATATATATATATATATTGGGTTGACTCATATAGTTTTCAGGCTTCCACTCCACTAAGAATAAACAGGCTCATTAAATGAACAATGACCTTTCCTGGGGGTAGAAAATGTAATCAGTTTTCAGATTTCAGGGCAGTTTTAGGACTTTCAGTGAAAGGAAATTTTGGCAGCAGTGACTTACCTACATAAACCTGTAGTACACTCTATGTTGTCATGGCAATAGGCTCCATATGGTTTGAACCCCATGATTCGCCACAGAGGGGACATTCTTATCTTGCGGTGAAGTATATGTGATGACTGGAGATCTGATCGCACCTCAGGAGTCACTACTGGCACAGTAGATACCTAGCATACATTTCTCAATCAGTAGGGAACATATGCTTGCTGTTAACATATGTAATAATAATAATAAGAAGAATAATTGTATTTATGTTTTTAATAAATGTATTGAAATTAGCATCAACTAATGTTATGTATTGTCCAGTATTAGCTCAGGTTAACTAATGTAGATAATGTTAACAAATGAAACCTTACTGTGAAGTGTGACCTAGTAAAATGATAAATGTAAAAGCATTTTTTAACAAAATAAATATCCTGGTATCCGATGTTCTTGATAATATGTGAAAATAAAAGTTGTTAGAAAGAGGTGTAAACTCACCTGGTGCATCAGCACTAGCAAGATTAATGTGCAAAATACAAATTTTGCCAGGTTAAAGTGATGCAGATGCATTTTTGGTGATGTTATTTCCCACAAAACTCCGGTATGTTAGTGTGTCCAGATGATTATTAGTTAAGCTTTGCAATGACCATGTGTATTTATAACCCTCCAACATTGATCTTACCTCCCCACCCTCTCTGTTTATCCGTCTCTTCTGCTCTCTTACTCTGCTCAAGGCCATGGCCAAGATAAAATCACATGTTTAGTAAATATTTGAGAGTTTACATAAGCTTTGGCATTAATTGTGTAGTCGTCTAGCTTCTGGAATCGATGGGAGTAAAAAATTACAGTCTCTCAGAAGTGCTGCCCTAAATGTTTTAGAAATTTATAGTAGAATACTTTAACATCATGATTAGACTGTTTTGTATAAATAAATGAATAAATGATTATAAATATATTATAAATCATTTTATAAATTAAACATAAAAGCTGTCTAAAAAAATACATTTTATAGATAATGTGGGTGGTGCTGCATTATAAAAATGAAAACATTACATGCGCCACACTGTTAAAAAAATTATAATAATACATACCACTTAAACCACTAAAACCCGTGAAATTTACTTTAAAAATGTCAGCTGGGGTTGTTAGAACTTTACCATTAAAATATGATTTATGGATGGATTTAACTTACATTTATTGTTCTGTTTTGTACCTTCATAATATATTGACAATCACCATCAAATCACAGACGTGATGAATAAGTTCATTAGCTTTTCCACAAGCTGAGGTAAATACTATATATAGAAGGTAAAATAATAAAATAAATATACATTTAACAGCATGTAACATAATGTACATAACCGACAACAAAATAACTAAAAAGAAACATAATGAATAAAAAAAAACATCAAATGTGTGCTGTCAATGTAAATGTAGGTTCCCCCCCCCCCACACTGACTTGTTCTTTTCACTTGCAAAATCTGTACATTTAGCAGTATTTTGCTTTAAATAAACCATTTAAAAGAACATCGGTTAACCCATGAAATAACCCATTAAGTTTATTACAATTTTCACCATCTACATAGTAATGGAACTTACACATTTGAACAATTAACCATAGCATTTTATAGTCTTTTACTGTTAAAATTGCAATCATTTTTACAGTGCAGATTTAATGGGATTTTGCAGGGGAAGTTACTTGACAAAAGATAATACAAAGATGTTGCTTGTCTAGTCTTCAGAATTTTAAAATAACTTCAAAGAGAAAAGTATATATGCTCTCATCTCTCTCTAAATCAATAGGTCATCAGGTTCACTCAGATAACATATGGCCTGTTCATACTAAAACTCTTGCACGGCGTTGCATCAGTCACGTATTCATAAAATTAATATAGGCCCTAATGAATATATTATGAATACAAAACATGGAACAGGCAGAATAATGTAACACATAGCCTACTATAAGACTGCAACCGTATTTCGCTTGGTCTTGTAGCTAATTAATTATGTATGCAGTTTTTATGCATTTCTTTATTATTATTTGTCACAATGCAGGACCATTTAAAATGAACTTAATGGTGGGAACATTAAGAGTGGACCGCTAAAAATTTTAAACATTCATTTAGGCTGCATTTTAAATTTAACTTTAAATCAATTTAATTTTTAAAACTCTGTTCATAGGCCTACCTTACTCATCACACTGGTGAACGGTGAAAGTTCAGCATGGGCTCCAAATGACAGAACAGTGTGATCCAGTCCCACAATCTATATATAATAGGCACAAACTGGAAACAAAATATTTGTTTTGAAAATCTGTGGACTATTATTATTTGTGATGTAGGCAACACTTGTTATTTCATCTTGATGCGGTTTAAAGAGTTTAAAGAGTTAAAGTCCATACGGTTCATGACAACACAAAGTCCGTAAAGTTCAGTAAGACGTAATTGTGGTAACAAATGTAATCACACTGCGTGATCATCAGTATGTACTGTAGGCTCAATTTGTCTGCACTGTCACCTATAGATGGCAACATTGAGCCACTCATTGATCGCCTGTGTGTGAAACTCTCATTAGGGTACAAAATATCGCCTGAAACTATTAAAAACATATAGTACTTTTTCTATTTCAATAAATACCCAGTAAAGGATGTGCTACTACTGATATGAGCTGTTTATTTTTTTTTTCTAATGTTATTTTGCATGGCTGAGTGAAATGTAAGCTAACTAAATAGCCCACAGTTGGTTAAATAAATCCTTAAATGATTTGTGTCATTTTTGCATTTGGCGCTTCTTGCAATGACCATCCCTTATGAAAATGAAGTATACCATACTTAGCATACTTTTAAAAAGAGTATTTATTAATGAAAAAAATTTAAGTTAATGAACATACTACTTAATGTAAAGTTAGGCTACTGCATGTAAAGTTTTCGCACACATATTGCATGTTATTCACAATTAAATAAAAATGTATTACAGTTTGTTATTAGGCCTATATGCAGTTAGCTGAACTTTTGAATGCTTTTTTGACCCACTTAAGTAGGATCAAAATATCAAAGCACATTTTATAAGTGTAGGCTACTGCTAAATGTAAAGGTGTTAAGTTAAAAGTGTGTTACGAAACCTTGTTATGAAGTACACTTAAGAGGCCTTTTATTTATAATATTAGTCTATTGTATCTGCAAATAGCCTACGTTTTTAAAATATACTTTTACAAAATACATTTTTAAGATTTGAAGTGTACTACAATTGCATTCAATTCAATTAAGTGCAATTCTTTTCACAAGGGATTAAATACATAGATCTAAATTAAATGACACGAAATCACGAAAAAAAAAAAGTAAATAATAAAAAAGAACTAAAGAAAAGTTATGAAGAATAATGGATCTGAGCCTGAGGTAAATAAAAACAGATTTTGGGCAGTATGAAATACCACCTGTGAGAGGCATTCTTAATCGAATACTGTTCTTGTGTATCGGCATTCGGCTATACATGTCTTCCGGAGATTGTACGTCTATTGGCATCGGAGCTTGAGTGACACAAGATAGCAAACAAGGTAAATGTTTACTAGTTTCACTTTGATCTAGGTACAGTCAATGTACGGCATGTTAACATTATAAATATGTTTTGGAACAGTTCCACTTGATGCCATTAAGCCACGGCTCCTAAGTTTATGAAAATTACAGCTGGTTAGCATGCAACCCTTTAGCTATCCTGCTAACCAGCTCCATGAGTATTTTTGTGAATTTGTCATAATAGTACATCATTGCTGACAGCTTGAAGCATGTTAGGAGGAGTCTTACAGGCGCTTTTCTATGCCATTTTGCCGCAATCCAAAATATAGCTCATATTTTTTGCAAGCTAATTGGCTAAGCTAAAATGACCCATATCTGAAGTTTGCTGATGTCATTAGCTTTGGTTTAGTAACTCAAAATGATAAACCATTAATCTTAACTGCTACTTTTATTAGCCAAATATAGTACACATAAATGTAAATATGGGGGAAATACGTTTTTTTGTTTTTTAACTTTAAAGGCATACGTTCAATAGTTCCTATAAACAATTTTAATTTTGAAAAATAAGAGTTATAAAATATTTTGTTTGTAAACATTTCAGTGTTTTAGATTTCATTTATTTAATTGTTTATTTTTATAATTTTTTATCCTAATTTTTCCTCTGGCTGTATTTGTAAATCTTTAAAAACCAATTATAAAAAAATAATAAACCTTTAATTATTTATATTACAGTTAGAACGCTAAAGACACTTCATAGTGATGATTTGAAATTCTTTTTCTGCTGTTAATATTCAATTCTTACTATTAATATTCAATTCTTATTGTGACTGTTGTAAGTTCTGTATTTAAAGTTCATTTGCTTTGTTATTTGTAATCCAGAATCATAATATATGCAGTTAAAAGCCATGGTGTAAATCATTGCTAGGTTACTATTCAATCTAGAAGTGCGTGGTAAACATTAATAGTTGGGTGGATCCTGTCAAGCTTTAACTCAAATGGAGTCTCTTATGCTCAGGTCAAAGGACATTTCCATGTCCTCCACATTCTGGAGGAAAGATGGACAACACAGGCTACTGTGGCGAGAGCTTCAACAGCCTGCAGAGCGGAACCAGCGATGAGGACATGGTGGAAATCACAGGAGCCACGCTGGACTTCTCCAGCACCGATGACGTGCCTCCACTGGACCGGGATTATGGCTCAGGTGAGTGCCTGATCTGTCCATACCCATGTGTTGCATTTGTAGTGAGATGAGACAAAGGGGATCGAAAATGGCCCCAGTGGTGACAGTGACGATGATGACGTGGAGAGGTGACAATACAAGTCATATTATTTCCCCAGTGTAGCTTCCACCCAGTTTTATCCTTATTCATTTGTGTTCTTTTCTTCATTTTTATTGTCATTCACAAGATTCCCATAGATTTGTTCCTTTCTCTCATCATACGATATAGGTTTGGGGGCAAATGTGTAATGTATAGGTCTCTGGCGTTTGTGTGTCTGTGAGAAAATAGCGGTGAGAATTCGCTGAGGTCACAACTTTGGTATTTGCCGCCCCCTAAAAGAAATCCTTTTATCACTGAGATCAAAGTGTCCCCTCTAGTTATTTCTATTGTAGCTAGTTTCATAATTTGAGCGGTGTCAGGTTTTCACATCCATCTGTTTCCCTTGAACTTCCTCAGCGTTTGATATCAGTTGCTTTGTATTGTGTTTGCTGTGTGATTAGGTACTTCCTCACAGTATATGGGTTATTTTTTGCTTAAATATGAACATTTTGTGATGTTTTTTTTCATAAGCAACCTTTATGCTGTATGTTTTGACTAATTATGAGCACTATACGTAGTAAATAAAATATAGTAACTAATATATAATTAAAGTTGGTTTCTAGAAGATTGTATAATTATTAACCATAGCTAGTTTTATTGCAGTTTTTTTGTGGTGTCATGTATTTCCTGTTCTTTGTACTAGTAAAATCTTTCTATGAAAGTCATGTGAAGAACAGTGAACATTGGAACAGGAATGTGTGCACTACCATAAATGTGAATTGACAATCTTTATCCCATTTCCATTAAAAGCCCACAACAAGTTACATGCTGTGTTGAAATGTAATATATAATGCTTCTTATTTAATAATAAATGTTGCTATATATTTAATTATAATAAAAATAAATTTAAATAAATAATAATATTTATTAAAATATAGTTAAAGTAAAGTGACTGGAGCCACTGCGCAATACTACATACATATTAAAACACTACTGTCCAAAAGCCTGTAAGATTTTTTTTAAAGAAATTATACTTTTATTTGCCGAAATTAATCAAAAGTGACAGTAAAGACATGTAGTCATAGAATTCTGAAAACAAATGTATCACAGTTTCCACAAAAATATTAAACAGCTGTACTGTTTTCAACATCGATAATTAGAAATGTTTCTTGAGCAGCAAATCAGCATATTAGAATGATTTGTGAAGGATCATGTGACACTGAAGACTGGGAAAATTATGCTATAAATTCAGCTTTGGGATACATTGTAATAAATTGCAATAATATTTGCTTTTACTGTATTTTTAAAATAAATGCAGTCTTGGTGAGCTGATGATACAGTTTTAAACAGCGTTCTTAACAGTAGTTAATTTGCAGTTGATTTTGATGACGTTATCCCACCCTTTGACTTCTGACATTAGTATTTCCTAGTTCAAGAAAAGCGCAAGTTTAAAGGACTGCTAGTTCAAATTCAGGTCTTCTGGCCCCTCTGGCCTTTTTGGTGGAAACGGTACCAGATTGGCCTCCAACATCCTGTCGGTAGAAAAAGGGTTCTTGTGATCATTTTGGTATTCCACCTGAGGCCTTTAACTGTCACATCCGGTTATTTATTTTGTACTTTTAACCTGCATGCATAATATATATCTCTCTCTTATCTGTGCAGGTGGTTCATATGGAGTTGGTGATGTGCCTAATGGGGTTCCTAAACTGATGGATTTACTAGATGAACCAGTGCCTGGGGTCGGCACATATGAAGACTTCAACACCATCGACTGGGTCCGGGAGAAATCTAAGGACCGGGATCGCCACCGAGAGGTGACTTTTGAATCTTGTTGAGTTTTAAACACCTATGCTCAGAAAGAAAGAAATGAATCATGCATTCACTTCAGCTTGTGTTTATTTGTGATCTTTCATTTCTCTTCATGTTAGATTGCTACCAAGAGTAAAGAGTCAACCTTGGCTCTGATGAAGAGTATCAGTGATGCCTTCTCTGGCTGGCTTCTCATGCTGCTTGTGGGACTGATGGCAGGTTGGATTGTTTTTATAATATTAAAGCATAAGAATCATAAAAAGTGATTATATAGAGCAGTGGTTCCCAACCCTGGTCCTGGAGGCACCCCAACACTGCACATTTTGCATGTCCCCTTTCTCTGACGCACCAATTTCAGGTCTTGAAGTCTCTACTAATGAGCTGATGACCTGAATCAGGTGTGTTTGATTAAGGAGACATGCAAAACGTGCAGTGTTGGGGTGCCCAGGGCCGCATTAAGACCGCACTGGGCCCCGGGGCTATGACTTACTGCAGGGCCCCCCAGGCCCACCTTAAGAAAAAATGTGCCATTCACTGTGCCTAAAATGTATAATTGCAGAAAAAATATATACGTTATATTGAACATTAAAGGAGCAACAGATTTTGTGTGAAAATAAACCATTCAAGTTGTTTATTTTGTTTAAAAATCGTATAAATGTATGAGGTGGCAAGAGGGCTCACCAACATGGGGTAAAAGGCACACGGTATTTATACAAATACTTCAGCTAAAATAATGTTTTTTTTTTAAGCGCATATCGTTCAAAAGTCAAATATAGAATAAATGCATTTGATTGGTAAACCAAATTCAAACTTTACGTTTCAATCTCAAATGGTAATGCATGGAATTTACGGGAAAGCTCAACTAAATAACAGCGCTAATAAGTGGGGGGCGTGGTGGCTTTGGCGATCGGCGCTCCAGTCAATCTACTCCACAGCCAATCACGGGCCCCCTCCTTGCTCGGGCCCCGGGGCTTCAGCCCCGCCTAGCCCAATGGTTAAAACGGCCCTGGGGGTGCCTCCAGGACAAGGGTTGGGAACCACTGATATAGAGCACCAAGTTAAAGGGATAGTTCACCCAAAAATGAAAATTCTGTCATTAATTACTCATCCTCATGTCGTCATCTTCGGAAAACAAATTAAGGTATTTTTGATGAAATCCGAGAGCTTTCTGACCCTTCATTGACGGCAAGGGCACTACCACAATCAAGGCACAGAAATGTAGTAAGGACATCGTTAAAATGGTCCATGTGACATCAGTGGTTCAACCTTAATTTTATGAAGCTACGATAATACTTTTTGTGTGCCAAAAATCAAAAGTAATGACTTTATTTAGTGTCAGTCTTCGACACGCATTCACGACAGCACCACGATGCATGCGTGTACATTCCTCTGCTTGTAAACAAGGTGCAGCACATCCGGATTCTACATCAGAACGCCGGCTCCTGCATCAGCAGACTGACAGAGAAGACAAAGAAATTGTTGAATAAAATCGTTATTTTTGTTTTCTTTACGCACAAAATGTATTCTCGTAGCTTCATAACAGGTAGAACCACTGATGTCACATGGACTATTTTAACGATGTCCTTACTAACTTTCGGGCCTTGTACGTGTCAGTTGTAATGCTGTCTATGCAGGGTCAGAAGCCTCTTGGATTTTATAAAAAAATATCTTAATTTATGTTCCGAAGATGAACGAAGGTCTTACGAGTTTGCAACAATATGAGGGTGAGTAATTAATGACAGAATTTTCTTTTTTGGGTGAACTATCGCTTTAAAAAGAGCTTTGAATTTCCTTTGAAATATCATCTGGCCTCTTCATGACGTTTTATAGCATGTGCTGTTTTGTTTGATTTCAGGTGCCCTGGCTGGTGGCATCGACATCTCTGCCCATTGGATGACAGATCTGAAGGAGGGAGTGTGTCTGAACGGCTTCTGGTTTAATCATGAGCACTGCTGCTGGAACTCCAACGAGACAACCTTCCAGGAAAGAGACAAATGCCCTAACTGGAAAAGCTGGGCAGAGCTCATTGTCGGTACTAATGACGGTCCTTTCGCTTACATCATGAATTACCTGATGTATGTGTGCTGGGCGCTGCTTTTCTCCTTCCTGGCTGTGTCTTTAGTCAGGGCCTTTGCCCCGTATGCTTGTGGCTCTGGAATACCTGAGGTAAGCCAAAACAATTTAGTACCAGTATAATATTTAATCTTACGTTTTAACACACAGGTTGTTATATTGCAGTATAGGTGACTGTTATAATGTTCTAGTTCTTGTATGACATTCTAGATCAAGACCATCCTGAGTGGGTTTATCATCAGAGGCTACCTGGGTAAATGGACTCTCATGATTAAAACCATCACCCTGGTGCTGGCTGTGTCATCTGGACTCAGTCTGGGCAAAGAAGGGCCACTGGTCCATGTTGCCTGTTGCTGTGGCAACATCCTTTGCCACCTGTTCACCAAGTACCGTCGGAATGAGGCAAAGAGACGAGAGGTATGATGAGTAGATGAAAATGAGATACTTTTTTATCCACCATAAATTCACCCTATAATGTAAATACATTTTTGTGCACAAATATAAATCAAAATAACTATAAATATTTTAATTTTGCACTGAAAATATAAATTCCTAACATTGGGAATGGGATCATTAAAAAAAAAAAATCTATTAATCATGATTATCATTAGCACAAATAGGTTGAAAAATAACAGTTAAACTACCATTGAGGTCCTTTTCTTTCTTTCTTTCATTCCTTTTTTTTTTTGTTGAAAGAAATTAATACTTTTATTCACCAAGGGCAAATTAAATTATTAGAAAGTGATGATAAAGACATTTATGAGAAAATAATTTGCTGAAAATAATTTAATCAAATAATTGCTGTTGTTTTGAACATTCTATTCATCAAAGAATCTTGAAAATAATGTATCAGTTTCCACAAAATTAAGCAGCACAACCGTTTTGAACAGTGATAAGAAATATTTCTTAAGCACCAAATCAGCATATTAGAATGATTTCTAAAGAATCATGAGCCACTGAAGACTGCTGAAAATTCAGCTTGGCCATCACAGGAATAAATTACATTTTGAAATCTATTCAAATGGATAACAGTTATTTTAAATCATAATAATATTTCATAATATTACTGTTTTTGCTGTATTTTTTTTTTTTTATAAATGCAGCCTTGGTGAACACCTCTTTCAAAAACATTCAAAATTCTTACCAACAACAACAAATTTTAAGGTGTTTTTAAGGAGCAAGGCACAAACTTCTATCTCCCATCTCTCTCTTCCTAAAAATATAGCGGCACTTGTTGTTACATTTTTGCGGCTTTAGTCTAAGGACATTCTGGTTGCCTGTTTTTGTGGTTTTATGTTTAAAACTTACTCATTGTGAGAATGTTTTTTATTGACATCATGACGACGGGTAGCTTTTGGAGCACCGATTGGTGGAGTTCTGTTCAGTCTGGAAGAGGCAAGCATATTCTTATCATACAGTACTTGTGAATTCATACACTCAACATTATCTAGTGTCATATTAATAAGTAGAATCACTCTCAATTTATCCTGTAGGTGAGTTATTATTTCCCTCTGAAGACGCTGTGGCGCTCTTTCTTTGCTGCGTTGGTGGCGGCCTTCACCCTTCGGTCCATCAACCCGTTTGGTAACAGCAGGCTGGTGCTCTTCTACGTGGAGTTCCACTCCCCTTGGCACTTGCTGGAGCTCATACCCTTTGTCCTGTTGGGTATTTTTGGGGGAATCTGGGGAGCTTTCTTCATCCGTGCAAACATTGCATGGTGTCGTCGGCGTAAGACCACGCGGCTGGGTCACTACCCTGTTTTGGAGGTGCTGGTCGTTACGGCGGTCACGGCTCTGCTGGCGTTCCCCAACAGCTACACGCGAATGAGCACCAGCGAGCTGATCTCTGAGCTGTTCAATGATTGTGGTCTGCTGGATTCCTCACAGCTGTGTAATTATGCCAATGTGAGCGTCACCAAGAGCAGCAGTGATGCTCTGCCTGATAGACCAGCAGGACAAGATGTGTACACCGCCATGTGGCAGCTCTCACTGGCCCTGGTCTTCAAGATGCTCATCACAGTGGTGACCTTCGGCATGAAGGTACAGGGTCAAAGCCCCATATTATCTTCCTTTCTTTCATCCAGTCTTTCTTTCTTTCCTCTATCCACTCATCCTCCCTTCTTTTCTGTCTTCCATCAATCCATCCATCCATCCTTCCTTTCTTTATTGCAGCCATCCATCCTCCCCTCCCTGCATCTATTCATGCTTCCATCCTTTCTTTCCATCTGTCCATCCATCCTTTCATCCCATTCCCATCCATTCCTCCCTCCACCATCCATCTATCATATATTCCTTTTTTCCATCATCCATCTTTTCTTCCATTTCTCTATCTATCCAATCATTTTATGTTCCTTTCTTCCATCCATCCATCCTCCCCTCCCTGCATCTATCCATACTTCCGTCCTTCTTTTTATCTGTCCATCCATCATCCTTCCATCCATCCAGCCAGCCATTCTATCTTCCTTTATTCCATCCATTCATCCCTCCACCATCCCTCTACCATATATTCCTTTTTTCCATCCATCCATGCTTTCTTCCAGTTCTTCCATCCATTTTCAACTCAACTTACATTTACTGTCAAAATGTCCACCATTCATTTCTTTCTTTCTTTCTTTGTCTTTCTTTTTTCCATTCTTCCTTCCATCATTGATTCTATTTTCTCTTCTTTCATTGTCCATTTGTAGAAGATTTTCAGGGATTTTAATTCAATATAATACATATAATTATGCCTATAGAGAAGACGACATTATTCTACAATTATTATTTTAAAAGACTATGTGAAGTAACTGTGGGTTAAAAGCAGCAGTGAAAGAACTGAGTGAACTATTTAAAACTTGAAGACCCTGCATATATGGAAAGAATCTGTTCAAGACCTAGAAATATACATGACAGCTATTGATCATTCTATATATGGTAAGAAACACCTGTCTAAAAATACAACAATACATATATGGAATTATGTAACCAGCTCCAGGCATATATATATCTGTGTAGAAAAGACATTCGGGAGTTGCCTTTGCAAACCATAACTCGGCTTTGTTGTTTGATCAATAAAGTCTACTGGCTTCAAAACCTCTTTAGCAATTTCTTTTTGAACAAGGAAAATTCCACAACACATTCTACCTTCCTTTCCTTCAATTTATCTATTCATCCTTTTTTTCCATCAATCCATTCTGTCTTCCTTTATTCAATCATCCATCCATCCTTTTGTTATTTTCATCCATAAATACATTCATCCATCCCATGTTCTTTTTTCCATTCTACCTTCCTTTCATCATCCATCCATTCATCCACTTTTCTTTCTTTCTTTCTTTCTTTCTTTCTTTCTTTCAGTCATCCATATCTTCTTTTCATCCTTAAATCCATTCATCCATCCATCTCTCTATTTCTGTGTCTTTTTTCCATTCTGCCTTACTTTCATCATGCATTATTCTTTATTCATTTGGCATCCATCCATCCACCCTCTTTCTTTCTTTCTTTCTTTCTTTTCCATAATTTTTTTCTTTTCATCATCAGTCCATTCATTCATCCATTCTATCTTCCTTTCTTCCATCTATCAATACATTCTATCTGACATTCTGTCCATTCTATCGGACATTTCCATCCCTTTCTCCATCTTAGAAAGACACAATTTCTTGACAAAATCTTGACACATTTTCTTTTTCAAATAATTTAGTGTTTACATTGGCCATTTTCTGCACTGTTGTGTCCTGTGTGTTCCTCCAGGTGCCCTCTGGCCTCTTCATCCCCAGTATGGCTGTGGGAGCAATTGCAGGCAGGCTGCTTGGTGTGGGTATGGAACAACTGGCATATTACCATCATGACTGGGTAATCTTCAGAGGCTGGTGCTCACCTGGAGCAGACTGCATCACCCCCGGCCTCTATGCCATGGTGGGCGCCACCGCCTGTCTGGGTAAGAGACTATTCAAACTGTCTACTATCATAAATGTGTCATTACTGGCTTGTCCAGATACTTTTATCTTTCTTTCATAGGCGGTGTAACTCGTATGACAGTCTCTCTGGTGGTCATTATGTTTGAGCTAACGGGCGGCCTGGAATACATTGTGCCTCTCATGGCTGCCACCATGACTAGTAAATGGGTGGCAGATGCTCTGGGTCGAGAAGGTATTTATGAGGCTCACATCCGTCTCAACGGTTACCCCTTCCTGGAGTCTAAGGAGGAGTTCAGCCACAAGACGCTGGCCATGGACGTGATGCGACCCCGCCGCAGCGACCCCCCGCTCTCTGTGATCACTCAGGATGGGATGAGTGTGGAGGAAGTCGAGTCGCTCATTGCTGAAACCTCATACAGCGGTTTCCCTGTGGTGGTCTCACATGAGTCTCAGAGACTTGTGGGCTTTGTGCAGCGCAGGGATCTGGTCATCTCTATTGGTAAGAGAACACAACTCTAGGTGGACTTATTTTATGTGCATCTTTCTTAGATCTTGGACTATGATTGCTGCTGATGAACGTCTTGGTGGACTGAAGAAGTAGCTCAGCCAAAAATGAAAATTCTGACCTCATGTCATTTAAAATCTGCATGATTTACATACAATAAAAGTTAATGGAGTTCAAAGGTCATTTGGACCCCATTGACTTTCATTGTATGGACAAAGAAGTTTAAATATTCCTTCTTATAGGGATCATGTGAATTATACTGTAGGTCAATCATGAGAAGGTTTATTATTCTCCGTTTCCCTCTGGCAGAAAATGCTCGTCAGCGTCAGGAAGGTGTGGTTAGTGCCTCTCGAATCTTCTTCACTGAATACACACCTCCACAGCCACCCAACAGTCCTCCTCCATTGAAGCTTCGTGGTATCATGGATCTCAGCCCATTTACTGTTACCGACCACACTGCCATGGACATTGTGGTGGACATCTTCCGCAAGCTGGGTCTGCGCCAGTGTCTCGTCACTCACAATGGGTAAAACCTTGGTTTGCTTAGCTTAGCCTGTCAGTTTTAAAGTTCTCGACTAATATTATTTGGTTTTGTCCATCATTTACATATGTCAGAATTATTATTACACATCACATATATTTGGATAAGCTCAATATAATCTTGTTCCTGTTTTTCCACAGGCGTTTACTAGGCATCATCACCAAAAAGGACATTCTGAAACATATGGCCCAGATGGCCAACCGAGACCCTGACTCTATTCTCTTCAACTGAAGTGCCAAACTGGCTGTTAGGAAACACCAGTCAGTTTGAAACCACCCACTGGGCAGAAAACACCAGTCTGGCCAAATGATTTGCACTACAGAACTGTCAGTACTGGGTTAGCGTCCATTCACACTGTGAATCCATTTGTAGAGCCTCATTGGCGTAGGCGCTACAACTGCAGGATGGAAGACCTTCAGCAGCGTTCTATGCACTCTGGCAACTAGCTTAAAGGTGGGATTGAGTGCAACCAAGTGTTGGTGTTTGCAGGTAGTCAACCTATCATAACATATCAATGCATCAAAACATATCACAATATATACCACATAAGAAAAACTCTGTAACATTTTGTAGCATAAATCTAACTATAGACATTCACGTACCCGGCCTCTGTTGGATCGTGTTACTCAAACCCAAAACACCTCTGGTGAAAAGACCACATTCTCATCTTTCAGATTTTAAGAGACATTCTTGTGTATGTCAAGAGGAAGTCACAAGCAATCGGTAGCAGATGTGCATTGCATATTTCCCTAGAGTTCTCCTGCCTTCCACTACAGAATGGATGTTAATCATAAGTTAAAACCATTATTTGTTGTTTACATGTTCATTTTTAGTCTTTTTTGATTTTTACTCTGTTTAAATGAGCACTTGCAAGTATTCCAGCATCTGAAAGCTCATGGGACAAATGTTATTTTGTTTTAGCTGAATCTTAACGCTTTATAAGTCATTTATGAGTCTGATGATTTACAGTTTCCTCATTTTGTCACGTCTATAACACGTTTCCAGACTTGTAATCAGTCATAAGCAGCACTGTGTAGTTTGTTTCTGCCAAGAAATGACACTTTAAAAGACTCACTCTATAGATTTTTCAGATTACATGCACTTTTTAAAATTACAACTTCATTTTTACACTACCATTCAAAAGTTTGGGGTCAGTAACATTTATGTTTATAGAATAAGTCTCTTAAGCTCACCAAGGCTGCATTTATTTGATCAAAAACATAGTAAAACTCAAATATTTTGAAGTAATATTAGAATTTAAAATAATTTTCATGTATTTTAAAATGTAATTCACTCTTGTGATGGCAAAGCTGAATTTTCAGCATCATTACTCCAGTCTTCAGTGTCACATGAACCTTCAGAAATCATTCTAATATGCTGATTTGCTGCTTAAGAAACATTTCTCTTTTCAGGTTTGATTGTTGAATATGAAGTTCAAAAGAACTGCATTTATTTGAAATAGAAATAAGATTATAAATGTCTTTTCTGTCCCTTTTGATCAATTTAATGCATCCTTGCTGAATAAAAGTATTAGTTTCTTAAAAGAAAATCTTACTAACCCGAAACCTTTGATCAGTACACTATGTGGTTCTCATGTGGTTTTAATACCACTGTTAAAACTACACATTATGTAGCATTTCTCTATGCAAGTTAGGTTGGCATTATTTTTGGACAATATGTATGTGCAATCAATGATCAAAATGGCATTACATTATACCGTTAATATAAGTCAGATTTTACCTTTTAATTCTCTTATCATAGTCTCTAATTATCCTATAATTAACCGTTTTTTCTGAAGCTTGGCTGAATGGTACACAAGTTTTCTCCATTAACAAATGCTGCTTGTATGCATTGCCTGTACCATTCACATGCATGTCCAAATGTAACCTCAGCATGCAATATGTAGTCATCTGAATCGTGTAAGTTTATTATACGCATATCAACCCAGATGTTTCCATTTTAGTGTTTAAGCCTGCATCTGTATGGCTCAATCTAATAATTTGCATTTCTCTGCTAGCATACCACACCACTTTTATGTTTATGAAACTCACAGTGGGACACCGAGTGAATGCTAAGATCTTCGTAAGCAGTGCTTAAAACATCTCAAGTGGCACATTAGCTTGGTTGGTTCTCAGTCCTTAGCTAACTTTCACAGTATTTCCTTTTTCTTTTTTTTTTGTCAAAATGTCACTCATTTTGATAAATGAAGGGCCACTTTATTAAGAGCATCCATACTAATTATTTGTAATGGTTGTGTGCAGTAATTTTTTGGGTTCTTTATACTCATTGTTTAAATTGTGTAAACTTGTTTTTTATGTCAGCATTATCCTTTAGTGTTAAAAATGAATGTCTCATTATCATTGTAATTTATTTGTAAGCGCTACATGAAATATAATAACATGTAACATGCTCTTTAGTGTTTCTTTCCAGTGTGATATTTGGTGATTAATGTTGTTCCTCATGTTTCTCAAAATTATTTCAAGATGTCTGTCTGTCCTGGAGCTTCGGGAAAATTGCTGTAACAGGAAAAAGGCATTCTTTTGAAAAATGGTAGTTTAACTTCGGATTGTTTTGATAAATTTGAGTCATGCAAAGTCTCACTCTTCATCTAACCCTATTTTTGTCTCTAGGCTATTTGCTAGATTTTACTTCAGACATCAGTGAATGACACAGGTTTGACTCATAATGCAGTATGGGTGGCATAGTGCTTCCCAACAAAACAACTTCCTTTAATTAACTGGAGACTTCAAGTCCATGATTGGTCACACGGCCTCAGACAGTCTTTTTAAGGAAAGAATGAACAATATAAACAGTATAACATCAAAAGAAAGTGGGAAACTATTAATCTGGCATGGTTTGCGTGCACAAATAGCAGCTTGCACAAAGTTTTGTGCATTTGTTGAAGGTGAAAGTCTTAATTTTAAGGAATTCGTTTGGCTTCTATGTGGTTAAATAGTCAAGGTCATTGTCCTCATTTTCAGAAACGTCTTTACAAAGCCCTCACAGATATGCTCATGATCTGCCCATTCAGATGGGAGTCCAGAGTTTCTCACTCTACTGAATCTTAAAATTCAGCCTAAGAAGGTCAAATGGTCCTCAGACCACAATAACTAGATGGTTTTCTGAGATGTTTGGTCTTTTGAACCCCTCAGATGCTGGAGTATCTGTGCTTCCCTCTCTTTACGGTTCCCATGTTGGGCCTTCCGACAGGAACAATTTCCTTTCCCTTAGAATGAGACCACAAGCCCCAATTGTGTCCCTCAGAGGTCAAACAGGAAGGCCCCAAAGTAGCTGGAGGAGTCTTCTGCATACACAGCTGTGGGAGAAGACACGGAGATGAAGATCTCGTCGCCTGCGCGAAGTTCAAACAGGCCCCCCTGGTAGATGGAGTGAAGGGCGTTCTCGCTGTCTGGAGACCAACATTTGGTGCCCACACCTTTCAGGAGCTGAATAGGGCGAGCGTAGGCGGTCTTCTTGTAGACGCACTGCACCACCTGGTGGCTGTCGGAGCCCGAGTGGTAATCGTCGATGGAGAGGGTGAGATAACGGAAGTAGACTTGGGCGTACAGGTAGTAGCGGCCTGCGCGAGGGATACGCAGGCGTCCGTTGGACACGGTCATGTTGTGCAGGTGGGAGCCGAAACTCTGGTTCCCCCAGGAACGAACAGGATGGCGACAGGACTGGTGAAGGTCAGTCTGAGGGGTTAAGGATGTCGTACCTGGTATAACAAGGAAGGTGCAACAAAACATGATCACCTCAGTGTACAGCAGCAGTTCTGCTTCAGCACTGCTCCAACACTTCTCCATATCATAAATTAATGTGAACCTGTAATCCTTAAAAGGTTCACACAAAAATGAAAATTCTGTCATTAATTACACATCCTCATGTCGTTCCAGATCTTCGTTCATCTTCGGAACACAAATTAAGATATTTTTGATAACGTGTCATCTGAGAGCTCTCTGACCCTCCATAGACAGCAATGCAACTGCAAAGTTCCCAGGTCCAGAAACATAGCAAGGTCATCGGTGGTTCAACCATAATTTTACGAAGCAACGAGAATACTTTTTGTGCACAAAGAAAACAATAATAACAATTCTTCTCCCCGATTTACTGTCTTCCGCCATTTTGGAGAGAACCCCAGAACTTAATCAATGTAATCAGCGCTGTTTACGTTCAGTAGACAGCGTGCGCATGCTGAACGCAAACAACGCTGAATACGTTGATTATGTTCTGGGGTGCTCTCCAAAATGGCGGAAGACGGTAAATCGGGGAGCAGAATTGTTGAATAAATTATGTTATTATTGTTTTCTTTGCACACAAAAAGTATTCTCGTAGCTTCGTAAAATTACGGTTGAACCACTGACGTCACATGGACTATTTTACCGATGTCCTTACTACGTTTCTGGACTTGGGAACATTTCAGTTGCATTGCTGTCTACAGAGAGCTCTCAGATTTGATCAAAAATATCTTCATTTGTGTTCCGAAGATAAACGAAGGTCTTACGGGTTTGGAACGACATGAGGGTGAGTAATTAATGACAGAATTTTCATACTTGAGTGAACTAACCCGTTAAATAGATTTTCAGGTTCATTCTGAGGAATTGTTGCCGTTTGTGTCCCCATGACTTCCTACTGATTTACTGCAATAAACGTTCATTTTTAATTAGTAATGCAAAAAAAAATTTCAAATGGAAAAAAGGAAAATAAATTAGATTAAAATACCAATGTTTATTATTATTATTATTGTAAATAATTACTCTTAATAGTAATAATAAAAATAATAATTATAAAATTAAACCAATTTAAAAATAAAATTAATTTAAAAAATCGTATTCACATTATGAATAATAATAATAATTATTATTATTATAAATTCATTAAATTAAATTGTAAAGTATTGTTCGTTCATTACAAAACAACGGGCCAAGAATGCTGCACTGGTCTCTTCACGTAATTACTGGTGCTCTTGGATATTTGGAGGTGAATCTCAAACTGAGGAGATTAAATCCTCCAAGGCACTCGTATAGTAAAAATAAAAAGCATTTAATTAACTGGGCTAAGTCATTAAAACAGTTAAATGTGTAGATCAACGTATTTCGGCTACACAGCCTTCTTCAGGATATTGTTAGTTCATGCTAACTAATGTAGGTCACTAATGTTAACACATCACACCTTATTGTAAAGTGTTACCAATAAATGTTATGGTATTATTTTAGTTGACCTTTATTGTTAAACTATGCAAACCTTGTTTTTCCATGACAAAACATGGTCCATTAACTCTTTCACATGGCACTTTTTTGGGAATGTGGGAATGTCTACTGCAATTTGTTTGTGACCACAAAGTATTTGTTGAACTAGTTTTTTTGCTTTTTTTTCATGTGAGATATCAGTTCAGTAAACAGTAAGAAATGTTTTGTTATGTTACTGAATTCCTAATGAAGTGGTTGTTTCCAGAAGGACAAGAGAGCTGTAGAAACGTAAAGGAAACGTTTCTTTGCTGACATGAGTACAGGCTTCTGTAATACACACACCCAAACATGCTGGCAAACTCACCCTGCAGTCCACTGTCTCTGAGAGTAAGATGAGCTGACGGCCGTGGGCTGCCAGTGGTGAGTAATTTTGTACGTGGAGGAATAGCGACTCTTTCTGCGAAACACAGTAAAGAACAAAGAGTCAACAAAGCAAAAAAAGAAATATAATTTCAAGTCGTTTAAAAATATAGATGTACTAAATTTTAAAAGAGACTAGGTTAGTTCAGGTAACGGCAGAAAGATTTTCTTCAATTGAAGAGGAAGAAACACTTGAATTCCTGTGGTTTTAGATTACCTTGAAAGGTGTGTTTCGAGATTACGTTTTCTGTGACCTAAAAGAGAGCAAAAAATGAATGTAGTCAGATTTGTGAGAAAATACAGAAAACAAAGGACGTTTATACATATATTTCTGCCAATTGTAGGGTGCTACTAAAGTGCGCACTCCTGATTTAGTGTTACACATTTGAAACAACATCACTAAGACATTTTCCACATTCAAGTCCATGTAAGAAAGATCCAATCCAACCTCTTTTCTGGAACACCAGAGCGGCACAAAAACATTTAAGCCACAATTGAGAGAGAATAGGCTTCATTACATTTGATTTATCTGGAGCATTTTTTAGTGCAACAGGCCAAATCAAATATTTATTATATCCATCAGCCTGCAGATTTGACAGTTGTCTTGGACTCACACCTAGTGGTGTGGATGTAGCATTATGCAAAAGCAAAAAATAAATAAAAATTCAGCTACTGTTGCTACTGTAGAAATGCCTACTCACAGTCAGCCATGACTAATTTATTCAGTGAGCTATAGTGCCCAATACTAGAGAGATTATAGAGATGAATAGTGAATAGTATTTTTCTGCTCATGTGATCTCAGTATGGCTGGGGATGTGCTCTGTGTAAAATAAAACACCTTTTATTAGGTTTCTGATATGACTGGAGTCAATGGTTTTAAACCTTTTTCAAACATACTATTAATTCTTAGCATTTTTGAGAAAAAATGACTAAATACACATTCCAAAAATGTACTAATGAGGGACCAGAAATCTGTTGTATGTAACCTAGTTTCCAGAGGAAGAAACAGATCAATGCTGAATGTTTTTGTGTGTTGAAAGTTTCCAGTGCTTTGTGGTTTTCTGCAGCTAGTCTCCCACTGGTTATGTGCATATCCAAAGGGCACCAGGTCCAAATGCCATGAGAAATGCCATAAACAGATTAATTGCCATCACTTGTGAGATAAAAAAGCACATGCTTTTGCTGTACTTGCATATTTATTAAAAATATGGCACGTCTTTACCTTGGAGATGTAAGCTTTGAGTCCTTCGGCCAGTTTAATGCATGGCTCACCAAAGAGCTGGACCAGGTCATCAGGTACATCCTGTTCTTTCTCCAGAGCGTTCAGAAGACCCAAGCATCTCAGCTCCTCCACCACACCTTGTGTCCGAGCCTGTCAATGACACATTCACCAGTCCACTTAAAAATGTTTAAACATGATGAAACATCCTAAAAGGCTTTGTTTTTCAGGAATACATGACAGAACTTTCTTAAAGGGGTCATATGGTGTTGCTAAAAAGCACATTATTTTGTGTATTTGGTGTAATGAAATGTGTTTATACGGTTTAAGGTTCAAAAAACACATTATTTTCCACATACTGTACATCCTGTCGAATGACTCCAGCACGCTCTGAGGAGGGGCTGCAGAGTCCATGTCCATCTCTGGGACTAACTAAAGAAGTCTGCTTTTTACCTACCACCACGCACAAGAAGTCCGAGGAGATGAATAGGTTTGAATGACAATAATATCATCTTATTGGCAAACTGAGGTTCCAGTAAGTCCTTCGAGTTTTAGCGACAATAGGTCGGAGATGTAGCTGTGAAAACACGCTGCCGCGCGGAATAACAGAGTTTGGCGATAGACTGGCATACAATATCCGCTCGCCATCCTGCCTTCTCGGTTTTCATTTGACACCGCCTCATGCCTCCCATATTACCTGTATCATGTGCAATACACACTTTTCACCTGCAAGCGCTGTGTAGTAATAAAATAATTAGGCAGAATTAATCAATATTGTAGTACACTGACTGTACATCAGCGAGTGAGGGATAGTTAACCCAAAAATGAGAATTCTGTCATCATTTCTTCACCCTCAATTTGTTCCAAACCTGTATGAGTTTCTTTTTCTATTATACACAGGAGAAGATATTTTGAAGAATGTTGGTAACCAAACAGTTGACGGTAGCCATTGACCTCTAGTATTCCTTTCCATGCTATGGAAGTAAATGCATGGCTACCATCAACTGTTTGGTTACAACAGTCTTCAAAATATATTCTTTTGTGCTCAACAGAAGAAAGAAACTCGTAGGTTTGCAACTTGAGGGTGACTAAATGATGACACAATTTCCATTTTTGAGTGAACTTTCCCTTACGTAAGCAGTTTTAGCAGTAGCAGTACAAGTAGTGGCCTACAAGTATTTTTATAAATTTACATAAACATATTTAAGCCTACATAGGCCTACTTTGTGGAGTAAATATGTATAGTATCACATATTTTATGAATAGGCACATTGATTAGGTGAAATGGATTAACCCTGAGAAAAGTTCTTGATATTCATGAAATTATTATTGATGTTCGTTTATCTAGGCTACATCCATCTTGGTTTGTTTATTTATTTACTTATTGAGCATGCAGGTATTTTCATTCTTATTAGAGGTGTGTTTTGCTGTATTTTGAATGGCAGATGAATGTAACAGCTGTTATTGCAAACACACACTGCTATCTCCAATGCTTTTTAATAACAAATTTGCTTTTTAAATATGTGGTTAGTCTGTGTTTTGCCTTCTCTTTAGCTAAAACTGTTGTAAAGGCACATTCTTACAACATGTTTGAACTTCTAGGAAATAAGGGGAAACATTTATTCAAGTTTATTAAATGGATCATGTTTAACTAAATAAGAAATAAATCCTCAGTATAGTCATTTGGTCTAAAAGGAAAGCATAAAGACTGGAATTTATACTTTCACTTCCTGCCTCAGTCAGTAAGCTTATGGTCTGAACATCACTCTTTATAGAAGGTGTTTCTAAATCAGAGCTACAAACAACAGAACTACAGGGAAAATTCATGCATAGATTGTGTTTATTTGATTTCCGGTTCATGGAGGATGATTGTATGTCTCTGAAGTTTAGATGATGGGGATGGGAGACAGATGTTTTGATTACTGGAGAGCAGCCAGTGGGTTAGGGCGGCCCCCTGATTCCCCACACCCACATACAACAGATTCACAGGAAGAGCCAAGAACAGCTGGAGAAGGGAAAGTCACAATAACAGCTCATTTGCAAAGGGTCGAAAATATAAATTTCCCACTCAATGCAAGGATCAACTAAAACCCAACCAGGTTTTTCATATTTTCATTAATGTTTCACTAAGATAATGTGCAGATATTCTTCATGGGTAGTGGAAAACACATGACATGTAAAGTTATGAGTTCATACGCTATTATTATCTCTAAATACGATACAGGATTTATTTATTTTTTTACAGAAAATTAATTCATTTGATTAGCTTTTGCTTTTTCAGTGTAAACGTGCCTTTTCAAATTTTCATAACAATTGTTACGAATTGTATATTATAATTAGCCATTTCTTACTGGTATTTTACACAGTGTAGATGTTGAATAATATGCATCTGTGTAATAAATGTGTTATTATTATTTTTATTTTATTATGAAGGCAACAAGAGGGTATCCTCTGATTTTTTCCTGAACCGGATGAGGCGACGCTGTGGGTGGAGTTATCGAGTTCAGGCGGGAAAAACGAATACGTGATGACGCAACACGTTCAATTAGTTGTGTTTCTGGGATGGCTCCCATCAAAATAAATCATATCGTCTCGTTTACATCGCAGGTAAATATCTGATCGAAATGTCATGTTAACAGTTAGACAATAATGAATAAATCTAACTCTGTTTTGATAACTTTCATGAACATTACGTAATGATGATGTTTTATATAAACTATTCTAGCACCTGTACAGTTACAATATAGAAATAAAAATATAACTTATATGAATAAAAGTTACTTATTTTTAACTACTTTAATGTGCATTACGTGATGCTTAGCATGTTATAACTTTATGAATGTGCATTACATGATGCTTAGCATGTTTTTAAATAGTGTAATAATGTTTCTAAATCTGATTAATGAAAGTAATTAAAGTGTTACCTCTAATAACCAATAACCTTCTCTCTTGCATGACTGAATTGCAGGATATTAAGAATGGTGTGAATGATCTGTGTGAAGACAGTAACAGCAGCAGACCGTGGTTGTGCAGTGTCCAGGACCGCAGTGGAGTCCTCAGGGTGGAATTACAGATGGAGCGAGCATCTGCTGTAGGATTCATTGATATTGGTGTTAACATAAAAATCACCTACTATTATCTGATATGTATTCTTGGCGTATTAATGTTCACGATATTCCTGTCTTTCTTTGTAAAGGCACCTGTGGCTCTGCATTCATTCAGGTTGATGTCGGCCGCTCCTCCTGGTCATCAGACCATCCTTATGTCACCCTGCTGCCCACTGCAACACTCATGAGTCCAGTGGACTCGAAACAGGGCATTGGCCGTCAAAATGTGCGCATGTTTAAAAAAGGTATAAAGCATGCAAATCCCTCACCTTTGCTACAAACTCAACCCTCTGCTATTCCTCACCTAGAGGTCGCATTTGTGATTCTCTGTGGTCAAAACAGACCAAAGACATTTTTTTTAATTAATGTTCTAAATTTTATTTCAATAATATTTTTACTGTAATATTTTGTATTTTGAGTGGATTTCATAGTACTAAACAATATTCATTTCTAAATGATGCATCATTTATTTCTAAATAAAATAATGTAAATACTAGGAAATATTTCATTAATGCAAAATTGAAGTTAAAAATAGGATACATTTATGTAAAATCCACACATTCAAGGCATTGGATATATATTTAGATATTTTCAAATACTACTGCATCAAGACTGATTAGTCAAAAAACTGTATATGTATTTTTGTACGTTTTTGTTTTTCCCATTCATTTCCTGTCATTTTTGACTGAAGATCACAAGTGTAACTGTTTTTTAAAGACCATTTAGCCTTTTCTAATCATGTCCACCTTGTTTTTTTCATAATGCAAGTGCGTAAGATTTAATTGTGTTCATTGGCATTGAAAGACTGAGGTAATGATTTAAATGTGTCCATGTCCAGTTGATTTTCTCCCTCAGGCTGCTGAGGAGAGCTGGAACAGACTGCGAGTCACCTGCACTCAGCCTTTCAACAAACGGTCACAGTTTGGTCTGTCCTTTCTGCGCATCCGCACCATGGAAGACGAGGCCGAATATTCCTCAGTGCAACATGAAAATACTGCTGCTGAAAATCTGGTGAGAGATTTGATGTTTTATTGTTGTGTTTAAAACAATCTGCCTTTACTTATACCATATATCCAGCAGCAGAGCAACTTGTTTAATTAGGTTTAATTGTTAGGAACTGTTTCACAGTGCACACCAGAAAAGATGACATCCGTGATGGAGTGGCTTTCCAGTCCAGCTATCCAAAACAAATTTTTTTGGGCGAATCACAGGGTGTGTGTCTGACACTTAGTCTTTATTTCAAAGCTAGATTTGTAGTAGTATGATATTCAGAAGGCACTCTCTACTCACTTTCAGGGATGTTTCCTCAGATCGCCAAAGGAATGCTGGGAGTTTGAGTCGGACAGAGCGCATGGTCAAAGCTGCCCATTCTAACAGACGCTCCTTGTCAACATCCCCCTGCAGTACTACATCCAGCACAACACCTCCGAGTGAAGATGACGTGAAATCCCCACCAGGCAAGTTGTTATTTGGACACCACACAGACAGAGTGGAAAAATGCTTTTTATAATACTATTAGTGTTGTCACGGTACCAAAATTTCAGTATTCGGTACCAATACCAGTGAAAATCCACGGTTCTCGGTACCAATTTCGGTACCAAAGCAAAACACAAAAACATGCTAATTGAACAACATTTTTATTACTTGGTACCGAAATACCGGGTCTTTTGACAACACTAATACTAATGTTGTTTCTGTCTTTACGGGCCGAATTAAGTGGATTTAGGACTTCTGGTGACCAACTAAAGGCCCCTCAAGAGCAAAGGAAGAAGTCAAAGACATGGTATGAATTGAGAAAAAAAGTCTTATTTGAAGGATAGACAGATTGAGGTCTGTAGAGTTTTGTTTTGATTCTGACCACAAAAAGCACATTTGACAGTTTTTAAACCTTTGAAATTACTCAGTGTTTATATATTTGATATTATTATTTAATAAAAAATAAATAAATAAAAACAGTAATATTGTGAAATACTACAATTAAAATAATGGTTTTCTAGTTGAATGTGTTTTGAAATGTATTTAATGGCAAAGCTGAATTTTCAGCATCATTACTCCAGTCTTCAGTGTCACATGATTTCTTATTATTATCAATGTTGAAAACAGTTGTACTGTTTAATATTTTTATGGATACTGTAATACATCTTTTTCAGGATTCTCAGATAAATAGAAAGTTCAAAAGAAGAGCATTTATTTGAAATATATATATTTTTTGTAACAGTATTACTGTTTTTTATCACGTTTTCTCAGTTTAATCAATCGTTGTTGAACAAAAGTATTAATTTCTTTAAACCTTTTAACAATAATATATTTATATTTATTTATACAGTGGTGTTTACAATGTCAGGATTTAAAAAACAACAACAAAAACATTTAAATGTATATATTAATTTGTTTAGACTAGAGTTATATTTAATGTAACAAAAACACGTTTTTCCATTAGAGAACATTTGAAACAATCTAAAATTATGATGCATAACATGAGCGTCAGGTTTTACACAAATTCATAGAGGTTATGCAGCTTGGGTGCTGATTTTATTAAAGCAAAAGAAGTACAAAAATATTAAAACAAGAATGCTAATAATTAGTGCACAATTTTCCACACCACAATCTGTCAAGCACATCTTACCAGCAAACATACACTCATTCACATTCTTCTCTTCACTCTCCGAGGTAGAAGTCTCCGAATTCTATTGTGTATTTTTGTACACCCAAAGCGCTTTACAATCATGTGGGTGGGGTCTCTCCTTAACCACCACCAGTGTGCAGCATCCACTTGCATGATGCGACGGCAGCCACAGGACAACGGCGCCAGTGCGCTCACCACACACCAGCTACAGGTGGAGAGGAG
>NW_015555756.1:366679-367083 GCF_001515605.1 Sinocyclocheilus anshuiensis
CATTGATGTTTGCCTACAAAACCACCACTGGCTCTGCACCCCTTTACCTAAATTAATTACTTCAGACTTATGTGCCCTCTAGAAGCTTGCGTTCTGCAAGTGAATGGCACTTTATTGTACCATCCCAAAGAGGCACAAAATCACTTTCTCGGACTTTTAAATTAAATGTTCTTTCCTGGTGGAATGACCTGCCCAACTCAATCCGAGCAGCTCAGTCCTTAGCCATATTCAAGAATCGGCTAAAAACACATCTCTTCCATCTTTATTTGACCCTCTAACCTAGCACTCTCTATTCTAATTCTATTCTTTATTTAAAAAAAAAAAGACTTGCACTCTATTTATTTACTAATTGCTTGTTTTCTTAAAAAAAAAAAAAACTAACACTAGCTTATGTAATTTTTTTG
>NW_015555756.1:367984-379874 GCF_001515605.1 Sinocyclocheilus anshuiensis
AAAAAACTTGCCCCTTTTAGACTTGCACTCTATTTATTTACTAACTGCTTGTTTTCTTTAAAAAAAAAAACTAACACTTGCTTCTCTTCTTTTTTTGCATTCTGTCTATTTGTTTTCTTTTTATTTATTATACAATTATAATTCTGACTTCTGACTTCTGATTAACAAAATCAAAAAAGGCCTCTAACACTAGCTTGCTCTATTATTTTTCTATTCTATCTGTTTTCTTTTTATTTATTATATGATTTAAAATAAACCATGCTACGTGTACTGCATTCAGCTAACTGAGACTTGTTATAGCACTTGCATATCATTGCTCTTTTGTTGATTTTGATTGCTTTCATTGTCTTCATTTGTAAGTCGCTTTGGATAAAAGCGTCTGCTAAATGTAAATGAATGCTAAGAACTTAAATTGTTATGCAAATTCTATAATTTGTATCAAAATTTCTTAAATGAGAAAAGTGCAAAATACATTTTTTCACTAGAGGTCCCAGACTCTGTGGACTCTTTTGTATATATCTATAACTCTATAATGTTTATAGACCTGTGTATTTTGTATTCAATGGTGGTCATTCAGGCAGAGCCTTATAAACAGTGGCGCTCCACGGAAGAGATCCAGACCTTCAGCATCCACCCATGAACCCAGCTCAATGAGCCCACACAGAAGTGCCCACCAGGCTCCACAGGGCTCTCCTGAGACGAGATGTCCTCTTTGTGGAGGTAATGTGATTGTGTAGATCTACAGCCCACTGTAGCTCATAATTTACTGCTCACAAGCTCTTCTTCTATTCCTTTTGCTTTTTGTCCACATAGAATCCTTCAGTCCTGATTATCTGCCTTTCCATGCTTCCGCCTGCCTGGATTCTGATTCAGCGGAGCTCATGGGAGTCAGGGAAACAGACGTCATGAGCTCACTGTACTCTTCTGCTTTTGGCTCTGGCGCAGATGAGCATATGGTTTCATGTCCCCTTTGCTCCTTCCGATTCCCCCCAGACCGTATCCGGCAGCACGCCAGCACCTGTGGCGACACGGTAGAGCCAGGTACTGTGTGGCTGAACTGAGAGAAGAGCACTGTGGTCTCGGAAACCTTCTCAGAATAGCAACATACAAATAGAAATCAGGTATTCTCTTGGTTTCCAAGGCCTTGGGCAAAACGGCGTTCAGTAAACATTGTGTATCCTACTGGCTTATGAATTTTGGAGAATACAGATGCCTCCCTAAAAAGACTGTGTTTTTTTATTGTTTTTAGAGGGAATTTATAACATTGGTCATTATGAAATGTTTGACTGGCAAACATGTTTTGGCTGTAAATATGTTTGTCGTCTTATCTGCTTTTCACTCTCTTTGTGATATCAATTAGAATGTTAAATTAAACCATTGTTTGTAATTGCTTACAACATCTTGTCATAAATATAAAATATATTATTTAGAAAGTTCAGATTTGTCATTTTACTCACTTTTTCAACAATAAAAATAAATACATCTTTTTGGTTTAAAAGTGATTACATATACAATACTGTTTAAATGTTAAGTCTCTTATGATCATCATAGCTGCATTTATTTGATCAAAAATACAGTAAAAACAGTAATACTTTGAAATATTATTAAAATTTAAACTGAATATGTTATAAAATGTAGTTTATTCCTGTGATAGCAAAGCTGAATTTTCATCTGCAATTTCTTCAGTTTTGAATCCTTCAGAAATCATTCTAATATGCTGATTTGGTGCTCAAAAATATTATTATTATCAATGTTGAAAATGGATGAGCTGCTTATTATTATTGTGGAAACTGGTAAAATTTTTCAGAATTCTTTGATGAATAGAAAGTTAAAATGAACCGCTTTTATTTGAAATCGAAATATTTAGTAACATTTTACATTTTTTTGATCAATTTAATGTGTCTTTCTGAATGAAAGTATTAATTTCTTTATAATATTTACTAGGGCTGG
This sequence comes from Sinocyclocheilus anshuiensis, assembly GCF_001515605.1. Classification (NCBI taxonomy): domain Eukaryota; kingdom Metazoa; phylum Chordata; class Actinopteri; order Cypriniformes; family Cyprinidae; genus Sinocyclocheilus; species Sinocyclocheilus anshuiensis. Next base: position 369,935 of record NW_015555756.1, read on the forward strand.
GTTTTGACACAAATTTCACGATTCGATTCTCATTCACAAGCGTGCGATTCGATTCGATTACTGATTCGATTCAATATCGATTATTTTGGATATATATCAGGTACGGTACATGCCAAATTTTCTCAAGGAAAAAAAATCAACTAATGCTGTAAAATACATAAGAGTCAGTTGGTACTACATTACTATAAGGTTAAAATTGACTTAAGTTTTTTAAATACTAAAGTTACAATTACATAATAATATTTCTACTTCAATGAATTTGTTTGAAATATAAACATAATGGTGCCTGTCATAAAAACTTGATGGATTTATTCAAACATAAATTAAACATTAAAGAACAGTAGAATGTATAATGAATATGTTATATGGTGCATATATTTAGCAAAATGCCCCTCTTTACAGAAAACTGTTTTTTCTATCTGACTAATGAGTTTATGTTCACCAAATATGTTTTTCTGAGGTAAATGACGTTACGTGACATTGTTATATTGACGTCTTTGCTGGCTGGAACAGATTGAGCGATTACATGAGACAGGATACGGCTTGTAAAGTTATACTCTTTCTTTTAATTTACCTTCGGATGTTTAGACATATTTATTTTGTGCTGAAACTGGTATTAATGTGGAGGAGATTATCAGTTCACGCGCGCCTCGCGCTGCTGCGTTTGTAGAACTGCGCTACAGCGATCTGTCACTCCACATTAAACCGCGTCAAAACGGCATTTATTGTTTGAATACTGCAATACAATGAAAATAATTTGAAATCTGAGACTTTGTTTCATATTAAAAGTACCAAAGCACAATGCTTATTGCGATTTATTGGATGGGAGGTGCGCTTCAACGTTCAGTCCATTAACTGAAAACAGGCTAGACTAATCGATTCTTGGGATTTAAGAATCGATATCGTTCCGTAAAAATGAGAATCGATTAATATCGAGATCTCGATATTTTTTACCCAGCCCTAATATTTCCTGATCACAAGCTTTTTAACTAGTGCATGAGTCAGGAAAAAAACAATAAATATTTTCCTTTTTAAATAAAAAATAAATATGTTTTTATCATTTATTTTAATAATTTATGTTATTAATTTTCAATTATAGCCTGAAACGCACACACACTGACCCTATGTCATGGGGCCAGCCTTATTGTTGAGGCCTGATGTTACCAGAGATGTTGAAAGGAGGAAGTTCACTGATGGGGGAGTGGAAATTCAGAAGTCCTTAGCTCTAATGGGATGCAACAAAATAAAATTACGGTAGCGTTTTTAATTGGTCGTATCCTTTGGGGAATTGTAGCTGTTATTTGGTTCAGAATGAAATCATTCACCCGTGTTTTGACTCCTCAGTGGTGGCAAACCAGTGGACTCACTTAACTAGTGTCTTAATCACTCTCCTCAGATCAGGATTGGAGCCTCATAAAACAGCGTTACTTTTGAGTTTTTTAGAGGCTTTTGGAGCTGCTTTGTTTGCTTTTTGGACATCCAGTGAACATGTAGGACATCCATTGATAATAATACTGACTGTAATATTTATATCCTAAGGATATAAATATATTATCCTTAGTGTGTCCGATGATGGAAAACCTCACGGTAAGAAATATGCATTGTTCCTTTTGAAAAATTATTTTGTGAATTTATTTTGTAAGCATGTATCAAGTCTTTGGAATTGTGTCTATTATGTGGCTATTTTTCAGACCTGATATTTAAGGCTCTACAAAATTAGCAGTGTATTTTTCTAATTTATGACATTTTTTCCATTCTGTTGTCACAAATTTTATCAGCATAATATATTGGGTAAAAAGTTTAAAATTTAGGCAGTGTATTTCATTAGTGACATAAAATGACAAAACAAAACCTTTCTACATATATATATATATCTCAAGTAAAATGTATCTTGTGTTAAGGATGTAACAATATAAATGTAAAATAGAAAAAGATAAATAAATATATATATATATATATATATATATATATATATATAGTTTAATTAATTATATAGCACATTTAATAATGACAGAGCCAAACCAAAGTGCTGCACAGAGAAATAGAATTAAACTAATAACAATAAAATAAATAAAAGGAAACAAGTGATACACAATATATATATATATATATATTCAACATATTTCTTGTAATTCTGGTTAAATGTCAAATCTTATTTGCATAAAGTAGTGGCAATATTAAAATAATTAAATTCCAAAAGTTTCAAAAACTTAAAATTTTTCACAGTTTACATTTTTTATTACCAGTGAATGTACTTGTTTAGATCAAATTAAACCTGATAAAATATCTCACATAACTAGAAAAATATACGTTTATTAAAATAAAAATAAAAATTACTTTTGAGATTTTATTCCTGCAATTTCCATGACTTTTTCAATATAGAAATCAAAAATTCCTTCCTATATTTTAAGATCATGAGAATATCCTGTTTCTTACATTAAAATGGCAGTTGTTAAAGCAACCAGTTAAAGAAATATGCTAAGCATTAACCGATTTGTCTTATTGCAAAAGTTTGTTTTGTCTCTCTCTTTTAAAATGATTTTAATGCATCTTGTGGCCCTCTTGGAGGTGTGTTGAGGCCCCCTAGTTCCCTACTTGATGTTGAATCCCAAATTTTCAATATGGACTCTTCAACATTTGGACCACACTTCTTGATATTTTATTTTAAATTAATGTATATATAATGTGTGGCATTGCATAGTGCTTTAGTTTTTGGAAAATCAGACAGTGTTTGAAGCAGTGAAATGGTACAAGAAACAATCTGTGAGATGATATATAAGAGTTTATTCAAACAGATGCCTAGACATCAGTCTTGTATTCCTGTGTTACAGATATTTTGGTGTTGCTGTGTATTAAAATGATTTTTATTTCCCCTATGAATAGCCAGAACAATGGCGCGAGATTGTGAACAAGAAGTTTCGCTTCCCTGCGGAGCTCCTCGAGGCCATCCATGGGGCCATCCAACATGGTCTCTTCGCTGCTGAAGACGGGTGACAGCATCATGTGCCAGCTGGATGACTCTGAGGACAGGCTATGGAGAGAAGCGCTGAACTTGTCCATCCGACTGGGCAACGAGGACACCATGGACACCCTTCTCCAAGGGGTCAAGTTTGACTTCCGGCAGATTCACGAAGCTCTTCTGGTGGCTGTGGACACCAACCAGCTTCGAGTGGTCAAACGCCTCCTTGATCTCGAGAAGGGAAACAAGATGGATGTGCACTCTTTCTCAATGGCCATTTTTGACCACTCCATTGATGATTCCTAGTTTGCGCCTGGAGTGACGCCACTGACACTGGCCTGTCAGAAGGATCTGTATGACATTGTGACAATGCTCAGTCAGAAAGGTCACGAAATTCATTGGCCGCATAAAATCTCATGCACCTGTCTGGAGTGCAGGAATGGACAGCAATATGATTTGCTCAAGTTCTCATTGTCTCGTATCAACACCTACCGAGGAATTGCCAGCCGCGCTTACCTGTCCATCACCGTAGAAGATGCCGTGCTCAGTGCCTTTCGACTCAGCCGGGATCTCCGCAAGCTGTCTAAAAAGGAACCTGAATTTAAGGTTGAGTAAAGCTTCACTTCTTATTACTATTTGCAAATCAAAGTCATGCAGTCCAAAAAACATTACTAAAATGTTAGAATCTCTGGCATATTTTTCTCAGTCTTTTATTTTTCACTGTCTCCTTTGCTTCATTCAGCCTCAGTATCTTGCCCTGGAGCAGTTGTGCCAGGAGTTTGCCGTGGAGCTGCTTGGAATGTGCCGGAACCAAAGTGAGGTCACCACCATCCTGAACAGCCTTGGGGATCAGGATGAGGACAGCGAGGACGAGCTGGACCAGCAGGCGTTCGAGGAGGGCATTCCAAACCTGGCTCGTTTAAGGCTTGCCGTCAACTATAATCAAAAACAAGTAGGACCCCAAGCTTTTTAAAGCAATAAAATTTATTGCTTTAGCTAACCATTGTTTGTACTTCAGTTTGTAGCCCAACCAATCTGCCAGCAAGGGCTCTCCTCCATCTGGTGTGGGAACCTTTCAGGCTGGAGGGGCAGCAGAACAGCCTGGAAGCTCCTGGTGTCTTTTGGGATCTTCCTGACCATGCCTATCCTTTGCCTCATCTACTGGATCGCACCAAAGTCAAAGGTTTTTGCCTTCTACAAAAGCTTTTACACTGTAAAATTATTTCTGCTGCTTGGTTAATTTACTTAAGGAATAGTTCACCCAGAAATGCAGAAGATTTACTCACTATCAGGCCATCCTAGATGTAGTTGAGTTTGTTTCTTCATCAGAACAGATTTGGAGAAATTTAGCATTACATCACTAGCTCACCAAAGGGTCCTCTGAATTGAATGGGTGCTGACAGAATGAGAGTCCAAACAGCTGATAAAAACATCACAATAATCCACAAGTAATCCACATGACTCCTTCAATTAATATCTTGTGAAGCAAAAAGCTGCATGTTTGTAAAATACAAATCCATCATGAAGTTTTTTTTTTACCTTATAAAATATGAGTCCTCTATCCATAATATTGCTTTCTCCAGTGAAAAGCCTATCTTGTCTGAATCAGGAGAGAAATATGCACAGATTAAGCAGCATTTACAGTATAAGTGAACACAGTCCAAAACATTTCTAAACAAATATGTGGATTTTGATGAGAGAGGGCAACAGGGGATGGACTTTTTCACTAGAAGCATTATTATGGATTATGGGTTCACATTTTGACCAGAATTGACAGTTTAAAGTTAAAATGGCTTCATGATGGTTATGGATTAGGTTGTGGGTGGCTATAATAATTAAATTTAGAATGCATGTATGTTGCTCCATAAGGTTAGAGCAATAGCTTTAATAACAGCGACAGTGCAGTTACAAGAAACTTCATGCTTGTTCATTACAAACGATTGCTATGTTAACTACAGAAGCTTTTTAATCACAAAAACAATGAAGAGTTCCATACTATTCACTTTTAATACGTAATTGTGTAAAGTATTGATGAAGGTTGGGTAGACTTTACCTAATTTCTTTGTGTGCTGTACTGTAGCTGTCTAATGTAGGCAGTCTTTGCTTAACACATTGAAAGAAATCTATCCAAACAAATTGAGTGCAAATTTCAGTTTCCTCAAATTTGGTTTCAATTCTAGTCAGTTCTATAGGTTTGTTTTTACAGACTTTCTTCTATCCACTCATTCTCCAAAACGCTTTAGGTGGCTAGGATGCTGGAATCTTTTCCAGGGAAACACCCTGGACAGATGGTCCACCACAGGACTATTCTAGCAGACATTTTTTCTAAGAAGTGAACCATCTGTTTTTTTTCTAGTTGGGGAAGACTCGGAGGATCCCAGTGATTAAATTCCTTCTCCATTCGGCTTCATATATGTGGTTCCTCATCACGCTTCTGGGGGAATCCATTGCCATGGAGGTGTATCGAGACAGCTTTGCCTCTCACGAGCAGACCATCCTGCACAACTCCTTCCACATGGTCTGGGTGGTTGGTAGGTCTCAGGAACCACATTTCATGGAAAATTGTTAGAGAATCAGTTCTGCTGCAAGATCTTCAACTTCAGGCCTGCATTTTTGAACATTACACATGAAACAGTTCAGTAATTCAGTGGTTCTGAATCTTGTCAAACAGGTTTTTTCTGATTCGGGTGTTAAGGAAATTTGGATCGAGGGTTTGAGGAGTTACAGGTGCATCTCAATAAATTAGAATGTCGTGGAAAAGTTTATTAATTTCAGTAATTCAACTCAAATTGTGAAACTCGTGTATTAAATAAATTCAATGCACACAGACTGAAGTAGTTTAAGTCTTTGGTTCTTTTAATTGTGATGATTTTGGCTCACATTTAACAAAAACCCACCAATTCACTATCTCAACAAATTAGAATACTTCATAAGACCAATAAAAAAAACATTTTTAGTGAATTGTTGGCCTTCTGGAAAGTATGTTAATTTACTGTACACGTACTCAATACTTGGTAGGGGCTCCTTTTGTTGGCATGTCACCATATTCTAATTTGTTGAGATAGTGAATTGTTGATATTGTTGTTTGTTAAATGTGAGCCAAAATCATCACAATTAAAAGAACCAAAGACTTAAACTACTTCAGTCTGTGTGCATTGAATTTATTTAATACACGAGTTTCACAATTTGAGTTGAATTACTGAAATAAATGAACTTTTCCACGACATTCCAATTTATTGAGATGCACCTGTATTTCCTAGACTGGTCGAACTGTCTGGATGTGATGGTTCTTAGCATGTACCTGGCTTCCTTCGCCCTGAGAGTGGTCATCATGCTGAAGGTCCACTTCCTCTGCCAGTTACCTGACAAACAGGAGGAGTGTGTCTACTTCACCGAGACTTGTGAGAAAAAATACTTCACTAACTGTCACAATTTAGCCTACAACATGGCAGCTCATTGGCTTACTACAGTAATGTATTTCTGGCTGTACTGTACAGTGCGTGATGAGTGGCATCAGGAGGATCCCCAGTTCATTGCTGAGGTGCTGTTTGCGGTGACCAGCATGCTGAGTTTCACTCGCCTGGCTTACATCCTACCAGCACATGATTCTCTTGGTACCCTGCAGATCTCCATCGGAAAGATGATTGACGACATGATGAGGTATTTAGCTGTGTCCTGTTGATTAAGGAACATATGAAGGAACATTTGAGGAACACTCAAGATGCTTCTTTTTCCCTCCAGATTTATGTTAATTTTGGTGAGGCATTGGAACCGCCTTCCTGTGTGGCGTCAACAATATCTATGTCCCATATATGATTTCCCCTAATCTTGGAAGGTATTTTATGTTTTATCCATTTGGTAAAAGCTGCAGAAATGTTATCAATGTCATTTTGATCCCAGTGTGTTCTTTTCTTTATATTTTAGAGGAATTTTTAGACAGACAAAAATGAAAATTCTGTCATTAATTACTCACCCTCATGTTGTTCCAAACCCTTAAGACCTCCGTTCATCTTCGGAACACAAATTAAGATATTGAGCACAAAAAGTATTCTCGTAGCTTTGTAAAATTATGGTTGAACCCGATGTCACATGGATTATTTTAGTTTCTGGACCTTGAACATGTTAGGATTCTTGCTGTCTATGGGAGGGTCAGAGAGCTCTCAGATTCCATCAAAAATATCTTAATTTGTGTTCCGAAGATGAACTGAGTTCTTATGGGTTTGTAACGACATGAGGGTGAATAGTTAATGACAGAATTTTCATTTTTGGGTGAACTATCCCTTTAAAGACCCCATAAAATCTGATTGGATTAGTTTAGTCTGATATATGTTCAAATTTACTTTTAGCAGACATTTTAAATGTCAATAATATTATTGACTTTTTCTTTCAATAATACATCTTGTCCCTAGGACCATACACTTTTTTCATCTTAAGTTAATGCTTATTAATGTAGTACTATATATGTTAAGGGTTATATATAATGTATTTTGTCTTTTATTCGAAAGGTCCATATCTATTCCAGTTTTTCGTGATTCACTGGATAAGCACTATTAAGCTTGGCGTAACTACAAAAATATTATAAAAATGCCCATGGAGTTGTAAAATTTCATTCATTTACATGACATTTCCAGGTCTAGAAGTGATACTTTAAACACCACTTTTTTCAAGACTGGGGGGTAGTCCTATTTTAAACAAATAATAAGTCATCTTGAGGCCCCCTTGGAAGTTTGCTGAGCCCTTCTAGATTGGGCTCCGGTTCCCTTTATACGGCAGAGTATATAACTATATTCATACTGTAGTTTATACATGCAGTGAAAAATACTGACTCCAGGCGTTGGGAACAGGATCACAGAGCTGAGCAAAGTGATTGGCCAGCTACACACTGAAATGAAACACATTCAAACGAACCTGTTTGACCACTCAGACAACCCTAAAGGAGACCCGTCAGGCGGATCTTCTTTCCGGGGGAAGTACATCCTTAGAGCCAAAAACAACTTCAAGGGGCTTCAACAGTAATGAGAGAAAGACTGTTCCATTACATGAGCCTATACTCCATGAAGAACCAGCAGAGGAGACCGTAGAAGAGGAAGATAAAGAGACTGCAGACGTGCAGGAGTCACCGACTGCTGATGCAGAGCCAGACAGGAAGTCAAACGAAGAGCAAAACAGTGAGGGAGAAACAGATAACGCTGTGGAAGACATGAATGAGACAGAGGGAGACGTGCAGACAGGAAATGATGATGTAATTGAGATGAGCATGGAGGGAGAGGAGGAGGAGAATCCAGATACAGAGAATACAAGTGAGACAGTCATGGATATAGTCTAATACAGATGCTGGAAGTGAAGCTAGTGGGAAAACAGAAGATGAGATGATAGCAGAGGAAGCCAATGATAATGTGGAGGAAGTAAATACAGATGAGCCGATCTAAATGAAGCAGAGACGGAGGAAAACGGAGAGGTTGAGGAAAGTGATGGATCGACAGATTATATAAATGAGGACGTCAATGAAAATGCAGGTGAGGGAATCAAGATTGACCTGAATCGGACAAGCCTAGTGAGTGTATTAGCAAAGAGGAAGAATTTCACTTTCATTGGAAACCAAGCATCATCTCAAACTGGCAGCGACGACTCTCAAGACACCGGTTTTGGTTCTCAAGAATGTGACCTCTCAACTAGCAGTCCTTAAAGATTGGAATCGGTTCTTTTGAAATTTCTAGCTTATGAAAACCATGAACCGAGCTGAGAGATTTTAGTGTTTTAAGGTAATAAAATGCTTTGTTACAGTGGCCTCTGAAAGTATTTGGACACTTTTGTCACACTGAAAATGTCTGAATGTCATTACAATTGAAAATAAATTAACAAACCAAGTCACCTGAAAACAAATGATTCTAGAGCTTTTAGCTTTTCTCAAAAGTAACTCAATGTTCACAGAGGTGTAGTTTATTACATTATAAACATACTGACATTTGAATACTGTTACATTTTGAACAATAGAACTATTGTTCTATTCATTTGAAATGTTCACTTGTTCTATATTCCTTGTAATAAATGGCAATTGGTTATCTTACATATTGCAAACTACTGTTCAAAAGTTTGGAGTCAGCAAGATTAACACTTTTAGTAATACAAAGTGTTGCATTAATTTGATCAAAACCAGAAAATACTTTTACATTGATTAGAAAACAGTATTTCACAATATTACTGTTTTGCTGCTTACCAACCTCAAACCTTTGAACAGCGGTCTATTTTTAAGTGTGCCTTACGTGACCAAATACTTTTTGGCTCCATTGTATATACACTGTATAACTTACTTTGAGAGACGCATTCTGGTTATTTGGACCTCTGAAACTGTAAATTAATTTGTAAATCATGTAGATTAAATAATTGTAGAAGTCACGTCATTAATAAAATCCATAGAGCGCCATTTCACAATATTGTACTCATAATAAATATGCAATGTAAAAAGTCATCATAATAGAAATTAATTCCTATTAAAGCAGTAATTGAATCATTTTAACTCCATATAAAAACCCAGAATACATAGATGGAGAGATGGATAAAGAAATGTATGAGAGCACATTTATCGCCCCAGAGACCATATATATGTACATGTTGCAGCTTGTTCAACACCTGCTGTTTGTGACAATAGTCACTTTTCCCATGAGGCCTTCGTGAACCTTAAACCAATCACCTGCAACCTCAGACCCTCCCCATGCACCTCTACTGGAACGTCACACCTGTTCCCATAACCATAGTAATAAATGACCTGTTACTGCACACAGGGTAATGCTGGTGGGGGGTTACATTAGACAACAATATATGTAGCACTACATTATAATTTATAGGTGTTTAAATGTAAATAAAGTACTGACTAACTAATTTTTGGGTTTCATTTATTTCACTTAAGCTAAACCAGGGCTGTCCAAACTCGGTCCTGGAGGGCCGGTGTCCTGCAGAGTTTAGCTCCAACTTGCCTCAACA
>NW_015555756.1:379936-402421 GCF_001515605.1 Sinocyclocheilus anshuiensis
AGTTGGAGCTAAACTCTGCAGGACACCGGCCCTCCAGGACCGAGTTTGGACAGCCCTGAGCTAAACAATCGCACGTACCCTTCCAAAACTATAATTCCCCGATTTTGAGCAACCATTTCTTTATTCATTTACCCTAAACCACAAAATCCATGGAAATTGATCAGAAGCATATTCGAAATGACTCCAAACCCTTTTCATAAACCTGAATAAAGTTTGAGCCACCCAAAATTATTTTTATTGTAATTCTTTGTATTTATTGTATACACATGCAAAAGTAAACTAATACAATGAAAATTACTATTTTTTTATGGTCATTTAAAAAAGTACAAGATGTAAATAATACTGTACAAGACGCAAATTGGCAACCATCCTAATGGTCCTTGTCAACAGGAGTTCATGAACCGCACATCAGACACTCGTCACGGTTCTCCAGCGAACACACCATAGCAGCTATGTTGCGTTCTTTGGTTTCCTCCTCGTTGCTTGTACTTTTCTGCGTCTCTTTCAGTTTTTCTTTGTTGAGAGTGAACTGGATGGGGTTGGCAGCTGGTTTAGTTCTCAGGTAGTACATTCCTGTTTTAAGACCCTGTGGGGAGCAGCAGATGTACCGTTTATCTATCGACTTATTTAATTTCTAGACTTCCAAATCCAGGCTCAGAAATTATCTAGCTTACCAGCTTCCAGCCATAGAAGTGCATGCTGGTCAGTTTGCCATAGTTGGGTTCAGCGATGTGGATGTTGAGGGACTGGCTCTGGTCAATGAAGGCTCCTCTGTCTGCAGCCATCTTTAAGATGGTCTTTTGAGAGATCTCCCACACCGTCTTATACAGCTCCTTCAGGTCATCTGGTATTGTGGGAATGCCCTGCAAAAAGAAGGACGTTTAAAAAGGGACAAAAGCAAAAACATCATCCAAATTGGAAGTGGCAACTAACCTGGATGGATCCGTTCTGAGCAATTAGCTGGTTTTTCATTTCTTCATTCCAAAGTCCTCGTTCCGTGAGGTCTTTGAGAAGATGTGGGTTCACAATCTAGAGGTAAATGTAACCCACCAATTAATTTTATACAAAGACAGTTTATCTGTTCTTGCAAACGTTCACTGTAACGTCAGGCTCACCTGAAACTCTCCAGACAGAACTCTGCGTGTGTAGATGTTGCTAGTGTATGGCTCAATTGACTCATTGTTTCCCAGGATCTGAGCAGTGGAGGCAGTGGGCATAGGAGCCAGCAGCAGACTGTTACGCACTCCATGCCTGGGGAGCAACAATAATACATATTATGTGACCTATGTAACTATGGAAACTTTTTTTTTTTTTTTTTATAAAATTACAGCATTTATAAAAATGTACTACGTGAACACTACAAAAATCATAATATTTTTTATATTATTCTTTTATACTTAATATGCGTGTTATTTTTAATTACAATTATTAAATGTATTCAAACATTTTCCCATATCAATTTGATTTCCAGGTCTTCCACAGATTTGCTGAAATTATGAATCATGCAAGTGGTTACTAACTTGGCAATCTTCTCCTTGAGTGCCGCCCAGTCCCACAGGTCTGTAGGTGTCTTATCCCACATATCATACTGCAGGATCTGTAAAATCATACCAGGAACAATCAGAGCTCTGTAAATCTAAACTGATATCCAGTGTCCTTACACAGGGATTGTGCCATTTTAAGATCAATACAATTAAATTTAAAGCAAGAATGGATGGGAACACACATCAGTATGTTCTTTAAATAAAAATAGGGAGCACAATTTAATTATATTAGCAACACTTCAAAGTTTGAAAAATACAACTTCCAACAGATCTTTTTAATTCATTTTGAGTTTATGATTAGAACGAGAACAAATATCTGCCAATATGCTCAAAAAGATACTCAATTAATTTTTTTTTTCACAATCCGCTGACGGATATGATTGTCTTAAGCATAAAATCATTTAATTTTGTTCAGTTTCTTAGAAAATAAGACTTATCCTTAAATCAGGATATGTTTACTTGATATAAAATGGCATGTTTAGACAAAATACTGAATACAAATTTTTTTGCAGAGCATGCCAAAATTTAATGCCATGATAACTAATTTAAGACTTTCTGGCCTGATTAAAGACCTTTTTAAGGCCTTCATTTGTGGATGGGAATCAATACTTCAAGACCCACAGAAACTCTGCTTATATGTGACCCTGGACCACAAAACCAGTCTTAAGGGTCAATTTTTCGAAATTGACATTTATACAATCTGAAAGCGGAATAAACAAGCTGCATTGATGTAACATTGATGTATGGTTTGTTAGGATAGGACAATATGTGGCCGAGATACAACTATTTGAATATCTGGAATCTGAGGGTGCAAAAAAATCTAAATATTGAGAAAATCACCTTTAAAGTTGTCCAAATTAAGTTCTTAGCGATGCATATTACTAATCAAAAATGAAGTTTTGATATATTTACAGTAGGAAATTTACAAAATATCTTCATGGAACATGATCTTTACTGTTCTAATGATTTTTGGTATAAAAGAAAAATCAATAATTTTGACCCATACAATGTATTTTTGGCTATTGCTACAAATATACTCCAGCGACTTAAGACTGGTTTTGTGGTCCAGGGTCACATATTATATAGGCTATATACATCATCCAACTTACGCCCTTGCTCACAGGAGACCCAGCGTACGTTTCATATGGCCCAAATTCTGCAGCCAGCTCACAGCTGGACTCCAGGGCAGCGTAGTAGATGGTCTCAAAGATCTGTGTGTTGAGGTGTTGAGCCTCTGCGCTCTCAAACGGGAAGCGCATGAGGATGAAGGCATCAGCCAGACCCTGAACGCCGATACCGATGGGCCTGTGACGCTTATTGGAGTTCTCTGCCTGTTGTGTGAGAGAGAAGATCAGCCTCTGCAGCAAATTACAATAATGTAGGATGACTAAAGCCCAAAAAAAAAGCACCTCACCTCTCGCACAGGATAGTAGTTGATATCAATGATTCTGTTCAGGTTCTTCACAATGACTTTTGTAACAGAGGCCAACTTCTGGAAGTCAAAAGTTCGCTCTGGGGTGACGTACATGTTAAGTGCAATGGATGCCAAGTTGCAAACAGCCACCTACAAGAGAGTTTGGTCCTCTATGAAAGCACTTTCAAATGAAGTCAAATAAGCTATATCATACTTTATGTACGTATTCTGCACTCCTTACCTCATCCTTACTGGTGTACTCTACAATCTCTGTGCACAAGTTACTGCATTTGATGGTGCCCAGGTTCTGCTGGTTGCTCTTGCGGTTGCAGGCATCCTTGTAGAGCATGTAGGGTGTGCCGGTCTCTGTCTGAGACTCAATGATGGCATACCACAGCTGCTGAGCCTTCACCACACGCTTAGCTCTGCCCTCCTTCTCATATCTGGAACAAAAGATCATTGAATGTGATTATTAAACAGTGACATTAACAGATGTTTTACGGTTTTATAGTAGCAGCATTAGTAATATTTTCATACTTTGTGTAGAGATTCTCAAATTCCTCTCCCCAGCACTCATCCAGCCTGGGACAGTCATTAGGGCACATCAGAGACCAATCCTACATGGGATACGAGTCACACATGAGTTAATGGAAATTAATGTACAACTACATACAAATACACAACCATTCAAAATTTGTGGATTTTATAATTTATTTATTTGCATTTATAATGTATTTATCTGCATTTATTTGATCAAAAAGTCAAGTAAAAACAGTAATTATCCTGAAATATTGCCACCTTTTAAAATAACCATTTTACATTTGAATATAGTTTAAAATGTAATTTCTTCCTGTGATGGCAAAGCTTCATTTTCAACAGTTGTATTTAAAGGGATAGTTCACCCAAAGATGAAAATTCTGTCATTAATTACTCACCCTCAGGTCGTTCCAAATGTGAAAGGCCTTCAGTTCATCTTCGGAACACAAATTAAGATGTTTTTGAAGAAATCTGAGAGCTCTCTGACCTTCCATAGAAAGCAATGCAACTGAAATGTTCCCAGGTCAGGAAACGTAGCAAGGACATCGGCAAAATAGTCCATGTGACATTTTCTTTGTGCACAAAAAGTTCTCATAGCTTTGTAAAATTACGGTTGAACCCCTGATGTCACATGAATGTCCTCGCTATGTTTCTGGACCTGGGAACATTTCAGTTGTGCTGCTTTCTATGGAGGGTCAGAGAGCTCTCGGATTTCAGCAAAAATCTCTTAATTTGTGTTCCGAAGATGAACGAAGGTCTAATGAGTTTGGATTGACATGAGGGTGAGTAATTAACAGGGTTTCTACAAACATGAACAAGTTAAATTTAAGACTTTAAGACCTTTTTAATACCACCTTATATGAAATTTAAGACCTACACCTGTAATGGAAATACACATTATTACATACATATATGTAATATTTAATGTGTTTAATGTAAAAAGAAAACAAAATATCATAACTGTAATAAATTATATTATTAAGATATACAGTGAACTTTTCATATCAGAAGACAATATTCCATGCAAAATATCCCCACAAAAGCACCGCACCAAGATTTTTGGTAGTGCAAACAATTTATTCTGAAGCAATATTTTCAGTGTTCTATCAGCTTTTACATACTTAAATCTGCATATTTTTATTTACCTTTACAAAGGCCTATTTGTTACAAATGCATAAATAATGTTTTGATATATTAAACATAAAACGTTGAATACTGATATTTGAAATTATTTAAATAATAAAAATATACTTTAAATGTGAAATGAAAACCGCCAGTAGGTGGCAGCAAGTCACTGTTAATAAGCGAGTCATTGCTATTGAACTGAATCATTTAAATGTTTGATTCATTCAGAAACGAAACACCATCTTGTTGCTCAGAGATGCAAAACAGCGCTGTGGCTTTGTTCGGAATTATTTTTGTTGTCGAAATAGTGCAAAAACAGGCAATTTGGTGTCTAAAATGCAAGTCTCTTAATTAACTTCTAGTTTACTGAACTGTTGAAAAAAAAAATCAATATCACATTTGTAATCAAATCAGAAAAAAAAAAACGGACTCTTCATGTGAAATTGATTAACCATATGAAGTGGTATAAATATACATTTTCTGCCCCCATGTCTTGAATTTGTGATCATTCTGAATGTATTTTAATAGACTGAATCATGCAGTGAAAGAGCGCACTAGACTTCACGTAATGCGTGCAGTCTGTAGGTGTTTTGAATGGTTTGTGTCGTGAGAATATTCAGCAAAATAGCTCACTTGTCATGGTATGTTACTGTTACTTAACTATATCATGTTAAGAATAAACTAAACATTTAGAATTTTTACCTCAGTGTGTTTCTTCTGAGTTTCTTTATGTGTGATGTTACGCTCATTTGTTCTGAAGTCTCTCACAGAGACAAACAGAGTGAGCCTCAACAGCACGACCTTCATAGCAGAAATACACCATCCATTATCAGTCGCCGTTTACATTGAATGTAGGCTAATAAAGTTAGAAGAATCATTCTCGTGTTTCGATGCTTCGCTGGTTATTTTTTTTGACACTTGTGTTTTAATCAGGCTAGTTGTCCGGTCGGGAAAGTAAAAAAAAACATTTTAAACAAGCTAGAAGGTTGATCAGCTGTAGGTTCGACCTATATTTTTATTATTGAGAACATTAAGGTAGTTTGACCTGTATTCTGCTACTGCGATTCTCTCTGATGATGTAGTAACTTACCTCAGGGGAGAAAAAAAAACTTCGGTCTGTCCAATGATTGTAAACAATCATTAGGTCCGTCAGACTTGAGATATTTTAGCAGTAATGTGACCAAAAATATTTAAGACCCATCGAATCTGAATTTAAGACATTTTAAGGCCTTTTATTAGGAAAACGTTATTTAAAAATGTAAGGACCCGCGGACATCCTGAATTAATTACAGAATTTTCATTTTTGGGTAAACTATCCCTTTAAATACAACTGTTGAAAATGAAGCTTTGCCATCACAGGAAGAAATTACATTTTAAACTATATTCAAATGTAAAATGGTTATTTTAAAAGGTGGCAATATTTCAGGATAATTACTGTTTTTACTTGACCTCAAATATTTTTTTTTAGTTTAAAGCGTGCTCACCGCATTGGTCTCCACTCGCTTCATGAAGAGATCAGGGATCCAGAGGGCATAAAACAGATCTCTAGCTCTCTGTTCCTCTTTACCAGTATTCTTTTTAAGCTCTAGGAAGTCAAAAATGTCAAAATGCCAGGGCTCCAGGTACATAGCAAAAGCTCCTGGTCTCTGAGTGAGGAGGAGAGAGAATGTCAGTTTTACAAGCCAAACTTAAACCACCTCCTGAAAATCATATGCAAAACACCTTACCTTATTTCCTCCTTGGTCCACATAGTGTGCTGTGTTGTTGTAGACACGGAGCATAGGAACCAGGCCATTTGAGTTGCCATTAGTCTAAAATAAAAAATAATAAATTAACCCAACTGCTAAGCATAATACCAGTAAATCTAAAGCTGAGGATGGAGAAAACTCACCCCTGCAATGTAGCTTCCAGTAGCTCTAATGCAGCTCACTGCCACCCCGATACCTCCGGCAGACTTAGAAATGAGGGCACACTGCTTCAGGGTGTCATAGATCCCCTCAATACTGTCATCTTTCATAGCAAGCAGGAAGCAACTAGACATTTGACAAAACAAAATTGCTTGTATTATACATTATGTACAGAAGTCTATTGACTGCTAACACCAAAGTCAGGCCTTGGCAAAAAAACACTGCCCTCTTGTGTCTGATTGCTGTATAGTGATTGTTTGTTTTCCTACCTGGAGAGCTGTGGCCGGTTGGTGCCGGCATTGAAGAGTGTAGGAGAAGCGTGAGTGAACCACTTCTCAGAGAGCAGATTGTAGGTTTCTATAGCTGCCGCAATGTCCTCCTTATGGATTCCCACGGACACTCTCATCAGCATGTGTTGTGGCCGCTCAGCGACTGAAAACAAAGCGGTCAAGATGTCACAGGAACATTTTTGCATTTCCATCATTCACGTCTTTGCTCTTCTTCCACTCACTTGCATTTGCTTCATTAAAATGGTCATCTACCTCTACCATTTTCGTCTTTACTATATAGTGTTCTATTGCTCCATTACTTCCTCATCCTCTCCATTTTGTTGTCTCGACTGGACTGACTTACCCTTCCCATTGATCTTTAGCAGATATGAGCGCTCCAATGTCTAAAAGAGATGTTAAAAACTAAGATTAACACAACAATCACTTTTAGATTTTGATATACAAGTGTATATTTTACATATTCTATTTTGGAATTACCTTGAAGCCAAAGAAATTGTAAGAGAAATCTCTGTCAAAAATGATGGCTGAGTTGAGCCGCTAGGGAAGTAAGGAAAATTACATTAATTATAAATACGACTATGTTGGGGGGAAAAAAAAAGGACGACAAATCATTACATAAGCACAACATACTTACATCTTTGTTGGCCAAAAAAATGTCGAGGGTTTCCTTTGAAACCATAGGCGAGTGGCAGCCGTTCAGGGGATTCACATAGTTGTAGAGGTCCTCCATAACCTCTGTGATTGGAGGAGGCAAGTGATAAGCAGCAAATAAAAGCATTACGATCCAATCTAGATTGACGTGAAGTGTCCCATAGACATGAAACAAATGACGCATAGCAACTCACCACTGAAGACCTTCTTGGTTTCTTTGTGCAGGTTGGACACAGCGATGCGGGCCGCCAGGATGGCATAGTCAGGGTGTTTGGTGGTGAGGGTGGCAGTGATCTCAGCAGCCAGGGTGTCCAGCTCTACTGTGGTGACGCCGCTGTAAAGGCCCTGAATCACCTTCATGGTGATCTGAGTCTGCAAAGCAAAACCACTTGATTTAGGGTCAGAGCTTTACATTTGCTTCTTGGAAGGTGATTCTTTAATAAAATGATTTCTTATGCAGGGCCATAAGGAAGACCTACAGAGGACAGGATGTTGTGCAAGTTACTAAACAGGTCTTTATGGATTGTTTGTTTGAATATTACTATGCTGTTGTAATATTTTAAAGGGGTCATATGATGCTTTTTTTAAAGATCATTATTTTGTGTATTTGGTGTAACAGAATATGTTGTCACGGATCTACTGTTTGATGAATAATAAACTGTAATAGTAACTATGCCAGGGGTTTTCAAACTGGGGTCTGGGGACCCCATGGAAATGCTGGGGGTCTGTTTAGAGAAAAATAAAAAGTACCAAAGGGATTAAAATGACAAAAGTAAATAGATTAATTAGATTAAAACAAACAAATAAACATTTAAATATAGAAGTAAATAAAGCAAAGCAAAAAAAATAATAAAAGTACATTTTTAAAAATCCTTGCACAAGGAAATCTCGTCATGGAGTCAGTGGCATCTACTGAAATAGGCAATGGTAGACCTTAGAAATAGGTTTTGATGTAATGTTAAGGCTATTTCATAACTTACAGGATCAACAAACTCAGCATTGAGTCCATAGCAAAGTTTCTGGATGCGTGATGTGATTTTGTCGAACATAATACGCTCCTGGCGACCATCTGAGACAAGAAAAACACCAGATGAATAAAAACATGAGCTGTAATAATAAGTCAAGCAGAATACCTCGTGTTCAATAAAAGATGGACGTGATATGAAGTCAATAAAAACATGAAAAGTTGGTAAGATATGATGCTAATAATTATAGCAAAACAGTTTTAAGCTAGCATAACCCGTTACATGATGATTGATGTAGCATCTGCCATTCATTCATGTTTCATTACTGGATGACCCAGTCAAAGAAGCAGTTGGCGCCAACTTTGAGTTAACAAAGAACACCACTAGTCTTCAGGTGCTGTTAACATGAACAAATATCGTTTTCAAGGATAAAGTTATGTAGTTGGAAAAAATTATATAATAGCACACAATCAATAAATCTGCGACCTTAATCAAGACGCGTTTTCGTTCTTCTCTTTATGTTTAAACGCGGCTAACGTTACACGATTAAGGTCCATACGTAACATGTTTGATTTACAGATTGGACATCATTTTGGTTATGAGAATAACATAAACGTACAATTTGTATGCTAACGTAAATAAGGGTAACGTTAAGTATTCCCTTATTTATATTAGCAAACAAATTGTACGTTTGCTCAGTATGTTGCAAATATACAAGTAGGACGAGTGGGACTTTACCTCTCTTGATCACGTGCATGATTGATGTCTCTGCTAAAGAGCACAGAAAAAAAATTAACAACAAAAATTATTAGGCGTATTTGTGGATAAAGTGCTATTCTGTTGACCGACCCCTCAGCTGCTTCTTCTGCAGACTGTTGTTGTGAAGTAACTGAGAGAGCGCGCTCCTCGAACCCGCCAGAACGACTTTCGTCAGATCCGGAAGACAATCTCAGCCAATGGGCGCTCGCTCCTACTTATAATTCTTCTTCTTTTAATTTTATATGTCTATGGGGAGAATCACCGATAACGCTGTCTGGTGTAGGGTTGTCAGGTTTTCGCTACAAAACCCGCCCAATATCTATTCAAAACTAGCCTGAAAATAGCCCAATTGCTTTCGAGGGGGTCCCCCAGTAAAAATTGCGTTTGGGGGGTAAAATACACATTTTTTTGTAGGGGTTCTCCTGGTACAATTCACATTCCAGGGCCTAAATATCACGTTATTGGGGTCGCTTCAACCTGCTGACATGAAAAACAAACGACGGCAATCGCGGATTTGGCAACACTGGTCCACAAACTACATTTCATATACCTCCTCCCCGAACTTCCCGCTGCCCTGTATCGTGCTCTCTCATTGGCTGTAGGTCATCGCCGATGTGTTTTTCAGGCAGAAATCATTTCACACAGCGTGATTGTTAATCGCCGACAGCTCCAGATATTTAACATGCCAAATATTTCAGACGTGTCTGCGATTCTCTCAGATCGCGTCTTTGATAATTCACACTGCGTGATTGTCGCTCGCACCGATTTGCCTCCGATTTCAGGAAAATAAAAATAAAGCTCTGTAAACACTTGCATTTTTACAACACTATAAGTGTGTCCCATCAGGTAATGAAAAGTTCGACACACACTTGTGGGCTTCATCCTCACTTGAACACTTGGACCAAATACAGGAAATACGTCATAGAAGTAGTCAAGTGGTCAAGTGCAAAGACGCAAGTGTGAGTATTGGGACAAGACATTACAATGGCCGCCGCGTGCGCGTGTCCGTTAAGACCACGGTCTGTATGGTGTCCCATTTGTCATTTTAGCGTTCAGAAGGGTGCTCGCGAGCGCCCCTCCGCGGCCGTTATGCACCCTCGATCCGCACTTCTGCCGAGCCCGCACTGGGAGAAGGGTATAACTGCAGCCTGGAGATCTCCACATGGGGGCGGGAACTCCAAAATGGGGTGGGAGCTCCAAAATGGGGCGTGGCTACCTCCCATTGACAGAAAGGCACATGACACGCATGCGCACTTTTTACTCCGCCCCACAGCTGATTCTAAAGATTTTATTGGTTGTGTCAATTAAAGTGTTGATTTCCTACACTATGCTACAAAAAATTTATCCCAGTATTTTTCAAATAATTAATTAGGAGACTATGTATTACATTGTTTTTTCCTCCTCGTACTAGACGGAACAGGAACAGATCATTCCATTTTCCCCGTCTAAACTGCACCCTAAACCCTTCGCGATCTTCTTGCCCTGTCCAAATACCCACACTTGCGGTCTTTTCACTTGACACTTGACTTGTAAAAATGCAAGTGTTTACATAGCTTTATTTTAATTTTAAATACTTTGCATTTTAAAATCAACTTCTAAATGTCTGTTCAGTCGTCCCTATAACATGACATAATTTTAATTTGCGGTGCTTCTAATTAAGTGATAAAAAGCAGTTGCAAATGTTGTACAAAATAAATATCACCACTACTCATCTTTGCACCAATAAAATGTAAAAACACTGTTTTTCTACCAAATTATATGTCATATATAATTATTATATTAATATAACAGGGGCACCTGCAGGTGTACGGCTGTATGCACTGTGCATACCATGAGAGCTCTGACTGACCTGAGAAACATTTTGCCTGTGAATATTTCAGCAGTTATTTTTGTGTCCCATATTTCTGTGGAATGAACCAGCGATGCCAATCATTCGTGATTTAATCATTCTTTAGAGTCAGTTCTCTCTTTTTGGTGAACTGGCTGAATGCCTTTGGACCGCTCTCTCACTGAATCACATAGATGGAATGTGTGAAGGCTGAGCAAAGCCTTCCCCTGGCCACAGTCTGAAATTAACAGGGCATGAGGCAAAAATGCCACCAAACTGGACAAAAATGGACAGTCCATCTGGCATATCGGGCATTTGTGGCCGATACAATGTGTATATTGTGTAATTACGAAGTCTGTAAACAGAACGTTAACAGAAGCCAGGTACGTCATTGATTTACACGTATCTAACTTCAATAGCATTTGAAGAAAATGACTAAAAGACACACAACCAACTGTAAAGTGTTTCGTCTGGTGTCAACTATAATGCACACATTTTAGATTTTGTAATATGTATTAACTGTCAAATCATATATAAAAACTGCTGTTTACCAAATGGGCTCAAACACAAAATATACCATAATTAAAGACTCAATAACATTTGAAGAGAATTAGCCTACTTACAGTCACACAACTGACTGTAAAATGTTCATGTAGATTTCAGGTGTGATGCACACCTTTTAATTTTTTGTTATTTAATAAAACAAACTGTCAAATCATATGTAAAAAAACAGTGTATTTCAATATCGAATGGGCTCAAACACAACATATACCATAATTTAAAGCTCAATAACATTTGAAGAGAATGACTTGTCACACAACCAACTGTAGAGTGTTGAGTGAATGAATGTATCAGGTGTGATGCATACCTTTTAGATTTTTGATATTTAATAAAATAAACTTTAGGTTTGATCATTGATCAGTTTTGCCGATTTATCGGCACCGATAGTCGATTGCTGGAACAATTCAAGTAGGTATTACTGCAGACCGGAGATCTCCAAAATGGGGCGTGAACTCCAAAAGTGGGCAGAACCTCCAAAATGGGGCGGGGTCTCTTCGCGCAAAGACTTTCACCATTGGCTCTGGCTTTGGCCAATTGTTATTGACTTACATTTCAAAATAAAACTTTATAACTTAAACATTGTTTCTAATTGATCTAAAATAAAATATGTTATATAAATAAATATTCTCCGTGAGAGCAGAGCCCAAAGCTCGTGGCCAGTGTTGTTCGGGCCTTTGTTTGAACCTCTGCTTAATAAACGGGAATCACCCACGAGCTCTCCCGCGAGCCGTCTCAGCGTAGCGCAGGGGAAAGATTTTACGCTATTGTCTTAGCCAACGGGGGCATCCCGGGGCTCGAAATTCGCAGGGAAGGAGGGGGTAGGGACGCTGGGTGTAACTAAAAAGGTGCCATTTAGTCCGGTGAGGTCCTGTTGGGGAGTTACGGAACGGCCCGGCTCGGCGATCTCATAATCTTATTAACTGCTTATCTCCTGAACTTTCTTTACCACGCTATTCAGCGCCAGTCCCGCCGTGCAGTCAATTTAACTGGTTAAGGTTAGGGTCAGGTGTGGGGTAGGCTTAGGGGTTAGCATTTCTCTCTCTCTCTCTGGTTTTATTGGCGGGTCGCAACCAACTTGTTCAGGTGCATACCGCCACCTACTGTACCGGGGTGTGCAACTTCAGGGCTTCATGTACTTAGCATGGTTATAAAAAAAAAATAATAATAAAAAAAATTCCCATTTCCTATATGCTGTGCTCTAACCCTGTATCTTTAAGAAAATTAAAGAGAGCCTTGCTACATTCCCACATTTTCTCATCTGCCCCCAAAATCCCCTTCAAACTCCATTCTTGTTCCAACTCATATATCTTATCTTGCAAGATCCTCCTTTCTGCATTATATTTTTTACACCTCATAATGATATGCTCCACATTTTCTGGAACATTACAGTCATCACAATTATCTGATATGCATTTTCCCATTAAAAACAGGGTTGATTTTAAACCAGTATGTCCAAGTCTTAATCTTGATATAATCACTTCTTCTCTTCTGCATTTCCCTTTAAAAGCCTTGACGTTAATCGATTTCTGAATATTATAATAATATCGCCCTTTGTTATCTATGTCCCACTTTTTCTGCCATGATTCTCTCACTTTTGTTTTAATTAATGATTTGGCCTCACCTTTACCAAATGGGACTTTCATTATTTCCTCGTCCTTTAATTTCAGTGCATTCTTTGCAGTCAAATCTGCTATCTCATTGCCCTCCACGCCAGTATGAGCTGGAACCCAACAAAACTGAAGATTAATTCCAATTCTCTCTATATTTAACATTATCATGGATATCTCTTTATATAAATCCTCTCTTATTGTTTCAGTTGAATTCAAACTATTAAGAGCTGCAACAGAGTCCGAACAGATAATAACTCTTTGAGGTCTTACTTCTACCCATTGCAATCCTAAAATTATGGCTACTACTTCAGCTGTAAATACAGCTTGGAGGAACTTCCAGAGCTATTACTCCTATCTTTCCTCTTCCTTGACACATCCTGCCAAGGCATACATTCACTATCTCCATCCGTACTTTCACCCATGATAGTTGCATCCACGGTACAGTTGTTGCTAATCCGTCGCCCAAAACACTCTCACGCAGCACTTCCGGTTTGCGTTTCGCCTGGGGTTAGCATTTATTGTAGCATAGTGTAGGAAATCAACACAACCAAGAAAATCTTTAGAATCAGCTGTGGGGTGGAGTTTCCACTGAACTGGATTGGGAGAAAAAATTGCGCATGCGTGTCATGTGCCTGTCTGTCAATGGGAGGAAGCCATGAGGTGCGTTCGACTTCATGCGGCGCCGCGCAAACCGATCGGCGGCTGACTTGAAGCAGTGCATGCCGGTTAGAAATTTTGTCCAACTTGAACTGGCGCCGACGCTACGTCACTGTCACGTGTGGCATTAAAGTACCGCGATATCGTTTCGAGAGCAGCCGGCTGACTCAGCTGGCGCAGCTTTTTCAGAGCGACTGCAGGAGCGCTGATGACGACACAGCTGTTTCACGATTGGCCAAATTCACCACATGACAACAATGACGTGTGTTTCTAATATCTGCAAATCCAATACTGCTCATAAAGGATTTTATTTGGAAAAATAGACCATACAAATTAAAAAGAGATGTGCTTGCTAACTCCGGAAGTGAAGGTGGCCTTGATTTTTTGAACTTCGCAGATACTGTAAACACTTTTAAAGTAAACTGGCTGAAAAGATGCCTTACAAATCCAATGTCACTGTGGTTTTTTTATTCCAAATAAGATATTTGACCAACTTGGTGGCCTGTCTTTCTTACTAAAATGTAATTTCTTGCCTGGCAAGTTACCTATTTCCTTATCTAACTTCCATCAGCAATGTCTTCTTTCGTGGAAATTGTGTTTTGTCCATGGTTTCTCCCCCACAAAGTTCTTCTTTGGAATAATGCTGATATAATTGTTAGAAATAAGTCTCTTTTTTCCCTAGATGGTGTAATAACAACTTGAACAGTATTCTATCTGTGTTTGATGATTTTGGTAATATTTTAACTTATGAACAATTTATGAATCTCCATAATTTTCCAGTCCCACCAAAGAGCGGCTACTCTCGTTGACTGCCGTCTGTAGCGGTGCTTCAAGTCCAACGCACCCATGCCCTATTTTGGAGCTCCCACCCTATTTTGGAGCTCCCACCCTGTTTTGGAGTTCCCTCCCCCATTTGGAGATCCCCAGGCTGCAGTTATACCCTTCTCGAACAATTGGCTCTCCACTGGCAAGTCCATACCGATAGTTTTTCTAGGTTGTGGATTGGCTGAGAAGGGTCAGCTCTCATTATACAGTATGAAAGCAGCCTCTAGAGGCAGAATCACTGACGCCTTGTTCTGTTTGTTCTGATACGCGAGACTGCGTGTTGCACAGAGCGGGACACTTCACATGCAGATTTAAAACATTGACAACAAAACAGTGTGTACTGCCGTGCATGTTTTCACATCAATATAAATTCATTTGTTGACTAGATGATGCAGTAAAGAAATAACAACAGTATGTCAAGGCTGAGAGGATGCTAACATAAGCAGTACTTCAAGTTGTTAAAACAGTGTGACTAAAACACACCCAAATGTTTAATGTCATGATTGTTACTGTAATCTGTTTGCATTAAGTCCAACTGGTCAATTTAATGTGTTATCCAGCAAAGTTGCATATTTAAAGCTAGTGACATGAGAAAGCAAATTTGCATATTTAAAGCTAGTGACATGAGAAAGCGAATCAACTCCAACTCCAAATCAGCTGGAGCACTTGGGGGTGGAGTCTCCACTCTCCTTGGAGGATAAAGCGGCCCTGGCTGTTGATGTACGCTTCCGTCACAACATTGTCCATCTAGACCAACATGTGCTTGCCCTGAACCAGTGGATGAAACCGTTTCAGGGCTAGTAGCACAGTCAGGGCTAGTAGGGACTTCTTCAGAACGACTGCAATTTCTGCCGAAAGGACAATGGTGCCCCCCCCTTGCCCCCCCCTGTACTTGGGGGGGGGGGTCAGATGGTTCTGACAAGCCACTGTGACAAACTGGGCAACACTAACCACATGTTCAGACTCCGGGACAGCATCCAGAATACTTGAGGGAGGCTCGTGGCGAGGCAGAGCAGGTTCTGCCACGTCAGAAGGCCCAGCATCCTGAAGAAATTATGGCGTGTGGTGCAAATGCAATAACACTCTTACCTTGCTCTGGGGGCCCGCGGTGCAGGGGTTGGTAGAGGCAGAGGAAGACATGCTTCATCACAGCTCAGATGTGCTTTGGCATAGACCTGTGGCATCAGAATGTGGGAAGGCAAATGCTCATGTCCACCAGACACCAGCCATGAACGTGCAATGCCAAGGGATGACTCGGGAAATTCGGAAACACCCTTTGCCGACCATTAAAGAGCTGTCAGCTGCCTGGCTTTCAGTGAAAGAAAAGGAAAATCCAAATGAAAATTCTCCTCCCATCCCTTCAGCAGAAGTGAGGCCCGTCTCTTCTTCAGAGGCAGGCAGGTCAGCAGGATCTCTACTTCTCTCTGTAGCATGAGAAATGCAATGCTTCCGGCTCTGAAAAACAAACCTGAATGAGTGAGTGCATACTACTCTTTTATACTCGTAGCATGGGGAGTGGCATGCAAATCCCACCTGCCAGTTCTCAGGTTTTGTAACTGTAAGTCATTCTGTGAGCCCAAAGCAATATTTACACATGATTTGATAGTTTATTTTAATACATATCAAAAATCTAAAATGCATACATGATAGCTGACACCTCCATGAACACTACAGTTGGTTTTATGACTATAAGTAATTCTCTTCAAATGCTATTGAGCTTTAAATTACATGTTTTGTGTTTGAGCACAAATAAATATCAAAAATCTAAAAGGTGTGCATCATACCTGACAAAGTGAACACTTTACAGTTGGTTGTGTGACTGCAAGTATTTTTTGAGAGTGTTTAAACTCCACGCTAGGTTATCAGTGATAATGTAAATGTTCTTTGCTTGCTTTCGGTATATATAATTTATTCGCTGTTTGAATACCTGTGGAAATTTATAAAATAAATAATTAGTGACTTACAGTGTTTTTATTAATCATGTTAAATATACATTCAGTCGTATTAAAATATTTTATGACATGACACTTTTGTCCATCCGTGCTGATTTTCTGTGGATGTCTTTCACCATTCCGTTGCTTTTTGCCGCTTCACAGTTGCAAGTGTTTTTACCTGTCTAGAGACGCATTCATCATTCAAAAAAATAAAAATCTGCATCTCTGTGCACAGCCTACCCTCAGATGAAATCCTGCAGGCACCCCTGATTGAGGCAAGATGCTGTGGTGGTTAAATGATTAAAACTAATTTAGTACTATAATGTACAGAGTCCTGCAGTTCACTTTATAAGAACAAGACCCGCAAATCCATGGCCACAGAACAGCAGAGAATGAATGCAATGCGCAAAGTCTCTCGTTAAGCGTCTTTCTCCTGTAGAAAACCATAAACACTTAATTTGGCTTAATGCATTAAGACAGTGATATTAAAAGATCAAAATCAATATACAGTTTATTAATATAATGTATTATAAGGCAAGCAGTAAATTTCCCCCACCTTTTCCCACTATAGCCTAAAGAACCTTTTGTGCAATGCAAAGGTTCCTTGGATGTTAAAGGTTCTTCATGGAACTACTGATGGCAATAAAGTATCTTTTTATTAGTGTTCACATACATGTCAAAATTGGTTTACAGTTTAAATAAATGCAGTTTGATTGGCAACCATTTCTGTTGATTTATCCCATTAATATTTTAATAGGATATGTAAACATTTAACATAGCCTACATGTATGAACTTATGGTTTGGTTTTACAAGATGGAGTAGCTGCATTTATCTATTTTGTAGGCCTATGCAAGTACAGGTGAAGGTTCTCCTTGAATGAGGAACTACTGATGGCAATAAAGAATCTTTTTATTAGTGTTCACATACATGTCAAAATTGGTTTACAGTTTAAATAAATGCAGTTTGATTGGCAACCATTTCTGTTCATTTATCCCATTAATATTTTAATAGGATATGTAAACATTTAACATAGCCTACATGTATGAACTTATGGTTTGGTTTTACAAGATGGAGTAGCTGCATTTATCTATTTTGTAGGCCTATGCAAGTACAGGTGAAGGTTCTCCTTGAATGATAAAGACTGAAACCTCTAAAACCACTCTGGCTGGCTGAATTCTGTCACGGTGCGGTAAGGGAGCACCGTGGAAAAAAGGGTCAGGGTCCAAATGCAGGAGAAACGTCTTATTAATTTAATAAACAGAAAGGCAGACAAAAGAAACAAAACAGGTTACAAACCGAATGACAGGATAGGGATACAAATACGGCACAAGAGCTTGTATCAACCAAACCTTCAAACAAATAATTACAATAACAATACAACACCATTACAATAATTCAGCCAGGCAGAGTGGTGAGTGAGAGGAGAATATATAGTCTGTGACAATGGGGAACAGCTGAGGGTGTAATGAGTGACAGGTGAGTGGAGTCCGGGGAATGGAGATGGCGACCTCTGGTGGTGAGAGGGAGAAACACAGGGCCCGGACCCCTGACAGCTTCCATCTGCTCTGACAATGTCCCCCAACTCTGAAGATTGTTTTTTCCAGCAGGACAATGCACCATGCCAATTTTTAAAGTATATGTCAGAGCCCATACTTCTACTTGAGTGGAGGATGTGTGTACTTTTGCCATCTCTGTCGATTTCTGAACTTAAAACATTAGTATTGTTTAAAAATTATAATGAATTTGTTTTCTTTGCATTATGCTAGGTCTAAAACACTGCATCTTTTTTTTTTTTTTTTGTTACTTTGACCAGTTGTAATTTTCTGCAAATAAATGCTCTAAAAGACAATATGTTGGAATATTTTTGGAATTCTGGAGAAATGTTGTCCATAGTTTATAGAATAAAATAAAAATGTTAATTTTGCTCAAACACATACCTAGAAATAGTAAAAGCAGAGACGCTGATAATCTCTCAGTCTGCAGTCGTCTCTTAATTTAATTTAATTTTTTTACCAAACTGTATGTACCTAGTTTGGTGACTGTATGTAAAACTAACTCCCCCCCCCCAACTTTTGTCAAAAGGTGGCACTATAGAGTGCCTCCTCCATGCCCATTTCTGAGCTTTTGCTAATGTCTAATGGGTGATAACACTAATGTGTGTGTTGAGTTTCATAAAATTCTAAGCATGTTAAGAGTCTCAAAAACACCCCAGAATATTAAAGTTTGATGTGTTACTATGGCAACACTATTTAAGATAACAAGAATCCCTTCAGTTTTACATCTGCCGTGTCTTGACTTTATTCTGATGAAGGGTGTAGCAAATCAGGTAAATACAATATGACAATTTCCTGCTGCCAGTTGGTGGCGCTATGAATAAGACTCACAATAATCACATCAGTATGATCAGACTCCTTTAACGAACAAACTGCTGTAGTTTGATCAAAATCAGTCATGTATTTGGAAGTTATAACACTTCCTGTTTAACATTTGTTCACCATAAATTTGTTGCCTCACCGTGGCCAAACCGTTTGAGATATCAAAAATCACTTCTCAATTTAGCATCCTCAGTGTCTTGAGATCATGTTGAATGAATCTGGTGGTGAACACATTAAAACTCTAGGATGAGTACGTAAAATTCCAGAGTATGAGTTTTTCACAAAACCCTGAATAGCCGACTTCCTTTTGGGTGGAGCTAAGAACATGCAGTACAAAAGTTGTTCGGCTGGATGAGGTCTATTGCTGCGTTCCATTCACCTTGGAAGTCAGAGCTGGGAATTACGTAATTTCCTGTCATTCTGACGTCATTTCGGAATTTCCAACTTCCAAGCATAAATGGAATGCAGCATTGGTACTACCTGAGTCTGAGGACTTGGATAGCTCCAAGTAGAACATCAAATGTTGTCATCTCAGAATTAGGGTAATTACGACATGGCATAAATGCAGGTATATGTGCAAGTATGTATGACATATGGACCACCGCATTCCAGGGGGCACTGTGGAGCCCCATCTGTCATGCCTGTGTATCAGCTTCTGCCCAACCCTCATGGCCAAGGATTCCAAGGTGTGTGTGTGCTTAACATGCTCAAGAGCTTTTGAGCATGTTAAGGGACCCAAAAGCCCCCAAACCTTCACAAATAATAATAATAATAATAATAATAATAATAATAATAATAATAATAATAATGAAAACAATAGGGCCCTTCGCCCCCTAGGGGCTTGAGCCCTAATAAAGAAAATGTTTACATTATCTTCTGTTTTAGCCATGTTTTTTGCGCAGCTCAGTATTTGAAAGTTTGTATAAAACTAATTTGTTGATTAATGCCATTGAGCATTGCCATTGAGCAATCCAAGAGCTTTTGGTATTTATATAAACACTAAAATATAATGTAGGCTATTTATACTGTATTTCACGAGTTCACACTTTCGTATAATTAAATAAAGGTTATGCGTATTTGGCGTGCTGTCCAGGGAGAGGGCTCAGAGCTCAGCAAGACTCCCGCGCCCGGGGCACCCCTCCTGTCCGGGGAGAGGGGTCCGAGCTCGGTGTCCAGCCCGGCCAAAAGCGCTCCCCCAGAGTGCTTCTCCCCGTGCTGGGGTAGAAACTATGCTGAAGGTGCGGGGTCGGGGTGGCGGAGGGATGCTGAAAGTCGAGAGATAACGAAGGTAGGATGTACTTGGTTATTTATAGGAGTTTTCTCTTGTGCTGATTGGATAAATGGTGTAATCACTAATGATGGACTGGCCGTGTTAATTATCTGTGCCTGCTCCTCCCGAAATTGGGTTATAAACATCACTTCACGAGTTCACACTTTCGTATAATTAAATAAAGGTTATGTGTATTTGGCGTGCTGTCCAGGGAGAGGGCTCAGTGCTCGGCAAGACTCCCGAGCCCGGGGCACCCCCTCCTGTCTGGGGAGAGGGGTCTGAGCTCGGTGTCCAGCCCGGCCAAAAGCGCTCCCGCAAAAGCAATTAAAACAGGACAGCAGCCAGATACGTGCATTACTACCCCCAAAAAGCAAGGCTTAATGTTAGAGGGGTGCTGGACATCCTTTGGTATACGTTTATTGCGGCAGTATCTAGGAAGAGAATTTGGCTTCTGTGGAAGCGTTCCGTGCTGAAAGAGAGAGAGCTAAAGGCTCCTGCGGGAGACGTAACTATCGCGGTAGTAGAGAAAGATAGAAAAGGCTCTTGTGCGAGCAGGCACTGCTGCGGCAGTGGGGAAATACAGAAAGGGCTCCTGCGGGAGCAGACATTGCTGCGGCAGTGGGTGGAAAATATAGAAAAGGCTCCTGCGGGAGCGGACACTGCTGCAGAAGTAGAGAAATACAGAAAAGGCTCCTGCGGGAGCAGTCACTGCTGCGGCAGTGGGGAAAAACAGAAAAGGCTCCTGCGGGAGCAGACACTGCTGCGGCAGTGGGGAAAATACAGAAAAGGCTCCTGCGGGAGCAGACACAGCTGCGGCAGTGGGAAATACAGAAAAGGCTCCTGCGGGAGCGGGGACTGCTGCGGCAGTGTGGGAATTAGGTAAGGCTCCTGTGGGAGTGGGGTGCTGTTGGGATGGTTGGGGTGGGGATGGGCCGTTATGGATGGATTATGTGATGTTAAGGGGGGTTGGCTATGGTGGGTCAGGGGTTCGAGTGAACAGGGATGGGCTGGCTCCTGTGAGAGCAGGCACTGCTGCGGCAGTGGGGAAATACAGAAAAGGCTCCTGCGGGAGCGGGGACTGCTCCGCAGCAGTGTGGGAATTAGGTGAGGCTTCTGCGGGAGCGGGGTGCTGTTGGGATGGCTGGAGTGGGGATGGGTTGTTATAGATGGATTAGGTGATGTTAAAGGGGGTTAGCTATGGTGGGTCAGGAGTTCGAGTGAACAGGGATGGACTGGCGTTAAAGGGGTCGGCTGATGAGGGTTCGGTGAGCTTCTTTGATATGGAAGTGGTCTGACCGCATGTAGGTCTTGAAGGCCTCTGGCTTCTGACAAAATCTGTGTCCTGATGTTGCTGGTAGCCAGGGGTGGTTCCAAGGCGGGAGTGTTCGGAGGGATGGGTAGGGGTGTGGCGGAAGATAGAGAGAAGGAAGGGCAAGCATGCGAGGGGTAGGAGGAAAGATAGCTGCCGCAACCGCTTGCGGAGGCGTGCTCACGCTTGGGACGGCTCCGGGAGCGGAAGAAAAGGAGGGGAAGAGAGGGGTAATGGTGGGCGTCGGGGCCTGCGCCATTAGCGGAGGCAGCCTCATGCTAGGGTTGAACGGTGGGGCTGCAGGCCATGGGTAGGGGGTTGGGAGTGGGGTAAGGAAAGGGCTGTGGATGGGTCTGCACCACTAGCGGAGGCGTGCTCACGCTAGCATCTGCTACGGGAGCTGGAGGCCAATTTGCTTCAGCTGCCGTAGCTGTAGGCCATGGGAAGGGGGTGGGGTTGTGACGTCCTGAAGCTACCAGAAGCTCAAAATTATCCTGTTTGGAAGAATATTATCGTACACGAGTCAAACATACAGAATACAGCTATTTATCTAAACCAACAACTTTTTGACACGACCTGCAAATCACCACAATAGATAACTAGGCGTACCGTGTTTACATTAGACCCGAGCAGTGTGACGAAATACTATAGCAACCATTATAATCAGTGACTGTTTGCACTGGATGTGACACAACACGACACATCCCCGACAGTAAACTGATGCCTCGTTCTATTTATGACGTATTAAAATGATTTTTAACACTCACTTTGTCACATCCAGTGTAGACAGACTTCAGCTGTTAACTCCACATCTGAGCCGCTGTCATCGGAAACCTGTGTGTTGCCAGATGTTGAGGGGGTTCTTGCCATCATGGACCGCAACAGTGCACGTTGGCTTTAAAGCAGGGCACCCTCATGCATTC
>NW_015555756.1:402538-406456 GCF_001515605.1 Sinocyclocheilus anshuiensis
CCGACACGACACATCTCCGACAGTAAACTGATGCCTCGTTCTATTTATGACGTATTAAAATGATTTTTAACACTCACTTTATCACATCCAATGTAGACAGACTTCAGCTGTTAACTCCACATCTGAGCCACTGTCGGAAGCCTGTGTGTTGCCAGATGTTGAGGGGGTTCTTGCCATCATTGACCGCAACATAGTGCACGTTGGCTTTAAAGTAGGGCTGCACGATAAATCAGCTCTGTGTAGTTAATGCTGCTACGTGTGAAAGCACGCACGTCATGGAGATTTACCGCTGATTACACAACCGGCTTTCTGACAAGATGCGCATTAAATATCGCATGCGATTTATCGTGCAGCCCTACTTTAAAGCAGGGCACCCTCATGCATTTAACACACTCTGAGGTGTGCATGAGCTCATTTAGAGTGTCTGTGATGAGCCGATTTCGTGTATGAATATAGGAGCCCTATGACTACGACTACCATCATTTGAATTGTCATAAAATTACGAAGTTAACGTACATTATGGGATTTTTTTTCCCCCATTATTGATCATACATCGTACAGAGGTCAAAATTATTAGTGATGTGACGTTCGAAGCTTCGTTGGACGCAAAGGCAGCTTTTTCCACCTTTTGACCACAAGATGTAGTTAGTGTGCACCGTCTTGAAAAGCTTCGAGTAATGAACATTTTTTACAATACAGTTGAGGGGAAAGTCTCGGTGCTTCGCAAAGCTTCATTTTCCATCACTAAAAATTATCGTACAGATAGGCCTACGATAATTATCGTACATCTGGCAACACTGCACTGTACCCATATACATGTTTATTATTACTAAATTAGTAAGGCTAAGTTTGCAGTTATGTGCTATTCACTTTCACACTGTTGCTAAAGATATTTACTTTGCACGCTCTTCATATTACAGACCTAAAAGACGACAGAAAATTTACTCACTTGATTGCTGTCCTGCGGTAAAACACCAGGGCAGTTGCCTTTTAGATCAATTCTGAGTGAGCGCGCCGTGGGCGTGTCAGTAAATGGTGAAATATTTCCATAAATGAATTAATCCTGCCAGAAGAATTGCATGAAATTTATTATGTC
Source organism: Sinocyclocheilus anshuiensis (assembly GCF_001515605.1). Taxonomy (NCBI): domain Eukaryota; kingdom Metazoa; phylum Chordata; class Actinopteri; order Cypriniformes; family Cyprinidae; genus Sinocyclocheilus; species Sinocyclocheilus anshuiensis. The sequence goes on from NW_015555756.1 coordinate 403,635, forward strand.
TGTTCCGTCTGCATCATCTCAGTGAGGTTTTATACATGCACAGTAAGGCGAAAGTAACGCTTTCAGACATTTCAGTGTGGATGATAAACTTTGGAAAAAACGTTTGCTTCGTCGTTACAAAATGGAAACTTAACCTGAAAATTCATTCATTTGCAACACGGCCTGCGCCGTTCGCGGTGGAAGCCTTGAGCTTCCTACCAGAAGAATTGCGTGAAAATGTATTATGTCTGTTCCGTCTGTATCATCTCAGTGAGATTTTATACATGCACAGTAAGGCGAATGTAACGCTTTCAGATATTTCAGTGTGGATGATAAACTCTGGGAAAAAAAACGTTTGCTTCGTGGTTACAAAATGGCATCAACATCCGTTTATGCCATAACGTCGTTTAACAAACTTTAGCCGCGAAAACCTGCCTTTAGCGACTTCACCTGAAAATTAATTAATTTGCAACACGGCCTGCGCCGTTCGCGGAGGCAGCCTTGAGCTAGCGTCCGCTAAGAGAGCTGGAGGCCCGGCTGCATACGGCGCTGCGGCCGGAAGAGCCGCGGTGAACGGCTGAGCCTCAGCGGGAAGCGAGTGAGGCTTTGCTGCGGTGAGATCTGGGGCGCGGCCCAGGCTCGTTGAAGGCCTGCTGCTGCTGCGACCTAGCGCTCGAGGAGAGCCGGGTCTTGTGCGGGACGATGGTAGTGTCGAGCGAGGCGAGCTCGGGGCTTTGCACGGTCTATTGGCCAGAGCGTGTGGCTTGTCGAGAAGAGCAGCGGCCGCGATGAAGTCTGGCGGAGAAGGAAGGAGTGATCATGGGGCCGGCAAATTGCGGCGGAGGATCTGAAAAATCCCCAGTATAGGTCTTTTCGTTGGACGGGAAATTGGGTCTGTGGTAAGAAGGCAAAAGGAGCGAACCGAATGCTGAAAGTCGAGAGATAACGAAGGTAGGATGTACTTGGTTTAGGAGTTTAGGTATAACGTTAGGAGTTTTCTCTTGTGCTGATTGGATAAATGGTGTAATCACTAATGATGGACTGGCCGTGTTAATTATCTGTGCGTGCTCCTCCCGAAATTTGTTTATAAACATCACTTATATTGACTGCATAAAGCTATTTAAATTAATTAACAATTAAATACATTTCTGCGTTTGTTGTTGACTCACAAATCGAGTTTGTGTCACACCAAGCCAGCACACACTGCGGTTTCCTGATGTTGTAGTGAACTCGGTAAAGTGGCTTCCTGTTGCAATGAGACCAATTCGCTTCGTAGAGCGAGATGTTCGAAAGCTGACAACCAACAGTAATTTATCTTTTTTTTGCTAGACACATCTGGGACACGTTTAGCACTGGCATAAAGTTGGCTTGACGTTGGACGTTCGATATTCGCAAATTTAGGGACCGTCTCTAAAGTTACATGCGATATTGGTGTACACTTTTCTAACTTCAATAGCATTTGAGGAGAATGACTTACAGTCATAAAAACAACTGTAAACTGTTCATCTAGGTGTCAACTATAATGCACACCTTTTACATTTTTGATATTTATTAAAATAAACTGTAAATCATATGTAAAAAATCCTACTTTTCACTACCGAATGGTCTCAAATGCAAAATATGCCATAATTTTCCACTTCATATAATACTTATATGAATATAGTATTTGAATTAAAAACAATTATAATTGATATGAATAAACTAAATAAACATAAGTAAGTAGCACCAAAAGTCGAGTAATTTTGTCTATAAAATTATTTGACTTTAAAATAATTTAATTTGGAGCGAGAGATATGGGGGAGTGGCTTCATTGCATCTGATATATGTCACGTTGCTCACAGCGGATTGGTCCAGTTTGGGTTTGTGATCTCTAACCCACAATAAAACCTGCTCCGGAGCAGGGTAGCCGTGTAGCGTAAGTTACTATGGAGAAGAAAACCACTCAAAACCAACCCACCTTCTTGAGCCCGAAAACTCAGAGTTTGCACAAACTAAATGTGAATTTATCTGGGTAAAAGCTAAAAATGGCTTTGTACAACAGGCCTCTGATCAACAGTTGTTGTTTGGGCAATAACTTAAGTATCTTAAAGACATAGTTACAGCAGTCAAAGAAAATCTAATGTTCAAAAGTCAAGGGTCAGGAGCCCAATTAAAGCAAACACTGATCTCCACAATGGAAACAACAAACAAAACAATAAAACATCAACATCTAAACCTCTGCTTATTCTCAATAAGAACTTCTGCAGACATATGACAGATATAAAAGTTAATCTAGTTATTATTGACCGAAGCTGGTGCTGTTTGTGGAGTTGTTTAAAACTTCAGCTGATTTCATGTAAGGCTGTGGCTGAAGTCAGTTGTAGTTCTTGTGTTTCTGCTCATCTCGTCTCTTTTTTTTTTCAGTTCCTGTTTCTCTTTCCTTCAGTGACTCTTCTTGTTAACAGCAGGTGTAACTATATTGGTAAAATAATGTAGGGAATGGTGATTGAGGGTGTAAAGCAGGGGTAGGCAAGTTGGGTCCTAGACAGCCGCTGTCCTGCAGACTATAGTTCCAACCCTGGAAAAAAAAATGTTCTCAAAATAATCTTTTCCAAATTTGACCATCTTATATGGCTAGTTTTGTGGCTTTGTATTATTTAAACAGTTCCACATGCTCCGGAACTTACACTGATCAATTGTGTTTTCAATCTTGTTTTTATGACTGTAAGTATAATTCAATTTCTTCTGTCTCCGTTTTTTTAAATTTTTTATTATTGTTTCAGAAGTTCTGAGTGCTTTAAGCAGAACTCAGAGTTGACTGGATCTTTCTGTTTTTTTTATTTGAAATTAATTGTAGCTCCAAT
>NW_015555756.1:407034-435049 GCF_001515605.1 Sinocyclocheilus anshuiensis
GTAATTATCGAATGGCGAATTCGGAAATAATCGCTTTAGTACATTCGGCAGGCAATTATACAATGATAATATAAACATTTGGGAAAGAAATCAATTAAATATGTGGATGTGTGTAAATTCAAATGTAATCCCCTTTGTAATCGTTCACATTTTCATAAGTAACTGTAATTTAATTACACAGTTTTTCTTAGTAACTGTAACTGATTACAGTTACATTTATTTTGTAATTAAATTACGTAACACCGTTAAATCAAAACTTTCAAAAACACACAGCAATGTGATTCTTTTACTGAGTGAGAGTCAGTGGGTTTAATCAGTGACATTAACAGATTTACTAGTCGGCGTCTTCTCCGCGACCTCCTTCCCTTGGTGTTGTTACACATAGAAAAGGCAAAAAAAAAACATATTGCATTGTCCAGTTTTCTCTCAGAACGATGATCTGAGTTACTATTGCAATTATCGATGCAGTATGAATGACATACACTGGTAAATATGGCGGATAAACAAAGCAGTTTCCCAGAACTCAACGCGGCGTTACGTCACATTCTCATTCTTTATTAAATTACGTAACGCCGTTACATGTAACTAGTTACTCCCCAACACTGGTTGACACCTAGATTAACAGTTTACAGTTGTTTTTATGACTGTAAGTAATCCTCCTCAAATGCTATTGAGCTTTAAATTGTGGCATATTTTGCATTTGAGCCCATTCGGTAGTGAAAAGTAGCATTTTTTACATATATAAAAAATGTAAAAGCTGTGCATTATAGTTGACACCTAGATGAACACTTTACAGTTGTTTTTATGACTGTAAGTCATTCTCCTCAAATGATATTGAGCTTTAAATTTTCGTTTGAAACAATTTGGTTGTAAAAAAGTAGATTTTTTTTTACATGATTTACACTCCCCAACACTGGTTGACACCTAGATTAACAGTTTACAGTTGTTTTTATGACTGTAAGTAATCCTCCTCAAATGCTATTGAGCTTTAAATTGTGGCATATTTTGCATTTGAGCCCATTCGGTAGTGAAAAGTAGCATTTTTTACATATATAAAAAATGTAAAAGCTGTGCATTATAGTTGACACCTAGATGAACAGTTTACAGTTGTTTTTATGACTGTAAGTCATTCTCCTCAAATACTATTGACGTTAGAAAAGTGTACACCAATATCGCATGTAACTTTAGAGACGGTCCCTAAATTTGCGAATATCGAACGTCCAACGTCAAGCCAACTTTATGCCAGTCACATACGCCTACCATAAATTGAAGCACCGGCGTATAGAGACACAGGACTCGTCAACAAAGAAAGACAGATACAGCCTGAAAGCTAAATATACGTACTGATAAGTATTAAAAGGGTGGAGGAAGGGAATGACCAGCAGTGCTCTTAAGAGGGGCTTTAGAGGGGTTTACTTTACCTGCAGGAAGGTGATAGCATACTGTGTGCGGAACACACACCGGCGCCTCCCTTCATCGTCTGTTTTCCCTCCCCCAAACAACAACATGGATCATCGCAGTCCACCTGCGCTTTTTATGCAAGGTTACTCTATTTTATTCTAACATGATCTATGTAGGGTCTCTAAAACTTTACAGTCTGTTTTAAAAGTTAACCAGGAGTTTCGATGAAACCATTAAGTGAACAATGTAGCGAGCATCAGAAGAAAAGCGCTGGGGAGATGCCGAGTGAGGAGACGAGAACAGCACCTGGAAACGGCGTGACTGTGAACGCAGCTCCTACAACAGAGGTACTTCAAATACACGCTAATACTTGTTTTAAAATAGAAAATTGTATGTTTTGATGTTATTTGAGTTTTGAAAGAAACTTGGACTCGTTTGAACACTTGCTGGTCTGTCGAGGTAACACAACCCGTCTGTCCTCATTCCTGTCCATGGCTGCGTTTAACCACGGTTTCACTCTTGTGTTGTGTGTGTGTGTGTGTGTGTTTAATAGTATTGTTAAATATGTGTTAAGGAATACTTCACCCAAAAATGAAAATTCTGACATTATTTAATCACCCCCATTTGGTTCCAAAAATGACCTTTTTACACACAAAAGGAGAGTAGAACTTCAGTCACCATACCCTTTTATTGCATCTTCTTTCTAAACAGTGAATGGTGACTCATATTAATTTTTGGATGAACTATACCTTTAGGACCCCCTTATTTGGTCAGAATCATAGAGAAAAATCTAATAATAATAATTATGAATATTATTGATAATATTATTAGTATTCATATGATGAAAAATGCCTGCAAATAATGTCAGTTACTTCCCTTTTGTCTCACTAGGATTCACACTAGAGAGACCAAACTGACCATTACTTCCTCAATCTGGACTGCATAGTAAACTGCAGTAGGCTACATTTTTTTATATTGTGCACAGCTGAGAAGAGAAGTAATGTAAACTAGATTTAAAAAACCCTAGGTAAACTTTGATGTTGGCTTGTCTGAGAAAGCCATGGTGAAGTAGTTTTAAAAGTTAGTTTACATTAGCAGCTGTATATAATATAAAAACATGCTGTAGTTTACTATGCAGTCAAGATTGAGGAAATAATGGTCAGTTTGGCCTCTGTAATGTGTATCAAAAGACCCAACCCTTATGTCTCTACAACATTCTGGGTTTGACTTGTTTTTAATTTTTTTGGCTTGTTCATGTTGCTGTACCGTTGATAGGGTGCTCTAAATGGTTGCTAGGGTGTGGCTCGGCAGTTGCCAGGGTGATACCTAAAGCCTGCTGACAGCCTCAGCTTTATATCTTCTGACTTAATTACTGGATGACAAAGAGGTGTGCTGTTGATCTGTTATATGGTTGTGTTTGATCAGTGATCATAAGCTTTGAATGATCTTCTTGACAGAGTCCAGGACAGCAGAACGGGATTGTGTCTTCTCCTGATGTCTCCAGCCCCATATCCCAGACTCAAACTGAGCACCAGCTTCCATCCTCTACACCAGCTCCTCCTGCTCAGCCTCCCAGAGAGCAGTGGGGCGGCAAATATGAATTTCTGCTCTCCTGTATTGGCTACTGTGTGGGCCTGGGAAATGTCTGGAGGTTCCCCTACCTCTGCTACCGAAACGGAGGAGGTGAGTGACAGTACAGTAAATATGAACACAAATCTGTTAGGATGTACAGAATTTACATTGTAGATCATAGATCCTATTCTGTAAAGGTATGGTCACATTAACTGCTTTTCAGCAAAATTCAGTCATTTTAATAGGAATCTACATAATTGCAGAGTTTTGCATGAGGCCCGAAAAGTTCCCAAAGCAGACTTTCGCTAATGTGACTGCACCAAAAAATCTGTCTGAAATAAGTCACCATGATTTTTCCACATATAAAAAAACCCTAAGAGATTTTATGAACTTTCTGTGTAAATGGGTCTTTCATGGGTGAACTGGGATGTTTGGTTACTCTTAAGCTGAAATCTATCCTTCTGTTCAACCAACCAAAACCAAAAACCTTTCCCTGTAGTAGGGAGGAGGGCACATTCCTCTTTAAACCTCCGAAACAAATTTGCCTAAAACAAGAAGGCCTCAAAAGGGAAGAAATTTGCAATGTAAAGATGGTTAGTAATACAAATGAAGAGACCTGTTCACGGATTGTTGGAGGGTGAAGTAGAAAAGTAGTGTCATTTCCTTGAGCTAGACTTAAAGAAGATTTTATGTTTCATGTTACAATAGTAAATTCTTAAAAACGAGAGGCTCTAATTGAGAATTATGATGAAGAGACTGAATACGTTGTAAAAAAAAAACATGACGAATTTCATGGATTTCACTAAACAACACTTTAAAGGTCAACTCTGAACTAAATACCAAACTTGAAACCAAAGAAACACAATAAGAACCGGTGGTGTCTGAAAGTGGACACTGAAATTGCTCCCATTTCTCTTACATATTACACACCAAAATACACACACACACACACACACACACACTGTTGTTTCAGTTCTGTTCATGAAATGATTTGTCAAATCCAGTAAAAACAGCACTTGTAATGTACAAAAAAGTTTTGCTATATTGTATTTATAATAGTGTTTTTAAAATGTTTTGCATGGTTTTAGTAGACTTGTTTGATGTGAAATATGTGAATAATACAATTTTTGACATTGACAAGTGCCTGTGATTTAGGAGTGTGGAGTCACTGCCACAAATGACATAATTTGGGGTTGTGGCTTAGTGGTTAGTGCACATGCTTCAACTTGTTGAGCTGTGATGCTTATACAGGTGAACTTTGAATCTGATGTTTTTTGAAATCCTGTTCCAGCTTCCTCATCCCATCACTTCCTGTTTTGTATTTACTGTTTGTATGAATATAAGCGGTTAAAAGTCAAACAATAAGTATTAACAACAGGAATTAAAATGGAAAAAAATGTTTATAATGTCATAAACCTTGACTTGTTGGGTTGCAGGTGTGTTTCTCATCCCATACTTCATCATGCTCTTCTTCACGGGAATGCCGCTCTTCCTCATGGAGCTCAGTCTGGGCCAGTATGGAGCCGCGGGTCCCATCACTGTCTGGAAGTGCTGTCCCCTCCTCAAAGGTAGCACTTCACATGTAATTCATCAATTCAGCGGCCTAATCATAGTTTGTAAATAGGACTGTGATTATGCGAATGTGGTATTGAGTTATATTCATTATTCAAAGTCTTGTAGCTCCACTTTGCATAAGACGTAAGAATTAATGGTCCTTCTGTTTTGTAATAATTAGTAATTAAATACAGGGCTAAACAAATGGTGATGATTGTGTTGTCCTGGTCTCATTGCAGGGATTGGTATAGGGATGCTATGTGTGTCCACTCTTGTGTGTCTCTATTATAATGTCATTATCGCTTGGACGTTCTACTACCTGGGCAGTTCTTTCCAGAGCCCTCTGCCCTGGTCATGTGATGCTCTTCATAACATTCCCCTTTGTCGAGTAAGTTTTACTTGTCTGCTAGTAGGTTAACATCGAATGTTGATTATCATCTACGTTATCTAGATGAATCAGATATGTTTTTCTTCTTCAGAATAATCTCTGTTTTCTCCACAGAACAAAACTAATATCACCCAAAGTCCCTCTGAGGTCTTCTGGAAGTAAGAATTCTAAAAAATGTTCCCCCTCAGTTTCTCTTTACAAACTTTCTAAATTAGTCTCTGTAAATTACCTTTCTTTTTAGAAATAAATACAATTAAATGAAAATGTATTTAAGAATAATTAAAATAAAAATGATTTATTAATTAAATTTTAATGTTTACATTTGAATGCTATCACTGATTTAAAGTAGTACATTAACATGAAATATCTGTATATTCATACAATGTGCAAAGATCTGAATTGATTTATAATCCACTTTTTTTTTACTTTTTTTGTGTTTTAGTAAAAATGTTGTAGTTTGTAAAAATGTTTGAAATACTGGGAAATTTTTATGAACAAAATGATTAATCAGAGCTTTCCACAGAAATTTGGGTAACATTTTACAATAAGGTTTAAATTTGTTAACATTAATTAATGCATTAGGTATCATGAATTAATAATAAAAACATATAATATAAAATATTTACAGCATTCATTCATGTTGATTTATTAATATACTATTACATTCATGTTAATTTATAACTTTAAATGTTAAACATGTATATGTTGAAATGAACATTAACCTATACTAGTGATCAGAAGTTTGGGGTCAGTAAGATTTCTTTTTCTTTTTTTTTTGTTTGGAAGAAATTAATACTTTTATTCAAATTAATATCTTTATTTTAAATAAATGCTGTAAGAAGTACATCCTGAAAAAAAATACCATGATTTCCACAAACAATTAAGCAGGTCAACTGTTTTCAACTTTGATAATAATAAGAATTGTTTCTTGAGGACCAGATCAGCATATTAGAAAGATTTCTGACTGGGTATAATAATATATTTTAAAATATACTTTCAGAATATAAATTTTTTTACTGTGTTTTGAATTAGAAAAAATGCAGCCTTGGTGAAAATTCTTTCAAAACCATAGAAAATCGTACATTAATATATGTTGATTAATAAATGCTGTAAAATATTCTTTGTTCACTGTCATGCTCACCTTCATTAACTTCTGTTACCAAATTTATTTTGCTCGTGTTTCATGTTTGTTCACATCCTTGAATCTAAAAATACCACAGTTAATGGTGTGATAATGTACAGCAAACATGCGTTCAAGTCCAAAGTACTGCTGTTACTGACACATACAGACCTAAAAAAAATCTATTCTAGTCAGCTGTGGTGGGATTAATGCTAATGTAGCACAAAACCACAGCTGAAACACTCTGAGACTGTTAACATGTAATGCAGCCGATGACACAATTCTTCAATCTTACACAGAGTGTTTGTGTGTGTTCAGTGAAAAGGTTCTGGGAGTAGTGAACAGCAAAGGGCTGCATGATCCCGGTCCAGTGCGTTGGCCTCTAGCTCTGTGCTTGCTGGCTGCCTGGGTCGTCATTTTCCTTTGCATGCTCAAGGGCATTCGCAGCTCCGGCAAGGTACACACTTGAAAGCCTTACAGAGATCCGCAGCACATCCAGTTGGCTTCTTTCCCGATAGGAAAATAAGTGTAGACCAGTTAGCCATTTTAGAATCATTGAGATACGATTACAATTTTTATTAATATTTTGGATTTTTTTTGTCCATTTTTATTTTTACTTTTAAAGTTTAAAGTAATTTTATTGTTTATTAGATCTTTTAACATGTCTATATAGTGTTTATGAATGTTTATTTCCATTTTAGTTTTAGTTATTTTAGTACATCAAGTGGTAACACTAGTTTAGTGATCAATTCTTACTATTAACTAGTTGCTTATTAGCATCCATATTATTAGCATTTTATTAGTACTTACAAAGCACATATTAATACCTTATTCTATATGACCAAATTGTAGATCCCTCAATCCTACCCATACCTAAACTTAACAACTAATTTACTAACTATTAATAAACAGAAAAATTGTTTATTGAGGTTAAATGTTGTAGTTAACAGTTAGTTAATAGTAAGAATTGGTCCCCAAACTAAAGTGTGACCCATCAAGTTAAGCCAGTGGTTCCCAACCCTGGTCCTGGAGGCACCCCAACACTGCACATTTTGCATGTCTCCTTAATCAAACACACCTGATTCAGGTCATCAGCTCATTAGTAGAGACTCCAAGACAGGGCTGCCCAAACTCGGTCCTGGAGGGCCGGTGTCCTGAAGAGTTTAGCGTTAAGCTAAGTGAAAATTAAAAAATGCTGCTTTGGCAACTAAAGCTAAAATAAAACAAGTTGAAGTTATTTTATATTTTATTTTACTTTGCATGTACTGTATTTTACCTCAAGTAATGGAAATGTTTTTTTGATGGTTTTAGTTTTAATTAACTATAATAACCCTGGTGTGGTTGTAATACTTCATATGAGGCCATTTCAGAGCAGATGAGAATATGTTCTACACAAAGAAATTAATTTCCCATCTTTCCTCTGATGTCAGGTGGTGTATGTGACTGCCACCTTCCCCTATTTTGTGCTGGTGGTCCTCATCATCAGAGGGGCCACCCTTGAGGGCTCCTTAAACGGTGTCGCCTTCTACCTCACTCCAAACTGGGTCCATTTGGCTAATGCACAGGTACCATTTCCTAAACAACACCAATTTTGAAATAAATGCTACAGTTTTCCATTCCCTTCAGTTCTGTATTGTATTGTATTGTATTGTATTGTATTATATTGTCATTGTAGGTTTGGAATGATGCTGCGTCGCAGATCTTTTATTCTTTGGGTATTGGGGTTGGTGGACTTCTGTCAATGGCGTCTTACAATAAATTTGACAATAATGTCATCAGGTGAGGCTTTTTACTGTGGGAAAACACTTTCCTCCTGAATCATTACTTTAAAGTCTCAAAATGATTTCTCATCTTGCAGGGATACTATAATCATCACCATAGGGAACTGCGGGACCAGTTTTTTTGCAGGCTTTGCTATTTTCTCTATCCTGGGTCATATGGCTTGGAGGAAAGGCGTGCCTGTGGGTCAGGTGGCAGACTCAGGTACATCCTGTCATGTTACTTCTCTCTCTTCTGACATCCCGTATAGCTCAGCACACATGAGTACTATGATTTAAAGTAAACTAAAACGTTTTCACATCCTTGCAGTTCCAAAGCCAGTGCATAATTTGTAATTTTGTGATTATATTAGGTCCTGGTCTGGCATTTGTTGCCTACCCAGAAGCCCTGGCTCTTCTACCTGGATCAGTGTTTTGGTCCATTCTGTTTTTTCTCATGCTCTTTATGCTGGGAGTGGATACACTGGTAAGACCCTCCAGTGCATTTAGGTTTTCTCGAGTTTGACAGGTCTTCATGTGGCAGACTCATTGCTAGCGTCACACCATATACAAATAAAGTACAGCTCAAAGGTTTGGGGTTGGTAGGATTTTTTTTTTTTAAAGAAGTCTCTTAAGCTCGCAAAGGCTGCATTTATTTGTTTTACATTTAAAATAGTAATATTGTAATTTATTTTTGCAATATAAAAGATTTTAAAATGTAATTTATTCCTGTGATAACAAATATTTTTTTTTGTAGCCATTACTCCAGTCAGTAAAAGTCTTTTGTAACATTGTAAATGTCTTTACTGTCACTTTTGATTAATTTAATGCAACCTTTCTGAATAAAAGTACTGATTTCTTACAAAAAATCTTACTGACCCCAAACTTTTGAATTGTATTGTATACAGTTGTTCACATGTGTACACACAAGAATAATTATTTGAATTCACAGTATTTCAGTTGAATTCAAAAGACTGGTACCTGACATATAAATCTTCTGCCCATTTATTAAAAAAAAAAAATGAGAGAAAAATCCATATTGAATGACTGGAAAGATTATAAGAAAAGTCACAGCAATGAAATAATAAAAAAGTGTGGTAACTGTGTATAATATGAATCCCAAGTGATCAGGTTTCAGTGTTTTCAGATTAGATATGTGACTGTATAAAACTTCAGTGCTCAGGAAGCAGATTTGTCAAGAGATGTGTGAAATAACACATGTACATCCTGTCTTACTGCTCAGCTCGTCACTGAGCTACAACACTTATTTCAGTAAACGTGCATGAGTACACAGCAGTTCTCCTCTGTCATCACCTGAAATCCCTGTTTGTCTCTCTGTGTCTCAAATTTCAGTTTCTACCCATCTGTTGCCAAAATATGAGTCAATGTGAAATCAAAATTCTCTCTATATATAGCTATTATAGTATGTGTATATGTAAATATATAGATACATAAGTTTCACCTGTAAATATATCATATATGGTTTGCATGGCACTACCATAATTAAGGTCACAGATTCAATTCCCAGGATGCACACATACAGGTAAAATATAGCTTTATAAGAATAAAATGTCTGCCAAATGCATAAATGTGAATGTGAGAGCAAACAGATGATGGCACACGGCAGTCCTTGTGTTGCCTTAACAGCAAACCGAGGATCTGTTTCATTTTGTTGATGTAGATGTCGGGGAAACTTATGACATATTTGTACACTCCTGACAGGTTAGTCCTTTGTTTAATTCTTGCTATTGTGAAGTTCTCTCTCTCTATCCTGCAGTTTGGTAACATGGAGGGGATCTGTACAGCTGTGATGGATGAGTTTCCTCAGCTCAGATCCAATCTGAAGCACAAGACGCTGTTCCTGGCGCTGCTCTGTTTCGCCTTCTATCTCATGGGCCTGCTGCTCATCACTGATGTAAGAGCAACAAACCGACCGATAATAGGATTTAGTAGCTGACATTTTGATAAATACATGTGTACAGATGTCCAGAGTTTAGTAATGTATCTGTAATGTTTCATATCATAATTCATCAACTTGTCTATCTTCATAATGTCCATTAGTGATTCTTTTAACACTATCAGTGTTTTTGTTGTCATATACATATACATTTTGTTTTGTGTTTTTCCATCACAGGGTGGGATATACTGGTTCACGCTCATTGACTCCTTCAGCACAAGCTTTGGTCTCATCATCATTACTCTCTTCATGTGTATTGGCATCTCATTCTTTTATGGTACACTTAATTTCATCCTGGGTGATGGGCTGATATTGGTAGGGCTTCTGATGAGGAACACATATTCAGTTTTTTCAGAGGCACTTTATAAAATATTCTGCTTCGTTTTCTGAGTTGCATGAAATAATAAGGATTTATTTATTTTAGATGGATGACATATTTTTGTCAAAAAAAGTCTACACACATTTCTGCTCAATCACATTTTCACAGCTTGAACATTAAATAAATAGTTCATGCTAAAATAAAAATTTGATGAAAATTTAATCAAACTTCAGTGACCCAAGATATAGATGAGTTTGTTTGTTTATTAGAACAGATTTGGAGAAATTTAGCATTGCATCACTTGATCACCAATGGATGATCTGCAGTGAATGGGTGCCGTCAGAATGAGAGTCCAAACAGCTGATAAAAACATCACTATAATCCACAAGTAATCCACATGACTCCACTCCATCAATTAACGCCTTGTAAAGTGATAAACTGCCGTGTTTGTAAGTGGAAAAAATCGCCTCGTCTGAATCAGGAGAGAAATACGCACGATCAAGCACCTATTACAAGTAAAAACAGTTCTAAACAAATATGTCTGTGCATTTTGATGTGAGAAGATGAGAGGATGGAATTTTTTACTGGATGAGTTGTGAAAATTATGGGCTCGTAATTTGGCCAGAAGCAACGGTTTAAAGGTAAAACGCCTTGATGATGGATTTGTTTTTTTAAAAACATATTTTCACTTCACAAGGTTGCTTGTGGATTATTGTAATGTTTTTGTCAGCTGTTTCGACTCTCATTTTGACGGCACCCATTCACTGCAGAGGATCCACTGGTGAGCAAGTGATGTAATGTTTAACTTCTTTAAATCTGTTCCTATGAAAAAACTAACAAACTATTGCATATGCTGATGTAATTGCAGGGGTGAACCAGTTCTGTCAGGACATTGTGGACATGATCTGTCGCTGTCCTCCCTGGTGCACAAAACTGCTATTGTACTTCAAAGCCTGCTGGGTGGTTTTCACCCCCTTCCTGCTAACGGTGGGTGTCCTGTTTTTGGTTTGGTTTATTGGAATCACCCTCATGTTTTAGTATGCAATGATGCATGAGATTTCTATTTAAGATGAACAGTTATATAATTGTAAATGTTATATAGAAATATTCATTTAGAAGGGTTTGAGCAGAATCATACTACAGTACTGTCAGAAACTTGGCTTTACTGCAGAGTGGAATCAAACACCATGTCTGTTCTGCATCCAGTGTAATGAATAATTCAGTTGCTGAGACACTGTATCTCACTGACAGTGATAGTCCCATTCACAGAGTGAGGCCTCAGTCTTTATATTCAAAATGGTAAGAGATTGTTTTCTCTATACAGTTCATCCTGACCTACATCTTCATCGAGATGTACCGTACGTCTCTGCACTACGGCACCTATGTGTACCCGACCTGGGGCAAAGCGTTGGGCGTATGTATGGGTGCCTTCTGCTGTCTGCAGATTCTCATCTGGGCCATAGTGGCAGTCAGTAAAGAGTCTGGCACTCTTAAAGATGTAAGTCTCTTCAAAACATCAAACCACCATAATTATTTATACTTTTGAGGTCAGTAGGATTCTAAGAAAGAATACTTTTATTCAGAAAGAATGCATAAAATCTTCGAAAATCACATTTAGAATGTTACAAAAGATTTCTATTTTAAATAAATGCTGTTCTATTGACCTTTCTTCATCACACAAATCCTGTGTCATGGTTTCCACAAAAATATTAAGCAGCACAACTGTTTTCAACATTGACAATAATTAGTGCCGTCAAAAGATTAATCGCATCCAAAATAAAAGTTTTTGTTTGCATAATATACATGTATGTGTGTGTGTTCTGTGTATATTTATTATGTATATATAAATACACACACATACAGTATATATTTAGAAAATATTTACATGTATTTACATGTCTATATTTATATTCATATAATTTATATTATAAATAAATATATTTAATATATAAACATTTTTAAATAAATATATACATGCATGTGTGTGTATTTATATATACATAATAAATATACACAGCACACATGCATATATTATGTAAACAAAAACTTTTATTTTGGATACGATTAATCGCGATTAATCTTTTGACAGCACTAATAATAATAAGTGTTTCTTGAGCACCAAATCCGCATATTTGAATGATTTCTGAAGGATCATGTGACACTGAAGACTGGAGTAATGATGCTGAAAATATAGCTTTGCCATCACAGGAATATATAACTTTTTAGAACTTGTTAAAATAGAAGAGAGTTATTTTTAATTGTAAATATATATCGCAATATTAATGGTTTTACTGTATTTTTAATCAAATCAATTTTTGAAATTTAAGTATTTTTGTTAATGTACATTTTTAGATAATTTTTAATTAAATATATAATGTGCCTGAGTTAATTTTTCTTGTCTAGAATTGTACCAGCAGGTATGTGTGTGACATGCTCATGCTGACATACGTTTCTTACATTCAGCGCTTCCAGAAATCCATCCGTCCCCTCAATTCCTGGCGTGTTAACAACATAAACACGACCTCTCAGGAGCAGCATGTGGAGCCTCAGCGAGTTGAGGGACCCTTCACAGTTAACCTGACTGAAGCGGACTTCACCGCTATGAACTGGGAGGCCATAAGCGAGGCATAACACTGCCCCAAGTGTTGGGAGGTCGGAACTGCGGGACATCTCAAAAGGACAAGTACTGGTGAGGACTTCTGTTTGGAGAATCATGCACTCTAACTCACCAGTCAAGCTGGATTGAAATGAACATTTAAATAATTGTATAAAAGACATTTATTTCAATTTTTTGTTTTATTTATGCTGCGATTACTCGTTTGACATAGTACCGGGCATAAAGCCAAAGCCAGAGACACGCAAAGGACATTTGGATTCTTTGGCTGAATTCATGATGTCCTAAGGATTCCATTTCATGCCGTTCATCATGTCATGATGTCATGTTCAACAAGTCTTTTCATCAAAGAGTGTATAGGCTTATTTTAAAAGGTAACAGAACTAGTAACATGATCTGCTTTTCATTCACAAGAGCCAGGTCAAATCAAATCAGGTCAATGCCTTTAGGTGATATTGTTGAACAAAACAGAACTTATTTGAAATAGTAACTGTTCACACGAATAAAATAAACTGTAGTACAAGAGGCATTGTAAAGCCTCTTTAGAATGTTTAAATATGCTGTATAAAAACAGCCACAAATTAAAATTAAAAGCCACAAATCCAGCAAATAAAATCAAAATGGTTCCATGAACTGTTCTCAGCAGACGCTGTTTGTTTATCATGGGCAGATTCAGCTTATTTCAGTGGTCTACAAAGGCCCTGCACACTATGAATAAAGCAAACTTCCTTATGACAGAAGAGGCGCTGAAAACAGCTTTGTTTATTCGGAGCACTATGGTAACAATGGCAAACCTGACCTTGTTGGGGCTTTGTTGTGGACACTAACTCATCGAGCTATCTTGATTTAGATGGTTTCTCTGAGTGTGCCTAGCCATTTAATGTTCTGCTCCACAGCGGCTGATGCAAACAAACCTTCAGGAGATGTTAAATACACCAGAGAAATGTGTACAGAGTGCACTGGCCAAAAAAAAAGCTCTGGTATTCATGGTGTTCAGCTTAGCCTGCGTGAACAATTCAAGAATTTGGTTTATATATCCACTCAGTGACTGAATATGTGTGGTGTTGGGTCTGTCTGCTGCGTTGGTGTATATTTCACAGTGGATTTCTGTGAACAGTGATGGAATAGCTACTTCCTGTAAAGGTTAACATTTACAGATTTATCAACAGCTCCATGATGCAAAGAGGTTTTCAAAAAATGCAATGCAGAGGAAGTTACCCTATAAACCTGTTTAGCCCTGAGAACTATCAAACATATTGTTCTTTTTGGTTAAGAAAATATTAAATTGTACCTCATTCTGCTTGTGCTTTATATACATCATATCATATATATCACAGTTTCTAAAAAATATCAAGAAACAACTTTTTCAACATTGCTAAATAGTAAAAAAAATGTTTCTCGAGCATCAAATCAGCATACTAAAGTGATTTCTGAAAAAAAAAATATATATATGTGTGTGTGTGTATATATATATATATATATGTGTATGTATAATTATTTCTTAAAGAAAATCTAATAATCTTGTTGGCCCCAAACTTACAGTATGAATGGTTGAGTATTTGCCAAAATTAAAATTAAAAATAAAATTTTATTTCATTTAGATTTTCACTGGGATGACACATTTTCAAATTAAAAAATACAATTAGTAATTTAATTTTCCTTACAAAGCCTGCCAAAATTAAAATAAAAAAAATGAATGTGAAAACAAATAGCTACTAATAAAGACGAAATTTATATGAAAATGTAAAGTTCAGTGTTTTTATTAATAAAAGAAACTCCCCAGTTTATGTTAGCATGCGACTTTTAATTTGCAAAACACCCTCCCTTTTTATATCTTATTTTATTACTTCTCAGGTATTAAAAGACTTCAGTGGCATGAAGCATGAATGAAGTTAAAGGCATGTAATTACAAGCCAGAGACAAGAACTACAGTACATATCCTGTCTGTGACTCAAACACAGGCAGTTCACAGCAATAACATTAGGCAGTGCTTAAAATGAAAGGCACCTCTGTGAGGAAGTAACAAGTTGAAACATTTTAAAATAGATTTTGATAACAGAAGGAGAAATCTAAAGCAAGTAACAAGATATTTTCCGCCTCACATCCGTCACACACACAGATGCTGCATACTCGTACTGTGGTGTGTTTTCAGCAGGGGGACGTGAACGGTAACATTTACAGCCAATTGTTTCCTCTGGCAACACAATGATGGGCTGCATGTGAAAAGGAAAGAAGTCCAAGCAAATCCTATGTAAAACAACAGCGTAGAGTAGGTGGAGTCATTTGTATGCGCTGAAAGCCTTTGCATGCGTTTGGTGTTTGTTTTGAGAGTGAAAGCTCCAGCTCACGCTAACTACCAATAAAAACAGAAGTAACTCTCACACCAAAAATGGACAATACCATCTAGCGCCCTTAGTTGTAGAAGCAAATAAATAAATGTACAGCGATATCATACCTGTTCCCAACAAATGACTGTTTCTGTTCCCGTTGGTCGACACAATTACGATATAAATCAAAAATTCCACATAAATGACATGGTCTTCCTAAAACTCTTCATGATTAAAATGTACCATTGTGCTAGTCTTACTCTTGTGTTTGGCATCTCCCCATACTGCTGTCATTTCTTCGGCCTCTTGAAGAGTTTGGTAAAGGTGCTCTTCTTGCGGCCCGTGTTGGAGCCTTCAGCGTCGTCTCCTGTGGAGCCGCTGTCCTCGTCCACCAGGATCTTCTTGCCTGTGATCTGAGAGATTCGGCTGCCACCCTTTCCTGTTGGCAGTGACGGGCCGTCCTGCTCGGAGGTGTAGATGAGAGAGCGCATCGAGTCGGCTGAGGTGAGGCTAGACGGCTGAGAGTGGATCTCTCCGAGACTGGCACACTTCTCCATGCCAAAGGTCTTTTTCTGCAGCAGTGGGCTGTCGGTGGAGGAACCACCATTGGATCTGGACAGCTTACTGTTGAGTGGAGTTGAGGTGCAGCGCTGGGCGTCTCCGTACTGAGACACTGAGAGAGAGGAATCCGATTCGGACCGGTTCAGATCCCTAGAGGACGGGCCAAGGAGAGAAGAGGATTTCAGAATCGACGCATTTGCATTTCCTGTTAGTTTCAATTTTTCAACTTCATGTCAACATGAAACCGCACTCGCAACTCATTTACTTCGATAAAGCGCTGTTTTTCAAAGTGAAACATTGTAAATGCAGTTTGCAGTGGAATATGGTGGTGACTACACCCCTCCTGAAACACCTCAACGACCAACTGCACTTTTGACTGAGAAGTCAAAGTCAAGTTGACTCTCAAAAGTCTCTAACTTATTTCAATGACTTTTTAAAAATCTATCATGATTTGCTATTATTCCCACAACCTTACTATTTATAGCAATGTTAATCAGCATTAAATTGCTGCATTGTTTAATGCATTGGCAAAATTAAAAACTCCAGCAGTAGCCTTAAACAAGCCAAAACAGAATTATTTAAAAACTGCAGAATTATTGAAAATATTCAAATGATTTAAAAATATAACATTATAAAATAATTAAATGAATATGTTATAATTATGATAAGTAGTTATACATAGAAAAAATATTTCCCTATCTGTACAGCCCAAGTAAATATCACCTCCTAAAAAAGTTTTTTTCAGAGGCAGAGCCAGCGCTATTTTAGTATTGTAGTTTTTTCTCCAATATTTTGAATTATTTTTTGTTTTGTATTTTCCGTTTTCATTTTAATTATGATGTTTAATGAATTTGATTGTGTTTTATTTGATTAGTTTATTTTTTTATATTTGAAAAAAATATTTTGAATTATTTGTTTTGTATTTTCTGTATTCATTTTAATTTTGATGTTTAATGAATTTTATTGTGTTTTGTTATTTTATTACTGTTTTTGTAATATTTTGAATAATTTTTTTGTTTTGTATTTTCTGTTTTCATTTTAATTTGGATGTTTAATGAATTTTATTGTGTTTTGTTATTTTATTAATTATTGTTTTTTTTTAAATACTTTTTCCAATATTTAGAATTATTTGTTTTTGTTTTGTATTTTCTGTTTAATTTTGTTTTGTAATTTTATTAGTTATTGTTTTTGAAATATTTCTATTTTTACATAGTTTTGTTACTTTTTCCTCATTCATTCATTCATTTTATTTTCAAGTACTTTTTGTACTTGAAAAAAAAAGTTTTTTCCCCCCCACTAGAATAATGTCCACTGATAAATTAAGCACAATAAGACCAGGGATGATTGTAAAGAAAGTAAATGGAGTAAACTTTGATTTCATGTTGACTTTTTCATGCTGGATTAGTTCGGTTTCTCACTGTGTTTACATTTAAATAGTTAAATGGAAATTGACTAAAAAGGTTACAGTTCATGACAAGTGAAATTATAATATAGTAAATATATTATAATTATAATGTATTACAGATACAAAATTGACATTCACAGAAAACTAAATAAAAAGAACTTTGTTAGCAAATTGTTGTTTAGCATAGAAAACAGTTTAGAAATGTATCAATAACAGGGAAGTTATGGATGGCCTACACACATGCTGTGTGTGTGCACAGCAAACAGTGTGTGAGGTACCCAGTGCTTTCAGTTCTCTGATCACTGCGTGAAGCAGTTGGCGGCAGACCTGAGACCGCCTCCATAGAGGTGAAGTATGAGGAACGGTACTGCAGCGCAGCAAAACGAGAGCCGGAGGAGGAAGATAGGAGTGAGGTAGAGACGATGGAGGGATGAGACAGAGAGAAAGACAGCGAAGGCACAGGGAGAAACTCCACGTGGCCGATCGAGTGGCTGCGAGCCTGCCACACATAGGGGCGACCGGGGGGCCACAGGGGCCCGGCCTCACTCTCACCGGCCTCTACCAACCTCTGTGAGCTCAGGTTCAGCACAGGCTCTCCGTGTCGCGACCGCAGGGACGTCAGGCTGGGAGCTGAGGAGAGGCACACACACACAGATGTTTGTCTGTATTAGTGAGCGGACATTCAAATCATTCAGTCTCTGAGAAAATCTAATCAAGATTCTGTCTCATAATTAATATTATAGGTCGTCCAAAACAGAGGGCTGTGTATCTGTTACATTTTACAACAGAAATTGATTTGTGACTAGATTAACTAATCATGATTTTATTCATTTTACATCTTTCATCTAATCTTTTCATCACATGTAGGTTAATGTTTCACGCCTGCCTTTGTTACAAAGGATGAACACACATTGGAAGTCACATCTGGGAGGAGTGTGTGATACAGTGATAAAAGCACATTAACTGTGGTTAATGAAGGAAAACAGAGCTAGGGAGGAAACAGAGCTGATGATGTGGCACAGGAAATGAACACACAAAAGTGTAAAAGCATTGCAAGACTGCAGAGCGAAGAGGATCAGTGTCCACAAAAACTGAGCGATGATAGACATGCGGTTTTCAGCCTGCACGAAAATAATGCAGTAATGTTAGCTGTATGAAACAAAAGGGACGATGACTGTACATTATGCACTTATTACACGGCTACTAAACTAATGAATAAATGGCCATGAAATATTGATTTGAGTGAAACAATTTTATGTCAGAAGACCATGGAGTGACACGAAAGATGTGAAATCAGCACAGCTAACTAGGACACTGGGTCTCATTCACCAATAATTGTGTAGATCATGAATATTTACATGCACATGAGAACTTTTCACTAAAAATTCTTGCCTAATTCACACCACATGAATTTCTGAACATTGTCATAATGTCATGAAATTTAGAGTATTCTAAATGAGCAACGGCGTGCCCGAGGTTTTCATGTTGAAATAGACTAAACCATTTATTTAAACATTAATAAGGCCACCAAGAATGATTTTTTTTACGTATGTTTGGTTTCAGTTGTTCCTACATTTAGAATAATATTCAGTTACTGAAGAACCATGGTTTGTTTGTACGCAGATTTCATGTACAAATTCGCATGCATGCACAGTTAGTGAATGAAACCCATTGTCGGTTTGCGACAACAACAAATTATACAAATTTAACAGTATATACAAAATCAATGTACAAAATCATTTATGCACAGAATGTTCTAATCGTCCATTCAGAATATTCCAGAGAGCCGTGTAGTAAGTTTAAATACAGACTTTGCACACTGTGCTTAACACTGGGTTAACAGATTTTTTTTTAACTGCTTTTTGCCAGGGTTTAACAAAATGTTACCCCCTTAATTGTAAAACCAGGGTTGACAGCTTGATTTTAACTCTGGGTTAGCCTTAGCAATGCTAACACCAAGTTGCTGTGCTAAAGACACGTTGTGAATCACTAACCTAGAAACCCAGCAACACCGAACAAAAATAAATGTTAAAGGGGTCATATGATGCGATTTCAATTTTTCCT
The DNA here is from genome assembly GCF_001515605.1 of Sinocyclocheilus anshuiensis. Classification (NCBI taxonomy): domain Eukaryota; kingdom Metazoa; phylum Chordata; class Actinopteri; order Cypriniformes; family Cyprinidae; genus Sinocyclocheilus; species Sinocyclocheilus anshuiensis. Next base: position 426,074 of record NW_015555756.1, read on the forward strand.
TTCTCTTTGGAGTGTTACAAGCTCTTGGTGCATAAAGAAGATCTGTAAAGTTGCAAAGACTAAAGTCTCAAATCCAAAGAGATATTCTTTATAAAAGTTAAGAGTCAACCACGCCTAACTAAAACGGCTCGTTCTAACACGCCCCCACATGTCTACGTCACGATGTGGGAAGATTTGCATAACACCGCCCAAATGTTCACGCAAAGAAAGAAGGCGTAACTTTTATTCTCGCTGTAGTATTGTTGTTGCCGCCGCCGCCATGTCATGAAGGTGCTGTGTGTTTCATTGTAAAAGCGAAACTACTTTGTTTGGTCTTCCAAAAGAGGACGATATCCGCTTCGTCATGCCTAGAGCTGATCCGTGCTGGTCGCTTAACACCAAATACACAAAATAATGTTATTTTTAGCAACATCATATGACCTCTTTAACAAAGGATTAAATGTGTCTGTTTAAGAGCTGGATTCACAATTTCCATCTAGAAGGTCTTAAATGGGCAGTAGGAGTGACATAGAAGGGTTTGCTTTGTGTTAGCATTGGCTGAGAGAATAAAGGGGGTGCTGCCAACCAGAAGGGATTGGTTTCCACAGGGATTGGCTCTCGGAAGCCACAGGCCAGAGGTCGCTCACTCGCCGATCCATCTGCCAGGCGGCATCTGTAGACATTAGCCAATGATATCACACCACAAAAAGGCAAAGCTCAACGGAAAGCGTAATCGCCATGTATTAGGGTTAGAAAACCGTCCACAGGATCATTTTAATATGGTTATAGACGGCTGAGAAGCTTTATAATAAATATGATCAGATTCAGCACTATTAAAAAAATGTGTGTGTGATAAACTCACATTGCAGGGTTCCTGGGGAAAGTATGTCCTCATCCATGTCGTCTAGGTCATTGGATAGCAGTAAGTGTTGGGGTACAGCAGGGCGGATGCCCAGGAAAGCAGGGTCCAGGTTGAGGGCAGAGGCCAGAGACGACATGCCAGGGTTATTGACAATATTAAACCCTGTCAGAATCTCAATTTTCTGCCATCGATGAAGCTTTTCTCTCAGAGCAGCGGTCACTTCTCCCAGGGCCTGTCTGCAGAAGTGAGAGAGAAAGAAAGGTGAGGTTTGGTTTGGTTGCTCTACACTCTTATAGGGGTCATCGGATGCCCATTTTCCACAAGTTGATAACATACTTTGGTAAAAATTTCTCAGTGGTACTGTAAAAGACACCCTTTTTACATTGTTAAAATCAGCTATTTTCAGAGCAAGCCGTTTTGTTGCATCTCCCTTTAAATGCTAAAGAGCTCTGCTCACCCCGCCCCTCTCTTCTGTGGGGTGCAGCTGTCCTGTTTACTTTAGCTGCATTTAGCCATGAAACTTGCTAACTAGCACATTATTAGGAAAGGCAATTTGCAAAGATTCATAAAAAACCCTTATACTCACATGTGACCCCTTTAAAAAAAAAAAAGGTTCTTATCTATGGTTCCATGAAGAACATCTATGAAACCTTTCCATTCCAAAAGGTTCTTCAGATTATTAAAAAGTTCTTAAAATAGTTATTTTAAAAAGCCCTCCTTTTGGAACCTTTAATTTTTAGTTGTGCAAGTTAAAATGAGTCTTTATCTCTGGTGACTCACTTGGCTGAGAGGATTTTGTGATCAACATCGTCCAGTGAAGAGCTGTGGGCCACATGGAACGTCCCAAAGATAGTTCCTCTCTTCTTCTTGATTTTTTCTGCCTGTTATTGTGGCCACAACTTCATAATTAATGGATGTTCAGCTAGTAGAACAGGCTAAATAGATTTAATATTCAGTTAAAGCATGTAATCTATGAGTATTTGAACATCTTACCCCTTCTTTAGCAACTATGAGCTGTCTTTCCGCTTGCTGTTTCTTAATGTTGTAGTACTGTACTTCTACCTCGTGTGTGAGCTGCAGCCATTTCTGCAGAGCTTCAGGAGGAGACCAGCCGCTCCTCAACTCCAGCTCCCTTTCAGCCTTCTTCAGAGCCATTCGCACCTAAAACAAACACAAGCTCATAAATATTGGCTGTGTTTCAATGTTTTGAGGAGGGAATTGTGTAAAACCTCTTCTGTGCCACTTCAGCAGTTCCCATGGTGATGGGACACCTGTTAACTTAAGGTGAGTCTGCGAGGGTATCCAAACATGTTGCTAATAAGCGAATGGTGAAAAGTGGCATGTGTTTTGGTATAAACATGCTATTATTTTACTAGAGTTTGGAAGACTGATAGAAAAAAAGTACCCTCTTTTCAACAAAATAAATTTAAGGGGAGGTACTACACATATAAATGATAACTTTTATATAACTATTAAACTTTTTGCAATATTTTGCATTCAAATAATAGATTTGTAGATTTGCATGTAAATAATAGATTTACCATTTTTTTTTTTTTATCTTATGTTTTTATAAATGCTATGCATTTAAATGAATTGTGGCGTTGTATTTTTACTGGACTATATCATATTTTTTTTGTGAAACATTGTACATATTTAATGAGGCAATGCCTAATTTGCATATTTGAAATAAATGACTGTGGCAAAGTTGTTGCATCTGGCAAGGTTTCATTTTGATTAAAGTAAAAAAAAAAAATCCTTCTCACAAGTTGTACCTCCTGTTAATAAGGCCTTGTGATACCTGTTCCAGCTCTTGCTCTGCATATTTCTGTCTGCTCAACTCGTTCACGGTTCCCTCACGCAGTTCTCGTAGTCTTTGTGCCTCCTGCTTTGCTGCATCAATCTCGTTTCGCATCTCCCGCTCCAGGTTGACCTTCTCCTCCGCCACCGTGTGATGTTCTTCCTGTGCAATCTGCAGCCTAAACATAAACACATTATCAATCTCACTGAACCACCATAGACTTGTTACTTAACCAACCAGTTAATGTAGTTTCCCTCAGTCATCAGCAGGTGGCACGCTGCAGAAAAGAGTAAACAGACATGAAAAGGGAACTGGACCCGCAAAACACTACCACACCTCTTCCTTCTCATGACAGCTGAACCTGCTGACGTAGTCCCAGTTCAAACAGGAAGTGAGGTATAAATCAAACTGTCACTGATATGACAACGGCCAAGGCAGAGTGTAACACTCATAACTTGGAGGGGAGCAGAAGATAAATGAAAAGGAAGGAAATGAACAGCAGAGAACACGCAGAAAAATTCATAAGGAAAAAAAACTTAGACAGACAGATAGATAAATAGACAGACAGACAACAGCTAGATAGCTAGATATATAGGCAGACGATAGATAGACAGACAAATACATAGATATATACAGTAGATAGACAGATAGATAGATAGATAGGTGTATATACAGACAGATATGTGAAATATGAAATGTAAAATATGAAAGCCTTTTGCCACAGTTGCCAGTTGCATCACACAGGACGGAAGTGGAAACAAGGTGTCCTGATCTCTGTGCCAAACGGGATTTAGTGTGAAGGATATGACAGAAATGCCACGCACTCAGATCCATGTGCTGCTCTGAAACACCGGCCATACCTACACTGTGACTTAATCACATTACACTCAACAAACATTCCTCTTTTCTTTGAACAAACTAATATAGATCACCAAACTGCATCCTTCTCCTTATAAGGCCATTGCTTTAAATTAATGCACCGTAAAGAAAAAATGTTTGAATGATGAGTTTCTCCGGGACCTCTGACCTCTGAAAAAAGACAGAGACACATTCTCTGTTCTGCCTCAGTGCAGTGGGCGCCAGCTGAACTGAGAGTGCAGCATGATAGTGCAATTGTCTGAAACACTCCGAGCCGGATTCGGCACAGCACTGCCCGTCCTTTTGCCATTTAAGGACTTTTGAGGGATGCTTGCATCACCCTGCAAGAGTCTTTTGACCTGAACAGACAAAGATAGTAGGAAATGAAAACACTTCCACTGCATAGACAAATTCCTCTTTTTGTCTTTAAAAAGATGTGGCTTGTACAGTGTGGTAAAACTTCCTTACAGCTTTACAGGGAAATCCCATCTCTCAGCTATACACGGGAAGACTGTTTAGAGTTTCCAGGACATGGATGGCTAAATTTAGTTATTAATGTGGCTTAATGATGCACTTGATTGACAAGAAGTCTTTGATTCAATTTAAAATAGTTGCAATCAGCTTTGTTTAGCATATCTGTGATATTATTACAGTGTAATATTTCCTAGGATGTTGGTTGATGCATTTTTCTCCTTTATTAGTCAAAGAAATGGATGCTTGCATCACCCTGCAAGAGTCTTTTGACCTGAACAGACAAAGATAGTAGGAAATGAAAACACTTCCACTGCATAGACAAATTCCTCTTTTTGTCTTTAAATAAAACATTAGCGTAGATTTGTATCAAGTCACTTTAGACCTAATAAGTGTGTATTCGTAGTAGTTTCTATCTTGTAAACATTAATGTTTCAATAAAACATGAACTTTTTAGGAATTATTTATCTAATTACGACTGGCTGCCATTGAAAATGGTCAATATATACAGTTTTTGAAAAAAGTCTCTTGCATTTATTTGCTCAAAAATACAGTAAAAACAGCAACATTGTAGTAACATCGAAATATTATTACTTAATATTATTATTAAAATAACTTAATTTTTAAAAATATATAGTTTAGTCATGTGATGCAAAGCTGAATTTTCAACAGTCATTATTTCAGTCTTTAGTGTCACATAGACAGCAAGGATCCTGCACACAAAAAGTATTCTCGTAGCTTCGTAAAATTACGGTTGAACCACTGATGTCACATGGATTATTTTAACGATCTCCTTGCTACGTTTTTGATCCTTGATCATGGTAGGATCCTTGCTGTCTATGGAGGGTCAGAGAGCTCTCGGAATTTATCAAAAATATCCTAATTTGTGTTCTGAAGATGAACGAATGGGTTTGGAACGACATGAGGGTGAGTAATTAATGACAGAATTTTCATTTTTGGGTGAACTATCCCTTTAAGACTAGCTGCCATGGAAAACAACCAATACATGTTGGTCTAGATAAATAGCTGTATTCTGTACATTTGACTTGTGTATGATAATTTTCTTGCAAATACGAGAATTTTGAGCTTCTGGTACGATACTTGGACATTTCCAATCTGGCAACACTGTTAAAGCCTCTATGTTCTAATATTTCATCATCCAGGATGTCTGGAACGGACTAGCATTTCAAATAAAAATAAACATTTGACGATACTAAGTATAGCTGCTCCTAATTCAGAAACCAGACTAAATGTACTTTCAATCAGTAACAAAAATAAACGTATTTTCTAGGTTATTTTCAAACTTAACTGTGGCAAGCTGTTGATTACCACAGACATATTCATATTCATCCCTCACCGTGTAGTGGAGGTGTTTACGGTAACTACAACAGGCTTTACTGTGAATAAACATTTAAAATATGCAATTAATCACCCTAACGTGTTAGCATGAGACTAGACCTGACAAAATCACTTAGCAATCCTGTGATGTCATGACCAGTTAAAAAGTAAATCTTGTTTTGTTTTCTTTTGCTTAAGATGTGATGTAACCATCTGTGAAAGACTGTTTACAATACAGTTCTTCAAATTCAACCAACAGAAATTCATTGCTAACTTACAAACAGACGTTCCTCCATCTAGAAAAGTAGTCCTGCCTCAATAAGATGATTTAGAAGACATTTTTTTAAACTGTGCATCATGAAATATGAGCCTCACAGCTCCACTTTAAAGTCCTTCTGGCCTCTTAGCTGCTTTTTGCTGTAAGCCTGTTTCCTGTTCATTTATAATACAAACTGAGTGCTTACTTCTGCTGCATGTCCAGCAGGCTCTGCTCAGCTCTCTGAAGCCCTTCGAGGTCCTTCATCATCTTGCCAACGTGGTCCCTAGAATTCCGGTTCTGGATGTAGGCAAACCAGCAGCCCCCCACTCCAATGATGATAGACACCACCAGCATCAAGTCCTTCAAGTGACTGTGTCTGCTCACTGCCAAAAAGAGCAACAAAAAAAAAAAAACAACAACACTTGAGGAACAATAAAGTTGATTGTCCACCCTACAATTACAATTCTGTCATCATTTGCTCACTATCATATTGTTCCAAACTTATTTTTTTTCCCCGTAAAACACAAGAGAGGTTCAGTTGAATGTCGATGTTGCTCTTTTCTGTAAAATGAAAGCACCTATTAACCATGGACATCATATTATATTGTCCGTTTTTTTATATCCCCCAATATGTGTCTTTGGCATTTTCTATATTCAGTTCAAAAGTTTGGGGTTGTTAAGATTTTGTTTTAAGTTTTTGAAAGAAGTCCCTTTATGCTCATCAAGGCCTCATTTATTTTTGATTAAAAACACAATAAAAACAGCAATATTGTGAAATATTATTACAATTTAAAAAATAGTTAGTAAAAATAGTTTTCTTAGTTAATATATTTTAAAATGTGATTTATTCCTGTGGAGGCAAAGCTGAATTTTCAGCATCATTACTCCAGTCTTCAGTGTCACACATCTTTCAGAAATCATACTAATATGATGATGTGCTCAATAAATATTTCTTATAACTATCAAGGCTAAAAACAGTTGAGCTGCTTAATATTTTTGAGTATTTTTTGTGAATTTTATGATGATCCTATGATAAATAGAACGTTCAAAAAAACATTCATTTGAAAAAAAATGAAATTCTTTGTAACATTACAAATGTCTTCACTCTGTCACTTTTGATCATTTTAATGCATCCTTGCTGAATAAAGGTATTAATTTCTTTAAATAACAGTGACAGTAGTGTATGAATGAATGTACACAGTGCTGTATGCACTAGTGTATCATAGTCTAAAGACAGTGATGTCATGTGGGAATTATGACTCTTTTTCAACATACATTCCATTCGTGACCCCAGCTGACCCTGACATGGCCGAAGCAAATTAGTGTTTTCTTTCCAATGCTTATGTCCGCAATTTTCTGTTAACGTCCATTTTCAATGTTGTTTTTCATACCAAAATAAAACAGTTAAAAGTATTTGGCTAATGGGTCGAGGATGCTTTCATCATGTCGACCAAAAAACGGAATATATCGCAGTTAAACATGACAAATAAAACCAGAATATTCTTTTTAAAACAGACTACCAGGATATGCAAGTGTGGACTGACTTGCCTTTCTATGAACTAACAAAATCACAAACCCAAGAGTATGAAGAAGGTATATGGAAAAGCACCCAGGATTTTTTGGCAGGAGTAATACATCAAATTAGGGTCTGCTCAGGCTGATTGTCTTCCTGTCTCTACAACTCCAGCCTAACATATGTGGCTGTTGCACAACATTGTGATACAAATTTAAAACACACGCACATACCGCTTTTAGCAAGAACAGTAATACAAACAAGTAGTAATCTACTTGAATGAAATGCTAATGAAATGCTCCCAGTTAGGATCTAACCATGCAGGACACATATACACATCAGCAGTTCTCTATCACATCTGTCTTAATCTATTTTGCAAGCAGAAATGACGGCAATAAATAACTCTATAGAGAGGTGTTCCCCACAATGGTGGCGGCATCAGCTGTGTAATGGGATGATTTGGATGACTGTATTAGCAAGAGCTATTTCCATCTGCGATTTCGCTGCTCAGATCCTGCCCAGGAAAATGGCAGGCGACGGGACATGTAGCGGTGCCAAAAGTATTTGTGAGTGGACGGTGTTGAATCCTTCAGCCTTGAAGCTCACCCATCCTAACCGGCTTGATTTGGGCTCAGGTTAAATCTCCTGTGGGTTTACTGAAGCCAGCACATGATGAACTTCCGTCTTGGATTTCCTTTTCACTAGTGTTTGATAAAAGAACTCTATGAATGTACATAAAGGACTGTTTTGTTTGCATACATAATCTTTGACCAGGTCTAGGGATTTTGGATGGCAGAGTGTCCTCATTTCTTCACGTGTAAGTGCTGAAGCTAAAATTTGTAAACAGACACTAGGCTGATTTTCCATTAGTGATACAACACCATTAGACACTATTGTAAGATCGTCTGGAATAGTGAGGAACCTTCTACCGTGGACAGTATAAACAGTGACCGGAGAGGCAAATAACTGCCATAGCTGAGATTATTAAGAGGCTCTGGATGGAATCTGGAACCGGGAGGGATCAACCAATCGGCGACAGACCAGACAATTCACAGACGCACTGGTATATTTATACAGTATATAAAGTGATTACATCAAATTCCTTCAATTAGTTTGACTTTACAAAAAACACAAGGCTCCAACAAATTTTTTAAATATTGTTATCCAAACACAAAGCCTCCATCAAATGAAAAAATAAAAAGTCAACCAATTTTATTTCAAACAGAGAGCTAGACTTGGGCTAGTAAACTACCACCTAGCAATCACTCAGCGCAAGGGTGTTTATGGATGTCACGGCCCACCAAATACGATCATTCTCATGCTTGGGACCCCGATCTCAAAATTGTAAAAGGCATCTATAGTTTCTTGCTTAAAGATTAAAATCAATTTAAAATGTGAAAAATCACTAATATAAATATTTCTAAAATATTATTTGGAAAATATTTAGCTTCAATTATATTACGATATTATGTTTTTTTTTTACTTCTCATACTATAAAATGTGTGGTACTATCATGAATGTGTGTCGAAGACTGACAGGGAAGAGAAGAAATTGTTGAATAAAGAAAAAGTATTCTCATAGCTTCATAAAATTACGTTTAAACCACTGATGTTACATGGATTATTTTAACGATGTCCTAACTACCTTTTCTGGGCCTTGAATTGTGTCAGTTATGTTGCTGTCTATGCAGGGTCAGAAAGCTCTCGGATTTCAGTACTTCTAATTCTTGACCGTTGTTTTGTTTTGATCTGTCCCCTGCGTTTCCGAGCGGCGAATGCTTAAAGCCAACCTCATACGTCATTCCCCCGGAACTGCCCGGAACTACAGTGGGCGCAAGCTAGATTCAAGTGATTATTACGTTTTGAATATGGATATTTTTCTTACAAAAACGCATCGAT
>NW_015555756.1:435213-440872 GCF_001515605.1 Sinocyclocheilus anshuiensis
AAAACGCAGCCTAATTTTCATTTTTGGGTGAACTAACCCTTTAAGATGTTGTGTCTAATGCCGTTACAAAAGCACTTTTCGTACTACCAACATCTTTAACAGGTTTGACTCTGGCTAATGTTCTAGGTAAATACATTCACATGAACTGTCAATCATATGAACGCACTCAACCTTTTCCAGGTCTCTCACCTATTTATTGATAACATCTGTCCCATCATCCCTCGCTTCTCTGTTTCACCAGCTGTACTTCAGTATCACGCTGTAACGGTTGACATTAATGGGACATACCTCTTCTGTCTGGCTCTTGTACTCCAATAAGCCTGGCTATTTTCAGATGCAGAAGATATTTGCTCATGAGAAAAGAAAACAGACTAAACCTTCCCTTGATTTCAGCACGTAACGAGCAATGAATACAGCAGTCTGGACTTCATCCAGCGAACCCTCTGCAAACATCAATCCAGAAAAACTTGTTATGCCTCACAGAACATTTCCAAGCTAGTGTTTTTCTAAAACCTCTAAAACAGGAAGTAGAATTAAGAAAATGGTTCCAACAATTCAGTTGAAAGATATAGCAAATAACTTATTAAATGGATAAATTGTCTGGATCCAACCCTTACGGAGATCTGAGATGACCGAACACTTGATGCTAACCCTGAACAACATAAAACTACCAAATTTAGCTTAATCACAATGTTTAATCGCAGTCGCAAAGTTTAATCGCAACATATAATCATTGCAGTTAATAGTGTTCACCGCCTGTTTGATTATGTGTAATTTGTAACTAACTGCATGATTCTTACTGTACATTTCTGCCGTAGTCACCACTAATAACCTACTCCTAAATATAATGTAGAAACGTAATATTTTATGTAAAGCTGCTCAGCAACGATTGGTATTGTTAAAAGCGCTATACAAATAAACTTGAATTGAACTGAAAATAATTCTACTTCTGGAAACCAATCAGTCTATACAGCATTTCAGTCACACTAAAACAACAAAATGAACTAAAATAGTGATTCTTCTATTAATATTTGTGTAATGATGCAACTCTAATATGATTAATGGACAGTTCAAATGAATTAAACTTATCAACTCTTGCCAACAAACGGATTAATTCAAATGGATGGTTTGAAATGATTCACAGAAATGAATTAAATACCAATTCTTGTCAATAAGAATTAATTCATTAAAAGAAATGAAGTGATCTTTCCAAAACTTGCAGATGAATCAAAATTAAGTTAATTAATTAGAATGGACAGTTTAAACTGATTCACAGAAATTAATATTTCAAAATCTCACCCCTGAATCAGAAATTATTGATTCAAATGGAGAGTTTCAAAAGGATTTACAGAAATGAATCAAACTTATTGCCAATAAATTAGAATCTATTAATCTGAATGGACAGTTTGAACTGATTCACCGAAATGAATCAAACTTACCAACACTTGCCAATGAATCATAAAAGATTAATTGAAATGGACAGTAATCAAACTCATTCAATTAAATGAATCAAACTTATTGCCAAAAAAATCTGAATTAATTAATTTAAATGGACAGTTTGAACTGATTCACGGAAATTAATCAAAATTACCAACTCTTGCCAATGAATTAGAATTTTTTCATTCAAGTGGACAGTTTTAATTGAATCAATATTACCTAATCTTGCCTACTTTTGCTACTTGAGTTTAAATCAGGGACACTATTTAAACATCTCAAACTCACAAGTAATGAGACAACATATACAGTATAATATATAACCATAAATTATGCTACTCACTTGGAGATCCAAAAAGCACTGTGTCCAGAGCCTTCAGCTGTAGTTTCTGTGCATGACTGCGGTCTGGTATCTTCAGCACGGACAGAAGCAGGGTGGCATTTTTCACAGCAAGTCTGTGAATGGAACCATCTTGATCACCGAATTCACTTCAGTCCAAAAGCTGAAAAACTAACGTTAGAGATTGGGCAGGTCATTCCACCAGGAGGGAACAGTTAATGAAAAAATGGTTGATGTTAATGAAAAAATAATGGTTTAAGGTGCAAGAGGACACTGAGAACATTGCCATGGAAGATATATTGAACAAATGATGGAAGCTTTATGCTTTCAGTTCCACAAACCTAATGCTTTCACTTCTACATGCAGGTAAGGTGGTGTGGGTTTATAATGTGGACTATCTGGGATGATTTTGAAATGACTCTAAAATGGTTAAATGCTTTTCACTGAAATAATTAGCCTGATGAGATGTGTGCAAACCTTCAGAGGCCTTCCAGGACTTCCACATATCCTCCACTGTGATCAGCATATCTGCTCTATGGAAGCTGTTGTGTTTTCCTTTAGGGTCGTGGTACTTCAGGTCTTCCCTTAGAAACTGTTTGAGGAAACAAAGACTGGATGTTAAAATTCTCTGATGTGGTGGTTCTCATCTGATGGGTTGCGACTCAAAAATGGGTCACAGTTTGTTCTGATAGGGTCACATGCAGCTGGTAAAAAAATCGTGAATGCAACTGTATAAACATGTTTTTTAAGTATTGCAAAAATAAATAGGCATAACAATTTTCAAATGCAAGGAGAAAAATCCAGCACCCAGATCTTAGCAATAAAACAGTCACATGCTAGTCTAGACTTGATTGTTTGCACTTCTAGAAGAAATTTCTTTTTACAGCACTGTGTATTTGCATAATTCAACATTTGGCAAGAGACGTAAAGCCACAGCAAACAGCTGATTAACTTGTAATGTTTGTCTTGGGTTGTTGTGATCCAGTAGTTCTACTGTAGAGCCTCAGACAACCTACATTATGTAAACGCTGACAGTTTCACTGGGTCCAGTAGCTTCACAATCCCTCAGATCAGCTCTGACTGTGGTAAAGGTTACACTCACAGGACTGTCTATGGCCTTGGGCAGGCTGCTGTCGGTCAGCAGTAATACTGTTTACTCAGAGTGCTCAGATGTGACATTCTCATGAAAAAGGAATCGCTTTGGGTGATTCAAAGAGAATACAGAGTGCTTTTTATAGCCTATGTTCATAACCCATAATCATGGCGAATCACTTTTGTTTGCATGCAAAAGTGTCATGCCCATCAAACTGATGGTGACAGGCACATCCAAAAATGGATTTTGAATTTCCTTTTTCCAAAAAAAAAAAAGAGTTTGTATCTTTGATAATTAGGTTGCATGATTATTGTAAAAAATATTATAGAAAAAAACATATTGTACCAAAGTGTCTGAAATGTAGTGACAGCAATCACTCATCTAAATTGAGTCACACTTTCCAAAGATCATTTGCTTTAAACATATAATTCCACCCACCTATCACAAACTACTATGACTATAACTACTATGAGTTAAGTAAAAAATTAAAATAAAAACATTACCAAAAATACATAATCACTATTCAAAAGTTTTGGGTGAGTACAAAGTTTTTTTTTTAGTCTTTTATGCTCACAAAGCCTGCATTTATTATATTTTAGAAATACAGTAAAAAGAGTAATTCTGTGAGATATTACCAATTGAAAATATTTTAATAATGTAATTTATTCCTGTGATGGCAAAGCTGAATTTTTAGCATTATTACTCCAGTCTTCAGTGTCACATAATCGTTCAGAAATCATTCTAAAATGCAGATTTGGTGCTCAAGAAACATTTATTATTATCAAAGATTAAAAAGTTGTACTTTTTAGTATTCATTTACTATTTTTAGTATTAATTTGTTTAAAAAAAGTTTCAGACCCCAAAAGTTTAAAAAAGTTTTAATCTCTACATTTATTATTGAAAATGATAAATGTATAATAAAAAAAGACATAGTCCCCATTTAAAAATCACAGTTGAAAGATGAAAAAACCCTATAACAACGTGTAATGTATGTTCTTCTTCTCTGTAAAAGTTTTGCAACACACTCAGACTTGTACCAGTACAGCTGTACACTGCAAGCCAGTATGTTGTACTTCACTGTGCTGCACTGTCGTACTGTCAAGTATTTGTAAAGCGCATTTGACAATATATATTTCAAAGTAGCTTTACAGAAATCTATGTCTCTAGTAAGCAAGCCAAAAGCCACTGTGTCCTTTCAAGCAAGCACTTGTTTGTACATTGGGCACAGTGCACTGTGCTGCAACGTCAACCTCTCAACACAGCAGACCACAAAACCACACACAAATGCTGCAGCCCTCACCCCATCCGTCTCTGTCACGTCCACGCTGCCGTCTGCATCATCGTCCATGTCTTTGTGAATGCTGCGGATGGCCTCGAAACTTAGCAGAGCGTTTTCATCATGGCAAAGAAGCTCATCGATACCACACAGTTCTGAAGAGAGAAAAAAACAATATGTAAGACAAGTCCACTTTTTTACACAATTGTTATGTTACAAAACCTAGTAAGTTAACAGAGGGATCATTTTAAGCAACATGACCACTGTACCTCAAGGTAGCCATATTAACTGCCACCCAAGATATTGGCATCTAGCATAGCGTTAGTTCTGGCAGGTCACGTTAGTCAAGCTCGCATCAGCTGACTCTCAGCTGATCCCCATCAACCTATGGGAATACGACACCTATCTATGCATTCATATATAAGGTCCCTCAGTATTATCAGCAGTTTTCGCATTGCTCAATAGCTAATTACCCTCCTCCATCCCCAACTCCTCCTCTGTCAGTCAGGATTCAGCCTTCTGATTCTCCTTTGAATCAGACTAATTCTAAAATGTGTACATAACATTATTGAACTTTAACGGTATCTGCAGTACATTTATGTTGGTTCTGTTCTGTTTACCCTGGGGGGGTTATCGCTGCTCTCCCTGCTCTCATCCATGCTAGGCTGCATGGATGCGCAGGGAGTTCTTGCCCAGAACGGAACCATACCGCCAATCCAAACTGTATGCTAATTGTCAATCATCTTTGACGATAGTGGTCCTGACAGAACAAACTCTATGGCAGCATTGCATGTATTCAGAGAACGCAATACCAGATTTCAATATGTGAAACTTAGTGAAAAATACATCCAAGATGGCAGACAAGTTTAGAGAAATACACTTATTAGAACAAATACACTTAGATTTTTCAGCCTTGGCGGCCTTCGTATTTTTTCCCACAGACATTTTCAAAAAGTCTAAATATATAGTATAACCAAAGTTAAAACGCTATAAGGTGCGAACCAATCCAACTATCTATGAGATGAATCATGACATTGCAAACTCCAATTTGAAGCAAAATATTATTTCTATCATGACAACTCTCTGAAGATTTTAGCATGGTAATGGATATGACAATGTTAATGTATTTGGTCTTGGCAAAATAGATCTGCTACACTGCTGCTTTAGATTATTGCAAAGCAAGTACAGTAACTTGCTACTGCCAATACATACACTGATACAGTGCTATGAGTATTTAAAGGGGTCATATGACGTTGCTAAAAAGAACATTATGCTCTTTCACAACGAAACACACGACGGGCTTGAGTGAGCGGAGACGGGCGGGCTTGAGAACGGCGCGGCCAGCGGATTTGACGAAGGGGTGGCCGGCGGGCGTGCGGCAACCACATGTGACGACCCTGGGCTGGACTCCACTTCGTCCACGGTGAAAGCCGATCCAGCGATCGACAGCGCGAAGTTGAAGTATTTCCTCAGCGACCAGCACAGATCAGCTCTAGGCATGACGAAGCGATATCGT
>NW_015555756.1:440932-466306 GCF_001515605.1 Sinocyclocheilus anshuiensis
AAAGAGAATGGAAAAATTGAAATCGCATCATATGACCCCTTTAAGACCGTGTCTACAACAGACGCAACAATTGATGTGTCACCCTGTGCTGCAACAGCTAAACTCTGTCTATATTGGACAAAGCGACAGTTGCAGATAATTTGAACTTTGTGTCAGTATGTCATAAATAGAACGAGGCAGCAGTTTACTGTCAGGGATTTGTCGTGTTGCGCTGCGTCACATCCAGTGTAGAGAGCATCACTGATTATTAGAGCCCGACCGATATGGGTTTTTTGGGGCCGATACCGATACCGATATTAGGGAGTACAAAAAAAGGCCGATACCGATATATCGGCCGATATTCTTTGTGTATATTATAGTACAGTACCAGTCAGACCATAGATATGTATATATATCTATGGTGTAGACAGCATCACTGATTATAATGAGTTCTATAGTATTTTGTTGTGCCGCGTCACTCGCGTCCAGTGTAGACACGGTGTACGGCATACTGCTGCTGCACAAAACCCATAAAAAAGAACCTGTAGCAGATCTATACAGGTGGAGCTGCGGAGGTGGAGGGTTTCAGAGGAACTTTGAAAGCGAGCTGCGAGCTGCTTTAGTGAATGCTAACCAGCTATTTAAATGTAAAGCAGCAAGCTCACTGGCTGCATATGCAACATGAACCAATCAGCTTGTGCCAAGTAGTTTAACGCTGTGAATATCATCAGTTTGCGTTAACGACCCATCAGCCTGCACCATCAAGAGTTTCATGACAGAACTTGGCATTTAAAAAAAACAATCAAACAAAAAGACAAAGTTACAAGGCTGTGTACTTAATGGCTTTAATGAGGGAAAGAACTACAATCCCATGAAATATTGTGATTGTGAACAACCAAACTGAACGGCACATACTGTAATTGGTGATTATTGATTGGTGGATATTTCTTTGCAGAATCATGGATGATGACAACACGATTATTTTAAAAAAATACGTTGAAATAATCAATGGGATTTTTAATTTTGGAACCTAGTCACTGCACTGAAATATCTATTGAAGTATTACACTGTTAGCTTAATAAGATGTTAACTACAAATTACATTAATTGTACACAGTTAACTGTGTTTTGCAACACAGCTAATATGCACTAACTCATTGCAATCATTCTGGGCAAACTTGCTTCTTAAGCAACATACAATTGCATACACATACAATTACTGGAAAAAAAAATCTGGAGTGTCTTATTGTAGCTTTTATAAACTGCACAAAAAAAGCCAAGTTAAAAGCCTTCATCAAGAGCACAAAAGGCCTATTCAGACCCAAATGACCTTGAAATGAAAATGACTTTCATTTAGTCCCCTCAGTGAACATCATCGATGGGTGATGTTTAAATCAAATTCAGACTCATTAAAAAGGGTATGTCATTTCACCAGCAAAAACGCCAACTGTACTTGTCTATAGAGTTTGGAAACTAAGTAAGGATAAGGAACTGATCACTTAGTGATGATGTACAGCTAAAAACTGAGCCAAAAGCGGTGCCTTTGTAAGGGTCCAATATTTGAGCCCACTGTAACAGGAGAGTTCAATTTGAGGGTGACGCTCATACAGTTGGTAACATATCCACGTAAGAGCCATAGAGTGACTTTTAAACTATTTATAGATGGAGACACTGCACAGCTTCTGAGGTATTGTAGATATTGCTGTTATATGGAGGTGTGCAGGAGTGGATGTTCTGGAGTTAAGCTTTGTCTCACAGAATTAAAAGACTTGATTATGAAGCAGGTATTAACTTATGAAATCAACCATTCCAAGCTTTTTTTAAACTGGGCTCATCTGACATTTTACAGCTAAGAGTGGATACAATTAAAAATGCCTATGTTACAAGTCCATGATTAAATGGTGTTCTTTCAGGCTGATCCATTTTGATAAAAGAAGCTTTTAAGGTCATAAGACCAGCACAGATATTTTGGTCCCCATTTCACAGAAGGTAAAAAACAGTGGTGTCAGTGCAAAACCACTAAACAAACATGCCACAACCGCTACTCTTCAAAAAGCACTTGTCATCACACATACACATTAGCACTCACTGGGTTTCTGCATGTTAAGAAACATAATGACTCTGAGAAAACCGTTTGCAAATGTTGACACCACATCCAGTTTAGCTTGCTAACTTAACTGAGCTAACTACACCCAGATCAAGCAGTCACATGTGCAACGGGTTCAAGTAAAGTTAATGGCATAGATTTACCAATTTAAGAAGCAAGACAGACCGATTTTGCCATTGATTTTAATTGAGAAAGAGGCATCAGATATGCATGAGAAGAAACAACAAAGTAGAGGATCTCAGGAATTTCCTCACATATTATCCTTGAATTCCCTGTATGCATTCCCTCCACCCGATTCGCTTAAGATATCATCTGACATACAGCCAGATTCAGTTCACTCCCCATAAAGTTCTGTTATCATTTCTGTCATCAGCAAACTCTTCTGTGGAACACAGACGGTGCAGTTGCAAAGTATTTCCTGTAGCTTAACTTTAAGACAAAAGCCTGGCTACTTGCAGGTTTTTAAACCATGTTGTCATGAAACTTACAAACTCGAGCAAATCCAGAAACTATTTTTGTCTCAGAGGCAAACACTATAACAGCCTACTAACTTCTAAACAAACACAAATGCTCAGTCAATGACATTAAACATCAGTGTACAAAGTGCATTGGGCTATGGAAAGCCAGTAAGATCAAAATTCTGGAGTTTTTTTACTAAAGGTTAGTTGGATCTTTTCAGTTGTAGCTCTAGTAATTCATAAAGCCACAACGATAACAAAGACGGAATACATTCAGTTTTAAATAAATGCATTTTTGTTGCTAATTTTTTGTTTTAATGAGTTTTACTAATTTATATTGAAAGCCATATGGATTTGGAATGACATGACTTGCGTAAATTATGACAGAAATTTATTTTTGGGTGAACTGCCCCTTGAACAGCCAGTACACATTGAAGCAAGCTGCTGTCAGAATGTGATAAAAATCCTAGAGGCAATGAATGTCTCGTTTAAGACAATCAATTTCCGCCAGTTCTTTTCCTGTATCTCTGCTTAGAGCATTACTTTGTAGGAGAATGAGGGAAATTGAGAGGCCTAGGATCAGGAGAGGAGAGGAAAAAAATGAAGGGAGGTTTGGTCTGCTTCACTGGATGGCGGGGACCTTTAAAAAGATCTGAGAGGACTGTCAGATTTTGTAGAGCCTTGAGGATTTACAGAGCTGCTGTAAAAAGACCCTTCAATATTGTCCTATGGCCCAGCTGCATGAAGTCACACACAGGTCAAGATCAGACGGGTAATTTACACAATGCACACTAGAGGTTTGAATACTTATACATAGCAGTGGATCAAATATTACTAACTGTGTGGTAATGCTGAAAATATTATGGTTAACATTGTTTTTCTATTTAATGTAGTAATTTGGGTTCAAGATCAAGATCAATCGACAATGTTGATTACCACAAAAATTAATTTAGACTCATACATTACATACATTGCTTTAAAACAATTAGGCCAATTTATAAAGGATTAAGATGCTCAGTTTTTTATTAGTACAGCCACAAGACATAAATAATAGGTGAATTAATAAGATTTTAGTGTGAAAATGGCTTATTAACTTTTACTGTGTAAAGTTGCATTATATGAAATTTTACAAGTCGTTGACATGATAACACAACAGTTAAACCCTAATGTGATGGAAAAAATTATTTAAACAGCTTTACAGCTCAAATAATACAGATGTTTTAACAGAAAACTTTAATGCTTCACATTTCTGCTTTTAAAGCCTTCAAAACACCTCAATTTCAGAAAAGAAGTCTTGGGTAGAAATTATTTTCGTGGTAATCTTCATTATGCTCAAATGCTCAGATTGAGCTTGTATTGAACCCGGAATAACAAATGTAATGTGTCATTTTGCATTCCAATAAAACAATCTCCACAGTGGTCCAACTTTGCAGCTCTCAATTTCAAAGGGAGATAACACTGAAAATCTTATTATTCCCACCATTTGCTATAAAAGGAGAAATGTTCTGGGGAAGGCATTCCACTAGGAGCTGAGATGCTAAGTCCTTTTCTGAAACAGTTGGATAAAGTCAACACAGCCCTGGATGTAATGCAATTTAGAGCCTTTTCCAGATGCATGCAAAGAGATCCACCTCAAAGACGAAAGAGAAGCCCATTTAGAATTAACCCCAGTGAGGCAGGGGGCCTGGGAAAATAGATGATGACCTCTGAAAGCACTTTAAAGGCAGCTTGATTTAAATATTTATTTAAGTGACTTACTATAAACTTATAACTAGAACAACAGAAATAGTAACCGAAAACGTCAGTAACTCTCCAGTCCATTGGTCACGCCTGTGAAGTGTCTATCAGAATCAGGAACAGACAGAACCCTTCTGGAAGATTTGAGTGATTCCCAAAGTCAAGACCATGAAAAACCCACTTAACTGACCATTGAAAACTGACCTTAAAGGTGCTGTATGTAAGTTTTTGACTCTACTAAAGTTGGATAAAGTCAACACAGCCCTGGATGTAATACATGCAATTTAGAGACTTTTCCAGATGCATGCAAAGAGATCCACCTCAAAGACGAAAGAGAAGCCCATTTAGAATTAACCCCAGTGAGGCAGGGGGCCTGGGAAAATAGATAATGACCTCTGAAAGCACTTTAAAGGCAGCTTGATTTAAATATTTATTTAAGTGACTTACTATAAACTTATAACTAGAACAACAGAAATAGTAACCGAAAACGTCAGTAACTCTCCAGTCCATTGGTCACGCCTGTGAAGTGTCTATCAGAATCAGGAACAGACAGAACCCTTCTGGAAGATTTGAGTGATTCCCAAAGTCAAGACCATGAAAAACCCACTTAACTGACCATTGAAAACTGACCTTAAAGGTGCTGTATGTAAGTTTTTGACTCTACTAAAGCATAAAAATACCATAATATGTTTGCAGATATTTAAGAAACATGCTAAGTTAACATACTTGTTTATCTGAAAAACAATGCTACAGTTATTCTCCTTTGAAAATGTGCGTTCCGGGCCGGAATGTCGGTCTCTGTTTTGGTTTGTGAAACCCGCCCACTGCCAGTTTACCCAGTTGTGTTTCGGCACCCCGGGTTGCCAGTTGGCAGAAAACACAGCGTATTTAATTTCATTCATCGTCAAGTGTGCTTGTTCCTGTTGGTGTCGTCAATCTGGCAACCTGCCTGTCAAGTCTGAGGAGGAGGGGCCGGGTGAAAAAACCCTCTCCAATATTTGAATTTGGACTGCAATACCTAGTTCAACCACTCGGTGTCAATCCTACATACAGCACCTTTAAAGGTCACTGCACACCAGACTGGCAGCTAAAATCACAGTTTTCAGAAAGCCATAGGATGTTGAGGGTTTATTCTTTTCTGAGCAATGAGACTAGGCTACATCCACACGAAGGCAGATCTTTCCCTATCCGATCTTTTTTTTTCCCCCTCATCTCAAGAAATATCTGCGTACACACGAAACCGACACAAAATGATGAAGTGTACATGCCAGACCAGTATGTGGCACTGTAATTCTGCCACAGAGATACACTAAAAATGGAGAAGAAGACTTGGACTGTAATACATCAGTAGTTGTCCGCAACAAACAATGTTGATCTGCCGTGGTACAAGTCCTTGTGCAGATTGAAAGAATGCCATCATCTCCTGTTCCGTTGTTGTCTCCTTTTTGTAGTTTTAAATAATGATTTGAAATGAAAACTGATGCATAGCCTACGGCGTAGGTCCGACGCAGAAGTATAAATCAGCCTTAAGCATTAACCTTGCACGCTGTATACAAACGAACATGGAACAATGCATTTATTAATCTGTGTTTGTTCAGTGTTTGTGCATGTTGTTGTTGCTGTTACATGACATGTCTAACTAGGGGTGAGACGTGGGGTGATGACATCGTTTCACAAAATGGCTTTACACACGAAACTGCAAGGGTGTCGTTTTCAGATTTATCCACTCTGGGACCCAGGTTTCAACCGGCCCCCTCCCCCCAAAAAATGGTTTCACTCTCCCAAAACGCCAGATCTGTCTAAACGAAATGCCAATATGATACAAAAAATGTTCGTATACAGCTAAACTATGTGTGGACGGGGCCTAAAAAGGAGTTGAAGTTTGGAAGAGTAAAATAGCAAGATTGCCAATGCCGCTGTTTAATATATAAGAGTGTTTATTTTTCCAATCTTTTCACAAGGTCTACTGTATGTTTTATTCTTTCAAGAGTTTTGAGTAGACTACAGTCTGCCTAATGGTGAAGGTGCATGACAGGACGAGGATCAGTCTGTTAAGTGGAAACTGAACATTAGTGTCAAAGCACAAGAGGACACTTTGATGGAAAACAAAACTTGCGAGGGTGACATACTCCAGCAGTCTGGGAGGCATTTATGTCACTCTGTGCATTTGCTAAAGAAAACCTCCTGCATCTAATACTTCATTCTCCTCGAAGAAAAAAACGAAAATTTGCTCAAACTCACCCTCTGACCATCCAAGATGAGTGTGTTTCTTCATTGGAACAGATTTGGAGAAATTTAGCATTGCATCATTTGTTCACCAAGGATCATCTGCAGTGAATGGGTGCCGTCAGAATGAGAGTCTAAACAGCTGATACAAAAATCTCAATAATCCACAACACTCCAGTCCATTAATTAACATCTTGTAGACTGAAAATGTGTGTTAGTAAGAAACAAATCCATCATTAAGGCATTTTAACGTTAAACCATTGCTTCTGGCCAAAATACCAGTGTATAATCCATAATAACGCTTCCTCCAGTGAAAAAGTCCATTCCCTGTTTTCCCTTCACATTAACATACAGGTGCATCTCAATAAATTAGAATGTCGTGGAAAAGTTCATTTATTTCAGTAATTCAACTCAAATTGTGAAACTCGTGTATTAAATAAATTCAATGCACAAAAAATGTTTTTTTTTTTATTGGTCTTATGAAGTATTCTAATTTGTTGAGATAGTGAATTGGTGGGTTTTTGTTAAATGTGAGCCAAAATCATCACAATTAAAAGAACCAAAGACTTAAACTACTTCAGTCTGTGTGCATTGAATTTATTTAATACACGAGTTTCACAATTTGAGTTGAATTACTGAAATAAATGAACTTTTCCACGACATTCTAATTTATTGAGATGCACCTGTACACTGACATATTTGCTTAGAACTGTTTTGGCTTTTAAATGCTGCTTGATCAGTGCATATTTATCTCCTGATTTACACGAGACAACTTTTTCAATGGGTTAAACAATGTTATGGATAGAGGACTTGTATTTTATCTCAAAGCAAGATAAAAATGCAAAATATGTTTATTACAAAACATACATATTTGCTTCACAAGATGTTAATTGATGGACTGGATTACTTTTGGATAATTGCAATACTTTTACCAGCTGTTAGGACCCTCATTCTGACGGCACCCATTCACTGCTGAGGACTTATTCGTGAGCAAGTGATGTAATGCTAAATGTCTCCAAATCTGTTCTGATGACATAACAAACTCATCTACATCTTGGATGGCTTAAAGGGTTAGTTCACCCAAAAATGAAAATTCTGTCATTAATTACTCACCCTCATGTCTTTCCAAACCCGTAAGACCTTCGTTCATCTTCAGAACACAAATTAAGATATTTTTGATAAAATCTGAGAGCTCTCTGTAGACAGCAATGCAACTGCAATATTCCCAGGTCTAGAAACGTAGCAAGGACATCGGTAAAAAAGTCCATGTGACATCAGTGGTTCAACCGTAATTTTATAAAGCTACGAGAATACTTTGTGTGCTCAAAGAAAACAATAATAACATAATTTATTCAACAATTCTTCTCTCCGAGTTACCGTCTTCCACCATTTTGGAGAGCACCCCAGAACTTAATCAATGTAATCAGCGCTGTTTATGTTCAGTACATAGCGTGCGCATGCTGAACATAAACAACGCTGATTACGTCTTACGGGTTTGGAACGACATGAGGGTGAGTAATTAATGACAGAATTTTCATTTTTGGGTGATCTATCCCTTTAAGCGTGAGTACATTTTCAGCTATTTTTTATTTTTGGGTGAACTGTTACTTTAATTCCAGCATCCTGACACATAATTTTGTAAGTGCAGCATATGGATTGTGAAAGACTGGTTTGACATCATCACCCACGAGGACTAAACAAGGGAAGCGCTTTATCTTATCTAGCAGCACACATAAGAACGGTGTATATCATGCGCCATTTCTCAGAGTGGGACATTTCTCTCTACAACAAACACTGTTCCACTGGGATTATGTAACACATAAAATTCACACAATACAGACACATAAAACATGGGAAATAACACAGAGTGATTCAACTGAATGATGATTTCCTACCGGATAGTCCATTGGCTGTCTGCAGGTGGTCTGTCAGGCTGGGCTGGTCTGCTGCACTCCTCCATAAGAAGCCAAGCCATGCAATGCACATACAGTGTCTGGCAAATCTCAATAGATCCATGCTAAACTTAAAACAGAGAGAGAGCATTTAAAAATACTAATCTGGCATTGTGAAATAATGAAACATTCACTCACACACTGTTATGACAAACACATCGTTGAGTATGACAGCTAATCGTTTTAACTTTTATTACTATCACATCTATTTTTAGGTTACTGGTATTTGTTTTTAATTGCTAGCAAGTAATCCAAAAGCAAATAGTATCTTTTTCAGTTTCATTACTAACTATGCCGGTTCTACTTATACTTACAGTACTTATATAGTAGGCTATCTATTTATGGGTGTCCAAGGTATTACTAGCAACATTTCTTATTGTGAAATAATGAAACATTCACTCACATACTGTTATGACATAAACACATCGTTGAGTATGACAGCTAATCGTTTTAACTTTTATTACTATCACATCTATTTTTAGGTTACTGGTATTTGTTTTTAATTGCTAGCAAGTAATCCAAAAGCAAATAGTATCTTTTTCAGTTTCATTACTAACTATGCCGGTTCTACTTATACTTACAGTACTTATATAGTAGGCTATCTATTTATGGGTGTCCAAGGTATTACTAGCAACATTTCTTATTGCACTAGTTACAGTTGTTTTAGTTTTAGTTAGAATGGCTGCTTTACAGTTTAATTACAAATCCAACTAGTAGGCCTAAGATTAAAAATGTACTAAAAAGTTAGGACTAGGCTACTACTGTCTATTCAGTGAATGCCAGTAAAACTAAAACAGATACTAGTGCTTATTTGAATGGTCACAAATAACTAAGGAATACATACTAATACTAAACTAGTAAACTGGAATAATCAGCAATACTTTTAATAGATACACTGGAATATGAACTAATAATGAAAAGCCACTAGTGAAAATGAAAAAGATACTGCTGGATTACGTATTAATAATTAGAAAAATAAAAAGTACAAGTATCATAAACCTAGAAATTGTTTGTTTAAAGGGATGTGTTAACGCACGATGCCATATGGGTAGAGCTGAATTGTATATGAAGCTACATAAAAAACCCTCCAAACGTAGCTGCACGCTTCAGTCCAGTTACGCGTGGCATGTCACATTCGTTTTGATATATTTACATATTTGGCAAACTTAATCAGATGCCGGATGATCAAATTCATCTTACTAAATAAAAAAGCGGCAAATAGCCTATGCCTCTTTTTGTGGTACGCTCAAGTTCCGCCTTTGTGTAGCCTATTTTGCCACTTGGCTCATATCAGATAGCATACGAAAACACAAAAGCAACTGTTGCCGTAATGATGCAAATGCACATGTAGCCTCACACTCATCATGTTATTGATTTGAAAATATAAGATTACCTGTCAAAATCCGAAGGTTGCAAACTGCGCGAGTCTCTCGTGACAAGTCAGATGTAAAAGTTTCTTTTGATCGGACTGAGATCCATTAGGCAACCGATAGCTGTAGGATGTTATTCTAATCAGCGGGAAGTTGTCTTAACTCAGGTGCAAAAATGTTGTCATTTTAATGTCCAACAAGTTTAAACAATAGGCTACTTCAAAAATGTTCGAGATCCCACATCTCCCCCTTATAGTCTACGTAATAACCCGCCCATGTCGATAATATCAAATAGCCTATACTGTCAAAAATATTTGGTCCATCGTTGGTGTTAATGCGCGCTTCGAACAAAACGTCCAAAGTGAAAAAGAGTTGTTTTCCAAATGTATGACACAGAAGTATGTCCCGATTTTATAAATTAATTTTCGAAGTTCACTGCATGGTTTCAAAGTCCTCTTTTCGGAGTTATCCAAAACCCCTTGGTGTTAAGAATCCGTAAGGATCCGTTTGGTGTCGCTTTTGGAGGTTGTCTAATGGTAAAGCAAATAGTTTCTTGGGATATAAATTGTCAGGGTTTGAGGTTTGTTCTCAAAAAGCAGAAAGACACGGCCATCTAGTGGCATGATGCTCAAACCATGCAGCTAAAACTGAAGAAACCCCTCCCAGTTTTCCTGTCTGTTTAACATAACCTTTCATGTGTTAACATTTTTGATAGGCCTACATAAATTTAGCCCAGTACTCTATCTATCTATCTATCTATCTATCTATCTGTCTGTCTGTCTGTCTGTCTGTCTGTCTGTCTGTCTATCTATCTATGTCTGTCTGTGACAACTATGGGTGGGATACAAAGACTGAAAGCCTTTTTGTATGAGATTTCATAGGCTATAAATGATCAAAGGATAGTTTCATTCAAATAAAAAATTGTCATTATTAGGCTTTTTCATGTAGCAAAAAATTGGAAATTTATAGCAGTGCACTTAAACCCTTTTCCATACAATTACTACCAAATCAAAGTTACATGCACAACTCGAAGTCAAAGTGGGTTTTTTTGTACTTATTGCATCACAGCCACATTCCCATCCACTTTCATAGTATCCCTTACGAAAATTAACCATGGTTGTACAACAAATAAAACCACAAAACCATGGTTACTATAGTTAAACCATGGTAACCACAAATTAACCATGGGTTTACTATACTAACTGTATTTGTAGTAAAACTGGTTATACAAATAGTAATCAATACGCAAAAAACCAAGGTTACTACACTTTTACTACAATAAAACCATGGTTAATTTTTGTAAGGGATGGAAGAGAGCAGCCTGAACATTATTCCAAACTTCTATTTTTGTTGTGCCCCAAGAAGAACGCTATAACGAACTTGTAACGATATGGGCCCAGTTTTGCGTAAATTATTCATTTAAAGGTTCACATTTGTAGCAGTAATTTTGGTGAAAAATGATAAGCCCACGACTCTGTGTATGATTCAAGTCGATATTCTCACGGCTCCTCCTTAGTTCAGGTAGTTTCATCTTGAGTGTGCGGATGTGATGACACGGGGTTTCCCTGTTGTGAAGCATATGTTCTACACTGCAAACTAACAAGACGACGCGACAAAACCAGAACGAAGCTATTGCAATCAACAGAGCTGACAGCGCACGGTTAAAGTGGGAGCGCGCTTGCTTGCAGTGTAGACAGACTGTTACGCCCTCTTAAACATCGTCATAGCCACATTTACTTCGGTAAACTTCCTCAAATATGCCGTTAAGCCATTAACTTCCTCTCTGAGGGGTGAACACACTCACGTCCAACAGACTTCAACAATTACTTCCACAGCAGCGGGATTACGGTCCTCAAGAGCATCTGATATGTTTGGTAAGATATGTTTGTTTAAAAATCGTATGTAGTCCTGTGATATATAGAGTACAGTTTGTTAGACAACATATTTTATGCGTTTATTCATTTCTGGCTTGGTTTGTTGAAGAGAAATTGCGCAGAGGCAGATTTAGAATTCGGAACGTGTGAGATTTTGCTAAATTTGCTGTAATCTTCTCGCTTTGGACCGCGGCTTGATGAATAAACTATGCTCGAGTTTTTAAATCAGAAAGCAGGAATAGGGGCCACTCCCACAGAATAACACAGAGCACTAAAGCACTGTAATTAAGAGTATTGACAAGTATCGTTCTATGCGAATAAATGCCAATTTGCTGTCTTCGATTTTGAACTAAATTCAATTCATAGGTACAAACTCCAGCTATGAATTCATGACAATTTTGACCACTTTGAACTTAAGTAGGCTACTGACGAGAAACTCATAAAGCAGAGTACAAATGACGAATTACTGTGACAAATTATATGATATAAACAAAGATATCTTTTAATGTAGATTATATATTATCACAAAACCTATCCTCCTGGTGTGAAGACCTTTCTGGGAAAATTTGGTTGTGCATGTTGAAACATAAAATGGTCCTTTGAGAAAATGAATGGGAATTATGCAAATTTGGAGAGAAAGAAAAAAAGGCAGTTGGGTTTTCCAGAGGGAATGAGGAACTGAGAAACATCCTCATTTTAAAATCCAACAGAGCCATGCAGAAGTTGGGATATTTATCTATTTCCGAACCAAATAGCAGCTTCCATTAGAGAAATCTTATTTGCTTTAGCATATTTGACTAATCTAACACAGTCATTCTAGTTAGCCAAAATAATAGCCCATCTGTGAGAGGATCTTCCACACTCATCCACACTCAGAGCCGTTATTGTTACACTCTAAAAAATGCTGGGTTGTTTCAACCCAACTTTGGGTCAAATATGGACTAAAACAACTGTTGGGTTAAATTTTTACATTACATTTTTAACCCAAAAGTTGGGTTAGTCCATATTTGACCCAAAGTTGGGTTGAAACAACCC
Source organism: Sinocyclocheilus anshuiensis (assembly GCF_001515605.1). Classification (NCBI taxonomy): domain Eukaryota; kingdom Metazoa; phylum Chordata; class Actinopteri; order Cypriniformes; family Cyprinidae; genus Sinocyclocheilus; species Sinocyclocheilus anshuiensis. The sequence goes on from NW_015555756.1 coordinate 453,670, forward strand.
AGCATTTTTTAGAGTGTAACTTCCTAATGTGAAAATACTGTTACAAAACAGCTGAATATCTTGAATGACACAAGGGGCTCACTGAGGCACACTTTTCTGCGGTGAGTCACTGGAAAGATGGTGACTTGCTGTGTCATAAATTGTTTTTTTTTTCTTTCTTATTTTCACCTGCTTATGTGGAGGAAATACAGAGGAAATAGTGTGCAATTACAATCTCTCGGACAGTAACGCTTTAGTTTCAGTTTTATGATGAAAGATTCTAAATTCTAGATTCAGTAAGAATGGATAAATGTAACTGACCACTTCTAGTTTTGATTTCTTTCTGCATACTTTGCAATCTAGTGTAAGTTCTCCTTTTGCTGCTAAAAATTAGTAGCCTTTAGGACTGCCTGTTCCTCTGTTAGCTTACACATGATTTGTGTAATTCGGCTCAGTGATAAAGTGTGATAAACCTAAAAATTATATTTGAACAGGGCCATAAACACTACAGACAATATTCAGATTAGTCATCAATCATTAGGTTTTCTGATGGTTGAATCTTAAAATATTATATTAAGTCGCCATATCAACATGACTTGAACCCTACCCCAAGTATGAATTTCACACAGTAAAGCTGTAAACAAAAAAAAAGTCAATAGAATTCTATTGCACTTGTTTTTCTCCATTTTATATAACACTGAGCAGTACTGCTGCTAACCATCGGTATTGTGATATGACAAAGCTGTGTTGTAAGTGACAGGACAGACTCCACCCAGACTGAGCTGTCACTGCTGTTTCTTTGAGCTCTTGGTTCAAGTCAAGTCAAGTCTGCTTTATTGTCAATTCTTCCACATGTACAGCACATACACAGAGAATTGAAATTGCGTTACTCTCAGACCCTTGGTGCATACAGATAACACTAACAGTAGAACATAAATACAGATATACAGATTAAATATAAAATACAACTATACAAATATACAAATAAGGTCAAATGTAAAACAATATATAAAAAAAAAAATATATATATATATAAAGCAGCACACGGCAGATAGAGTGCAAACCAGTGAAGTAAACAACAGTGCAGATATAATGATTTGTAGTGCAAAAAGAGCTTATTTAGACTGATTACTCAATAACTAACCACATTGGCTAACGCCTTGCAGAGGAGGCCAGGGCTCTGAGTATTTCTCTCTCTGAGCGTCTCTGGAGATTGGGCAGAGTCCGTCTCACTCCTTTCTGCTGGAGTCAAACATCTGCCAGACTGTTGGAATAAGTGAGAAAGAAAGAGAGAACTGAGCTTTTCGGCCGTAACTCCACAGCTCTCAGTTGCTGTGTGAGAATACACATCGGTCTCACATGTGCTACAAGCAAGATGGCTTGGATATCATGATCAAACTATTGGGGAAACAGCCTATCATGTAACAAAAATTGTAATTATTAACAGACAATAACTGGTCAGTAAATCTACTTTTCTGCTCCTTTTCCACAAAAACAGCAATTACCCATGTTGACTTTGCACAGACTTTCACAAATGTTGAATATCTACAGATGTGTATTCAGTTCAGTCCCCTGACATTAAATGTCTTCAGCATTAACTGAAACATATCACACGTGTTTTGACATTTTCCAGCGTACATGTTTTAGAAAATCTCAATCTGCGTGTCATGCTTCCTACAGAGAGCAATTTGAGTCATTTTTATGACCCACATTAGTCATATTTCCATTGACTATGTCCCAAATGGAAAGTGAAAAGAAAGATGGAGGACAAAAGCTCTTGTTTTTGTGCATTTCTGAGGAGGTGAATAATCCCCTAATTTACAAGTGGGAATTCATTTGTGTTATGATATATACACAGTTTATCAATAAAACTGCAAAGGGAAGTAGAAGGAACTATAGGGGAGGCTGACTGTATATTCAAAACATTGTTTTATAAACGCCCAAATGACCTCAACATGCTACACATTTGCATGAACACAGACAGCTAGAGGTTCTTGTTAACCTTTTTCTTTTGTCCTTCTCTTTGCATGTTTGTAAATCTTTCTTTCCAACGATCCATTCATACTGTACATCCTGACCTTCTGAAATATGTATGTGCACTGTGTGCACTGATATTAAGTTAAATTATGGCTGAAGCCTATATGTTAATAATTATTTTTATAATTAAACAATTTTTTAAAGATATTTTTTTCATTTTGTGATAGTTCATATTAAAATTTATAGTATAGTGTTTTGCCTATATAAATTACAAATAAAAGACTATATACATGCCTATGTGTATATTTATATAGTGCTGTCAAACGATTAATCGCGATTAATCTCATCCAAAATAAAACATAATATATGAGGGTGTACTGTGTATATTTATTATGTTTATATAAATACAAACACATGCATGTATATATTTAAGAAAAATATGTTATGTTTATATATTAAATATATTTAGATATAATATAAAATAAAAAACTATAAATATATAAATGTATATACATGTAAATATTTTCAAAATATATACTGTGTGTGTGTGTATTTATATACATAATAAATTAACACAGTACACATACATATATTATGTAAACAAAAACTTATTTTGGATGTGATTAATAATTTGACAGCACTAATAAATACATAATAAATATACACAGTACACACACACATATGATGTAAACTTAAACTTTAATTTTGGATGCAATTAATCACTATTTATCGCGATTAATCATTTGACAGCCCTACTGTTAACACCAAGACTAATGTGTGTAAAAATTAAATGTGACTTTAATTTGAATAAACAAACATATATATGTAAATAAATTAATAGATAAATGTGGCAAAAGCACACAAGATAATAACTAAAACTTTAAAATAAAATTGTTAAATAAATAAATACATTTTGTAATAAAATACAAAAATAAAAAATTCAAATCAAATATAAATTATACTACATTAACACTGTCTGTAAGCTGCTCTCGTTTCTCTGTATTTGGTGTTATTTGACTTTTGTATTGATCAAATACAAAAGTCTTAATGGCTGTTTAAAAACATACTGTTTGACTTCCTTTTTTTGGACCAAATTTTTGTGCAAGACATTTGAATTGTATTATATAGTATTGTATGGTAATATTAAGTTAAGAGTTTCGCTGAAGAGTTCTGGCACGAAACTCTAGATGGCGCAGTCCGATAGATCTAACACAATCTGACCTAATGACAGCATTATCACATGGCACAGCTGATTGGTTCTCTCCTGTATCAGTAGCCAATGAGCTCGCTGCTCAACATTAAAATATATGACTAGTGCTTGCCGTAGCAGTTGCATATTGCTTCAGAAACCCTTCACCTTCCCCAGCTCCACCTGTATAGATCTGCTACGAGGTGATTCATGTATGCTATATGAGGTTATTTCGTGTATGTTATATTTGCAGCAGCAATATTTCTTACATGCTCACAGCAGCATGTTGTGGATATATTGGTAGTAGCAAGTCTCTGTACTTGCTCTGCCGCAGCAGCAGCAGCAGCGTAGCAGATCTATTCCGCCAAGACCAAATACATTAACATAGTCATGTACATTACCATGTCAATCCCTCCGAGAGTTGACACGACAGAATTAACGTTATTTGTGTTTTTGAAGATTCATTTTAAAATTGAACACCCAATATCGGCCAATATGAATAAATGTTAATATAATATCATTTATAATTATAATATCTAATATCAGCTCGATAACCGATATGGTGTTGATACATTGTGTATTTACCTATTCTTTTATTCATCTAAGCACTGTTTTGTCATGTTGTCCTCTAACATAGAGTGGTGTCTCTTTCTCTGCAGACTGCTGAAGTCGAGTGGTCACCTTTCTATCATGCAGAGCATCAAGTGTGTGGTGGTGGGGGACGGAGCAGTGGGAAAAACCTGCCTGCTCATCTCGTACACGACTGGCGCATTCCCCAAAGAGTACATTCCCACCGTGTTCGACAACTACAGCTCCCAAGTCACCGTGGACGGCCGCACCATCAGCCTTAATCTGTGGGACACGGCAGGCCAGGAGGAGTACGACCGTCTTCGCACGCTGTCTTACCCTCAGACCAACGTCTTCATCATCTGCTTCTCCATCTCCAGCCCCCCGTCCTATGAGAACGTCAAGCACAAGTGGCACCCAGAGGTGACGCACCACTGTCCCAGCGTGCCCATCCTGCTGGTGGGGACCAAGAGCGATCTTCGCAACGACGCAGATGTGCTGAAGAAGCTAAAGGAGCAGAACCAGGCGCCCATCACGCACCAGCAGGGCCAGGCTCTGGCTCGCCAAATCCACGCCGTCAAGTACCTGGAGTGCTCGGCACTCAGCCAGGACGGCATCAAGGACGTGTTTGCAGACGCAGTGCGTGCCTTCCTCAGTCCTCAACCTATGGCTCCAAAGAAGCCCTGTATACTCCTCTGAAAATACAGAGAGGATAGAGGTATTTTAATTGAATTACACGCAGAAATGGTGGGAATCTTATGGAATGATTGGAATAATAGTTCTTCAGTGACCAAGAAACACAGCCTTAATCTGTGAAATTAGAGAAACACAAGATTAAGTAAAATATTAGGTTTTTACACTGTACTGAGATCCCTACATATTTTTCTTTATATAATTTTAAGGGGAGAGACCACTAAACAGTTTGATACCATCTTCTGGTATCTTAGAAATACATAAAAGAATATAGAGGAAGTAACCCTTAAACACATCTCAGAGGAAAGGGGTTCTAGTTCCTTTTTAGTGTTTGGAGACTTATTAATACTATTGGTTAATGAAGTTCTTTTTCTTTTTGTCTTCATTTTTTCCAAAAAAAAAAAAAACTATCTGAGAATTGAATAGTACTAATATAATAAAGCTTTTTATGCCCAAGGCATTTGTTCTGTGATTGGAGTGTCCTTGAGGACAGGCCTGTAGTGTAATTAACAACTACCTATAAATATCGTAGTCGGTCACACAGAAAGCATTCTTACGTTCAAGACACAGCTGAATGTAAAGGAAACAAAGCAGGGTTTTGAGACTCTAACAAGCTGCATGCACTTTGACACAGCATCTTTAAAACACAGTGCTTGTGTGCGAAAATTTATACCAACAGAAAAAATATAGCGCAACTGTGCCTGCTTACTTTTTCAGAAGCCAGAGTTTTAAGCCATGAACTAAAGCAACCAGCTATGAGGTAAATCACAACATTACAAATTTTGATTTGAAGCAACAAAAAAAAAGTATTTGAAAATCGAAAACAGACAAAGATACAAGAATGTGTATTTAACTGCTTTAATGAGGGAAAGAACTACAATCCCATGAAGCATTGTATATGACAATCAAACTGAAAACAAGAGAAAGTAAAATATATTGATTGTATGTGTATGGAGAAACAACATATTTTATGTTTAATGCGTAATTAAACTCAACTGTTTGAGAGCATGCTTTATGGGAGTGGGTGGTCCCTCATTTGCTTGTCGTAATTCTCCGATTGGTGGATATTTTGTGCAGAATCATGGGTAATGTAGTTTTTTTTTTTTACAAGGAATTCTGTTTTTGAACATGATTTAAAAAAAAAAAGTTATATGGGCTGATGGTTTAAACAGAAGCATACACCAACGATTAACAACCTCATAGCTCACAGCAGGTTTGTCTTTAAAGGTTTCTAAGTTATCGTTTAAAGTTGATCTCTTATTCAGAAAATGAATGGGATTTTTACTTCCAGAACACCAGTCATACTTTATTCAAAAGCAGTGCAGTGAAACGCAAAAATGCGTTCTGTGTGAAGACATACCTGGTCTTATATGAGTAATGAGGGTGTTGTTGCCTGGCAGCTTGTCGGCTTTACTTCCTTGTAGTGGGGAAAATGGCTGGCAGTCCCTTCAGGAAACAGAGGTCCCAGCATGCACTGCGCCTTCAACTCTTCATTCTTTTCTTCCTCAGCACTCCAGGGTGGGGCTTCAGAACCTTTTTAGAAAAGAAGGCACTTTCTTCACTTGATGACTGATTTGGGAGCAGCTTGTGTCGATTTAATTAGCACAATCCTAAATGAGCCATTAACGAAAAGGAAGGAAGCTTTCAACTGGCTAAAGATCGAGTTCAGCTTGTAGATTTCAAAGCTCAGGGATTTATCAACAAGCTTTAAATGATCACCATTTTACCTTCTTTGCTTGTTTAGATGAATGTATGACTTTACAGTGCCTTTCTATATACAGTTTATTATATATGTAAGCAGACAGATTGTTGTATGTCAAATTTCAAAGGGCAAAAGTATATTTTCATCATTGGTATTTTAACTATAATTTTTTTTCTGTAATGTTTAGCCTATTAGCATTAGATCAAATGTTAGCTGAAAGTCAAGAAGATCATATTGTGGCTCATTAAGGACAATACATTCACAGCAAACAGAAACACTTCATTGTGCATGAATCATATGATGAATTTTAAGTCATAATGTGTTGCTCAGTCTGTATGTGTGCTTTTGGCCATAAATGTATGAGAAATCCCAAAGTCATGTGAAAGCAATACTTTTCAAGCATTGAATAATTCAGCTGAGAGTTGTGTGGATTGACTGTAGCAGTCAGTCTCACGGAACAGGATGCATTTTATTTATTTTATTTTTAATTTGTCTTGTATGCATTTTTGCCTCACTAACAAAAGAGACACCTTGTGACACCCTTTAAACATTCGGAGGTCATTTCCCCAAGCCAATTTTATATAAGACATTTATCAATTTGTAATTTATACAAATTAATTACATTTTTTTGTTTTGCATTTTGATCAAAAAAATGTATCCTAATAAAATTCAAACTGCTTTATTTTAACATCCTACGACAGTTCTGAATTGTAGTCATTTCTATCAATGTTATGTTTGTAATTTTATCACAACTGTTTTATCACATAATTTGTAAGAAAGTTTCCAGCAGATTTGTTGTCTTCCTACACTACCATTCAAAAGTTCAGGATCAGTAAGATTTTCTTATGTTTTAAAGAAGTCTCTTATGCTCACCAAGGCTGCATTTATTTGATTAAAAATACAGTAAAAACAGTAATATTGTGAAATATTATTATGATTTTAAATAACTGTTTTCTATTCGAATAAAATGCAGTTTATTCTTGTATTGGCAAAGCTGAATTTTCAGCATCATTACTCCAGTCTTCAGTGTCACATGATCCTTCAGAAAGCATTCTAATATGCTGATTTGGTGCTCAAGAAACATTTATTATTATTATCACAGCTGAAAACAGTTATGCTGCTTAAAGATGCAATAGGTAATTGTCTTCAGAAACATTTTTTGTTATGCTGGTTGAAAGTCTCTTCATATCCCGATAGCAATCATTAAGTTAAGTGGTCTAAATGTATTTGTCTGTATTTATATATTCTGTGTAAGGCGTAGGATCAAGAAATGTTCGTCCAATCAAAACACTAGGTCCGAGCGTTTTAATATGCTTTCCTACCTGCCTGTCAACATATGTATCTGCATGCCTCTGCGCACCCTGTTCGCGCAGACAGGATACGTCATCAGCGCATTCATGCACTCTGTGCAGACAGAGCGAGAATGGCAGACAAACATCAACAACCCGATCTTCCTTCCTGGTATTGTAGTATTTTTAAAGTTTTCTCACTTTAAAATGACATGTAGCCCAGCGGTTAATCCAGTCCTTGCGCCAGCTCGTTAGAAGTGAGCTACGTGCATGAACTGTGTTCCGATCAATATGATCCCTACACAGTGTTCATTGCTCCCTACTCCCTGAGCGGGGGAAATCAGTTGAGGTTTATTTCACTTCTGAACATGGGCTGGAATTGGGAACCGCTGAAGTAGCCTATTGTAGTAATGTTGTCTCTGGTATTCTGGTCTGTGAGCGTAAATGTGTTCAGGGGGCATGGCTTTGGACGGCGATTGCAGGGAGGGTGGGACGTTCGCTTTCAGTGCTATCAGGCTAAAGTTAGCATTTTCCAAGATCTCCTACTGCACCTTTAATATTTTTGTGGAAATTACGTTTTTTCCCCCCAGGATTCTTTACTAAACAGAAATGTTTTGTATTATACATGTCTTTAATGTCAATTTTGATAAATTCAATGCATCCTTGCTCGATAAAAGTATGAATTTCTTTAAAGAAAAACTTTTGAATGGTAGTATGTCTTGAAACATCAAAGAATAAGTCCATAGTACTACTAGATACAATTTTAGTAAAATCTTTTATTTCAAAACATCCAGTCATATTGATTTACAGATTAAAAGAGGAAGCAGGTATAGTGTATTTCCCTATCTGACTGTGATAATGACACAACACTGAACATATAGAGTCAAAACAGCGTGAACCTGATATCTGGTCCCTCCCTCCCACACACACACACACACCCACACCCACACCCACACCCACACACAAAACTAAGGCAACACTATTTTACAGTGTACATGTTACTTTTACTTACTTTAGTAATAACAGTAAATTATGCATAATTACAAGCAACTTACCTTAAACCAAATCAAACCCTATCCCTATAGTAATACATATTATTTAGTACTTAATTGTATTATTACACTTAAGGACACCTTAAAATAAACCTTAAAAAATAATAATTCCAATACCAATCAATAAAAAAATCTCTAACATCAGCCATTAATGAACAGGGTACCAATATATCCAGTAAATATGCATGTGCTAATCTCAGAAATGATCCACTTACTTTTCATCCAAATATTGATTTGACACCGATTATTTTGTACCAAGTATTTTGGTACAGCATAAAAAGCATTATTATATGCAATCATGTTCACAACATCATGTTGATCTATGAAAAGACTGAGCCAGTTTTCTCATTCAACCAATGGCAACATCATATTTGAAATGCATCCTAGGGCCCATGTTGTTCACGATCAATAACCGCTCTACATTTGACCACAGAAATATGTACAAACTTTACAGTGCTCTCTAGCCACTAAAGGCACACAAGAAACGCTGTGTAAAAGTCAGTTTAAAATGACTTTTCACATGATTTACATTAGCGTTTACAAAGGTGTGACTGAACTAAATGTCTTTCAGTAGCGTGAGCAGTCAGTGTGTATGAGCTCAATGCTGCACTTGTGAAACAGCAGCTGCAAACCAACTGACACGACGTCAAAGTCCATCATCACTCCTCAAGAGTTCAATTACTTTTACACTTGCAAATATTTAACAAATAATAAGCAAATATTTTAAACTTCACATCATTTCGAGTGAAACCAAAGCATGACCCTGACAAACCAATTAGAAAGAGACAGACAAGTCAAATACATTTATTTGAAGTAATGAATCAGCCGTTCCAATTACACCTGAATAAACAATGTAATCGTTCAAAATGTAGCACACCACTGACAATGATCGTTTAAACATCTGTATTGAATTTTTGAAGTAACTGAGTTAAAAACACCATATGTGAAGATGTGAACAGTCTTTGCTCAATCAGTGTCGACCCTAAATCAGCATGAGTGCCGCCCTCAGAGCCCTCAAGAGTCTCAAGTTTCAAGGAGATGATGCAAGTATTGACTTCCTGTGTCAGAAGCGCTTTCCCTCTGGAGGTGTTACAACCATCACCTCCTTACCTCCAAAGTCCCAGTAGGCAGTCATGTGGAAGGCCATGTTGGACAGCACCACCAGATACTCACAAAAAGCAAAGAATGTGTAAACTGCCATAGAGAGACAAAAATTACTGAAGTGCGGTAAATCAATGCCATTTAAATGGCAAAATACATTATTATTTAAATTAAATAAATAATTTGCCCAAATATGAAAATTCACCCTCTGGCCATCTCTGGCATTCACCCTCTGGTTTTTATCAGCTGTTTGGACTCTCATTCTGACGGCACCCATTCAATTCAGAGGATCCATTGGTGAGCAAGTGATATAATGCTAAATTTCACCAAATTTATTCTGATGAAGAAACCAACTCATCTACATCTTGGATGGCCGGAGTGTGAGTACATTGTCAGCAATTTTTCATTTTTGGGTACAATATGAAAAATGGATATTAAATTTGAGATTTGGGGTCAGTTTTATTTTTTAAAGAAATTAATACTTTTATTCAGCAAGGATTTTTTTTACAGAAAATTCATTAATAACTTCAAATAAATGCTGTTCTTTTGAATCAAAGAAACTTCAAATAATGATCATGGTTTTTCATAAAACAATTAAGCAGCATGACAGTTTTCAACATTTGTAATAAGAAATGTTTCTTGAGCAGTAAATCGGTATATTAGAATAATTTCTGAAGAATCATGTGACAATGAAAACTGGAGTAATGATACAGAAAAATGTAGCTTTGCATCACAGAAATAAATTACATTTTAAAATAAATTCAAATATATAAAACAGTTAATTTAAATCGTAATACTATTTCACACTATTAGTGTTTTTACTGTATTTTTGATCAAATAAATGTAGCCTCTGTTAAAGGGATCATATGATGCGATTTCAAGTTTTCCTTTCTCTTTGGAGAGTAACAAGCTGTTCGTGAATAGGAGACTTTTCTTTAAAAACATACTGAACCCAAACTTAACAGCATACTGGTTTGGAACAACATTAATTTTATGAACTAATCACAATTTTGGGGGGTGAACTATCCCTTTAAGAACTTCAAACACAGATAATTAGTTATAATTAATTTTTTGTCAAACTTTATTTTAAATTCCAGTTCTCACCATTAACTCCCAATTACTGTTTATCAACGGTTAGTAAGGTAGTTGTTAAATTTAGGTTTTGGGTAGGATTAGGGATGTAGAATATGGCCATGCAGAATATGTGCTTTATAAGCGCTAATAAACAGCCAACATGCTAATAATAGGATTGCTAATAAGTAACTAGTTAATAGTGAGAACCGGTCCCTATACTAAAGTGAATTTGCGAGTTCATGTTAAGCATGTAAAATCACCAAAATGGAACAAGTGTCGAGTGGAACATGGGTGGGGTGAATGACCGAGAACGGCGAAGATGTTGCACTCACTTCCTGCTTCACAGTATGCATTGTGCCGCTTGTAGAAGTAAGCAGCCAACAGACCGAAGAAACCGTTGAAGAGGAAGAGGCGGAGCTTCCGGCGGTATGACATCATCTCCTGACGTCAAACAGGGTTTGGGTAGATGCAGTAGAGAAAGAGAGAAGAAAGACGAGAAAAAGGAGAAAGAAGACACACACAATGTCATCAGTTCTCTTCTGCAACAAGATGTGGGGCAAGCAGGTGGGACGAGGTTCTGTGAAAGCACAGTAACCACTTCCCCCGAAGCACACAAACCCAGCTGCACTTTCACAGCAATAGAAATATAAAGCTACACTGCGGCCTCTGACACATCAACTCCCATGATTCTCACCCAGCAGCACAAGCAACACCTTTTATTAGAGCTGTGCTCATGGTGTCAAGATCACTGGGGTGTTAAGAATATATCTGAATAATTACTGTAAGTGAATGTATCGGCTGAATCTAAAAATGGTCATACATGATCGTTTCATCCAATCAAAAAAGGACCTGCGTGTATGGATTGTTTAAAAGCTAAACGTAGCTGAAATCACAAACTGTCCAAGTTGGCACTACATTTGATTTGAAACATAGGCCTACTTTACGACTTTTTAAAAAAAGTGTGTTCGTTATAGTATGAATGAAATCCAGGCATACTACAACTACCTAATGTTACTGCCATTCAAGTGAAGTATGTATATTTGGATGCATTATAAAAAAAAAGAAGCATTTTTTATAATGTAAATCAACAACTGAGCATTCCAAATAAATTATTAGATACAATAAAAAAAAAAATAATAATAATTTAAATAAAAATAAATAAACACCTAATTTGCATTACATTTACCTGTTTCCAGCAGGGCTTACAATATAAATCACTATTTTTATTTTTATTTATTAAAGCAGCACTATGTAACTTTTTCTGTGTTCAAAATTTGCTAAATGTATATAATGAGCGAGTACATCATGATTTCACGGTACACTTATAATCAGAGGTTGGGACTAAGTCATTGTTTTGCAAGTCACAAGTAAGTCTCGAGTTTTTGCATTCAAGTCTCGAGTCAAGACAGACAAGTCCAAGTCGAGTTGCAAGTCCTCAACTTTAAGATTCAAGTCTTAAACAAGTCATTAATGCTCTTTGCCCACTTTACTGTCTCAGTATTAATAATTACCATATCAAATTCATAGTAATTTATATCAGGAAGGCAGGTAGAATATGTTTGACATAGTTCAATTTCATGTGAGATGGGTGCCCTTAGTAAAACTACTCAAGTTCAATTTAGGGATTGTGCCAAAATAGGCACAATAAGCAAAGAAAAAACTATTTTATTAGTAACAGAATATCAAAGACAACACAATTTCATAGAAACAACAGCTGCAACATTTGCATGTGTGCATAAGAATATATGCTTCTTATTTAAAAAGGTTTGCTGCATGGTTAAAATACGCTACGCTTATATAAAAAAAAAATTTTAGGGGGAAAAAAACTTAAATCGCGTATAAATCGCATTTTATTGTTTCGTTCAGAAATAGGCCTAATGCCGACGTGAAATGTTTACAAACATTAGAATAAACACTGTAAACATAGCTAGGCTATTTTAGTTCCCCTCACTACACAACAAATCCTTTCACTTAACAGTATTTAGAAAAGAACAAGAATTAAAAATATAAGAAG
>NW_015555756.1:466551-466859 GCF_001515605.1 Sinocyclocheilus anshuiensis
CCATGCCCGCTCCGTGTGTCTGCTGGGCGGCGATCAAACGGACAGGGCAGCGCTTTTCACGAGCGCAGATTGCTACTAGACAAATCATGTAATTATTTTTCTTTTTTTCCCCCTTATCTCTGTCGTAAGTTATGCTATTACTCCATTAATTTATACTAGCCTATCCAGCGCTCCCTGAATGCAGTCTCTGGCTTATTGCCAGTCAAGCGCAAGCACGCTGCAGGGACGCCTCTATAACGACTTTGATCTGATCATAAAGTCTTTCCGAGTCACAGGGCTCAAGTCCAAGTCAAGTCTCGAGTCATTGC
>NW_015555756.1:467254-482523 GCF_001515605.1 Sinocyclocheilus anshuiensis
CTCCGGTTGGAATGTTCTTCCGCGGGATGTGTGCAGTTCTGTTTATTAACCGCTAGAGCGCCAAAAGTTACATAGTGCTGCTTTAAAATTTAAAACCAAAGTAGGGCTATAATTATAGTTTTAATGTATATTACAATTAAAGATTGGCTTATACTACCCTCTGCCGGTCTGTTTGTAACAGTTGTGGGCAAGTAAGTGCACGCCTAGAATACAGAGAAGTCATTACCTCTGCACTGAGGGAATACTTTGCAATCAAGGACCACAGCTTGCAGGTGCACATCATGTGGAACAGGGAACTGCCAATAAACAAGATGAAGCCGCTCTTATGGACACCTGTGGACCACATGTACATACGCAGCATTAAAAACCATGTACAAAACGCTTGTTTTTCATGTAAAAATAATATAAAACAATTTCAGAAAAAAAAGAAAATAAATTTTGCATTACAAAATGAAACCTGTTTTTGCATAGCAACATTTTCTTGACAATTTATCCATGTTTTATTATTCTGTATTATAGTAAAGAAAATGATCCTGCTCAAACACAACATTCTTTTTTTTTTTTTTGATTTGTTTTTAAATCAATATAAATAAAATGTTGAAATATACTCTACCGTTCCAAAGTTTGGGGTCAGTAAGATTTTTGTTTTTTTTAAAGAAATTAATTATTAAATGAATTCAATTGATCAAAAGTGACAGTAAAGACATTTATAATGTTACAAAAGATTTCTATTTGAAATAAACACTGTTCCTTTGAGCGTTATATTAAAAAAAAAAAAAAAAAAAAAAAAATTTGAAAAAAATGTTACGCTTCCACAAAAATATTAAACAGCACAACTGTTTTTCACAATGATAATAAGATCAGCATATTAGAACGATTTTCTGAAGGATCATGTGACACTGAAGACTGGATTAATGATGCTAAAAATTCAGCTTTGCCATCACAGGAATATATTTCATTAAAATATATTAAACTAGAAAACAGTTATTTTAAACAGCAATAATATTTCACAATATTACTGTATTTTTTTATCAAATAAGTGCAGCCTGGGTGAGCATAAGAGACTCAAAATGATTCAAACAAATCTTACCCAAACTTATATATGGTAGTGTACTATATATCATTGTAGCAAAATCAAAACTATTATAATGCATACTTAAAATTATTGATACTTTTCAATTTAAGTGATAATTCATTATTTTTTTTGTATTAGAGTAATGAGAGTTTTTAACTACAATACACTACTGGGAGTAGGTTTGCTTTAAATGAAAATAATGTCAGACTGAAAAAGAAAAATCAAACAATCTCATCATACAATTACAACACAGGTAAAAACTGAAATGTTTCAAAGCACATTTTTGCATCTCCAGCCATTTACAAACATGCCACATTTAACTAATCAATAAAAATATAATAGAAACCACATCCAAGCGATCCAGCAAGCACTCTCAGCATCCCTGCATTTGCGTACGCGTATTCAAACACTACTCAGGGCTTCAGTCCAAAAAGGCACTTACTGTAGGTCTCATTGGAGGAGACGTAGGTGAGCAGAAGCAGCCCTACATTTTCACTTAAAGCTAAGAGGAATGTGAGAACACTCAAAAGCTGCTCCGTCAGCCTCCTGGAAAAGCGTCCGCGGTAAAAGCTCAAATATGCTGCTGCTACCAGGAATCGTGGAGCAGAATGCAGGCCGATGCTGAAACGCCAGATGTAGCGCTCCGGTGTCAGACTGATGGCTGCGCTGATGGACGGGAGGTAGTTAGGAACCTGTGAACCCCATTTTTACAAGATCTTTATTACAATGTCACTGCAAGTTTAGCACAGGCAAGTGAAAATCTGAAGCTTTTCTTCAGAAAACATAAAAACTAGTTTGATGTGACATGACTATTATAAATATTAACACATCTAACATTCACTTCAATGAATTGAGACAACAGTACTGTTTTACACTGATTCCATCAATTGAATAAATTGACACCAAAGTCCAAATATTACAGTGTTGACAAAATAACACATGTACACATCACACATGCATTAACTAATTCCAAACAATTTCTTCCCAATTCGCATGATAAATATCATGCTTGTGACACACAATCGTTTCATTAAAATAAAACACACACAAACACACATCCATACACACACATATATATAGGCCTTTAGTAGGTGAAGCTAAGCTGAATAAAAGTTTTGACTGATGATACGTGAAGGCAACACGCGATTGTGACAACATTTGGTTTTTGTGTTTTTCCAGGTCATCTCCACGTAATAAATAAATCAAGTATATGAATAATGCAGTGCTAATTGATATATCATTTATTACAGTAGCCTTTAGAAACTATTAAATATATTTTCTGCTTTTTATATGATAAAAATGGCAAAAACGTGTTTGTAGTATATAAATCAATCATAATACTGTCATTAGGAAAATGTAGGAAAAATATTATAGAATACAAATGATTGGTTATTGTCCAGAAGCAAATAAAAGAAATAATAATAATAATAACCTGTCAATTAGCCCCCCCGCTAATTGTTAAATCTCTTAAATTGTTACTGCCTTGAGTTATTATTTTGACAAATGTAAAATGCTTAAAAACACTAACTTTATGCGATTCATACTTGGCTAAATAAATAGAATATAGATTGCATTGTAAATGTAAAAATATAAAAAAGATTTTCTTTTTCTGATAGTGCAAGTAATGTTTATTTAAACAAAAAAATGTGACTGGGACATTAAATTACATTTGAGTTTTTCTTTTTTTAAACAAATATTAAATACACAACTTTGAGGACTTTGATTCCTCATTTCAGAACACCACCAAACGGTGAGCGTGATTTCACCAAGATTTCAACAACATTCCAATCAACCAATCAGAACTGAAAAATATCTGTTTTAGGCTTACGATCAGGGTTAGGTGCTTCTACACCCTTGTTAATCAGCCATCATTTCACACTGATTTTAGGAATAGATTATGGGTAGGGTTAGAATTAGGGGTAGGGATTGGGTTAAGTCTATATTTTTGGACAGTAATGTTGAACCATACATGTCTTGGCAAAATCACAGCGACCCCACCAAACACCACTGATATATAAACTATATTGCCAAAAGTATTGGGACACCCCCTTCTAATGAACAGGTTTGACTACTTTAGTAATTTCCACGAGTACAAATCTTAATGTTTAAGCATACAGTGGTGTGAAAAAGTGTTGGCCCCCGTCCTGATTTCTTCTTTTTTTGCATGCTTGTCACACTTTAATGTTTCAGATCATCAAACAAATTTAAATATTAGTCAAAGATAACACAAGTAAACACAACATGCAGTTTTTAAATGTAGGAAGAAATCAGGAAGGGGCCAACACTTTTTCACACCACTGTATATGATATTCTAGGGATTTGTGTGCTTCTAATTTTATAGCAACAGTTTGGACAGGACCCTTTTCTATTCTAACATGACAATGCCTCTGTGTGGAAGAACTTGACTGGTCTGCAGAAACCCAATTCAACACCTCTGGTGTGACTTTAAATGCAGACCTTGAGCCTGTATTTGGAAACTGTATTTCCATCTCTGATGCAACAGTTTTGGAAGTGTCTAAAATGACTGTACCCATATTATATATATATATATATATTACACACACGCACAGGTTTTAGGGGGAAGGAGTGACAATGTTATTCTCAGAGGGGATGTGAGTGAGTCTAGCAGTAATGGTCTGGTTCTCACCTCGCAGTGTGTGTAGGTCGCATCATTGTGGTGGTAGAGCAGAGCCAGCACGATACAGGCGACGAGGCCGAGCAGAGGCAGACACACTGTGATCACCGCTAACCGGGTGAAAGGCACACGGATGAGAGGCTTGTCTCGGTCCACAGATCCGTACGGGAACTGTTGCATCTTCCAGCCAATTACAGCTCCAGATGTGTCAACATCTACAGATCGATGCTACGCAGCCCACTGCAAGTGAAATGATGTGATGACAGCATCTCTAAACTAAATGTCTGATAATCAGCCCGAGCTCAAGTTGCGTGGCTCTGGATTATGACTTGAGTTAAGTTACATGCTTAGCGACTGTTCGCTCACCTCCGGCTCACTGTTGCTCGGTTAATAGTAACGTTAGACGAGCTCTAAATGAAGCGATATTCAAGTCAGTACCAGTAAATAAACAGTTAATAATTATAGTCAATCAAAATGGTTAAAAATCTAGATTCTCCGACTGTTATTCTGGATGCGAGTACAGATCGCGAACACTTCCGGTTTTGTGGCACCAGTAGATTTCAAAATAAAAGTCATTGCTGCGCGCCATCCTTTTTTTTTTCTCTTTTTAAATAACATTTTCATTTCAGGAACATAATTAGTAATACATCTGCGTATTAAAATACAGATTTTCGTATGCTGTTTAAGAACACTGACATGCTGTACAATATCAATTTCTAAACCCAATCAATATAATAATAATAAAAAAAAAATTATATTTACATTGGCTACATTATGTGCCCCTCTCAGGACTGTGTACAATGAAGCACTGATCCTTTCAGGTCCAGTAAATATATAATTCTTGCACCAGAGAAACAAAAAACTCAGACCATTAGGTTATCCACATCAAATCCACAGTGATATGACAGTCTTAATAATGCAACATGAACAAAAACCAACCACATTGACATGATAAAAAAAAAAAAAAATGTATTGCTAACAGACATCCAATCACATCGCTTCCAGTCAGTACATCAAATCACAGGACTGTTTTTGTCAACCTGGTGCATCGCTCGCTGTATATTAAAAATGGGCCCTCAATTTGTGTTAAATACAACCAAATAATTTTCTTTTGAAGAAAAACAAAACATGAGGGACTCATCCACTGCCCCGTCTTTGAAATGACAAAACAAAAAAAAATCCAATCTGCCCTCTCTTGTTCCAAATAGCGCTCTCAAAGTTGGTTCACGGAGAGAGGACTACAGAAAACATCTGCAAAGTCTGTAGACAGGCAAGAGGTGGGAGTGTGGGAATGTTAAAGTATACATGTCAGGGTCTCTTGGCCCAGTCTACTAGAGATGTTCTCCATCTCTCTTCCACAGCGTTCATCATTCCTCCGATTCCCACACTTCCTACAGGAGTCGTCAGTCAGGAGTCACTGTCCGAGCCGTTGCTGCTGTCCCGACTGATCTCGATCTGCAGCGAGGGCAAGTTGTCCAGCCGGCTTTTCTTCATCTTGTTGGACTGCTGCTCCTTCTGCTTGATCATTGCTCCCCACATCTTCTGCAGCTGAGAGTCATCCTCTTTATTGTCATCAACTCCGTCAGATTCCTCGTCATCTCGTCGCCTTATTCCTCTTGAGGAAGACGCTCGGGAAGCAGTCTTGTCATCGTCTCTATCGTCCCTATGAGACGGGCCTAGGCGGCTCCACAAGCCTCCTGAAAACAACAATTACTATTAGTATTAGAAAAAAATGTGAAGAGAACCAAAAGAGCATTGACTCCAATTATACCCGTTTTCTTGTCTTTCGAGGACTCTGAGTAGAGGCTGCGGCTCTCGTGTTTTGCCACTCCGAGTCGGCTGCGCACGTCAGTCAAAGGCTCTCTCCGAGACACTGCGTTTCTAGAGATGACGGGAGAGACAGAGCGACGTCTCTCTGGAGAGTGTGGTCTTTTGCCTAATCTCTGTCTCACATCTGCGGAGAGAAAATGTGTCCTTTTATTGGCCACATTTGCTCAGCATGAAAATGGTCAAACATTAAGCAATCCTGTGGATTTCAGTTCATCCGCTTTTTGTGTTTCAAGATCCTTATGAATACATAAGACCTTTTTTTAATAAAGAAAATTAATATTGTGTCCATACAACGCAAACCTATAGAATCTCAAGTAGAATAATCTATAACAAATTATATATTTTAATCAAACACCCTGGGGAACACATTCGAATGCAAAACAGGGTAACTACGTTGCTTTTAAAGAAAGTCAATAAAAAGATTATTGTTCCGAAATGAGTCAAATCTATACTGAATGTGTTAAATAATGTTTTTAGACTTTCCTATGACCGAGCGGCCCAGAGAAGCCACAAGACTTGATGTTGAATTAAATGCCAGATACAGTTTCTGTCACCAAAATACCAATAATATCAGGGAAAAACTGTTTTATGCATAATCAAGCCCGAAATACATTGGCACTCTTATTTTAAAATGTCTATGCTTGACTACTTCCAGCAGCTCATTCAAAAAGATGGAAATAAAATATGCACTCTTATAACCATCTACAATATAAACATAATTTATAAACAGTATATCATAAGCAATCTATTGGCATAAATGTGCATAATTCAATGATTGTGAAGTCCTCTTAATGTGTAACAGTGCCACATTTTGACTGAGCATGCAGAGCTCACATTTATTTAATTCAATCATAGCCTTCTGAACTGTAATCATCACTAGGGATGTAACGATTCACAACTCACGATTCGATTCACGATTTTTTTAACAAAATGAGATTTAAGACCAATTATAAATTAAATGTGTCCTTTTATTATTGCTTGTACAAAATTCTGCACGTTTCTTTGTGAAATTGAATAATATACTAATATAGCACTTGCATATTATTGCTCTTTTGTTGGTTTTGTCCTCATTTGTAAGTCGCTTTGGATAAAAGCATCTGCTAAATAACAAAATTTAAATACAATATAAATATAAACAACAAAACTAAATTGAAATTTTAAAACAAGCCCCAAATCAAATAAATAACACAAATAAAATAAATCTCTTCATATAAACAAATTAAGGCTTTGTCTGTTCTTTCCTTTTAAAATTAAAACTGCATTTTAATCATGATCCAAACAAAGATGCTGCATACATGCAACATGAGCAGTTTTTAATCTAAATTACATTGAATAATTTCGAAATTTGAAGAAAAAAAAAAGATTGATTTGACAGTTTTGCGAAACTATACATAAAAAAAATCTGCATGAAACAGAAACAGCAGACGAGATGAATGAGATGCAGATTCACTCTCTGCCAGCAGGTGGTGCTTAAAGCGTTTCCTTGGTTTCCGCTGTAAACAAAGCAGCGCTGCACTTACGAACTTTAATATGCATTATACAGAGGCAAGATGAAAAGAAAAAATACCATCTAAACTTTTCTAAAGACAGTAAGTTCCCCTCAGACATACATTCATATAAACTCCTACCCCTAATTGAATCGCGATTTGTTTAGCATCTCAACCGATTTGAATCGTCACATATTTAAATCGATTTTCAACCGGCTCGCGGTTAATCATTACATCCCTAATCATCACATTAGGTCATATCTCAATTTCAAAGTTTGAGACCTCTTAAAATGATATTTATGACATTTGTTATACCATTTAAGATATGTAATACTTTTTAATGACCTTAAACTTGATTAGTGGTCGACTGATATATCATCAAGGCCGATATTTGGCATTTTATAAATATCGGCATCGGCCAATAAGTTTTTCTGTTTGGCCGATGTGGACTTTTATTTTGACGGCGCTGAGAGCGGCAGCGCCTGAGCACACAGTGCTCATGTTCTCCCTCTTTTTCGCCGTCTTCATTGACAAGTCTGTCTAATAATCCGATAGAACTGTAAAACAAAGGAATTAAAATGTATAAAAAAAGTATTATAACGATTGCTTTTATATTATTAGTAATAGAAAGGCAAACATTATAATACTTTCTCGTTTGCCGTCAGCATTCAGCAAATACGCATTTATATAATTTAAACAAATCTTTGAATGGCTAATGAACATTTAATTTCACAAACCTTGCAAACTTATTCGAATCCAATTGTGAGATCTTGTGAAGTGTGCATGTGACCTGCATGATCGCATGTTCTCTGCGTGACTTTCGGTCCGTGCAAATTGAATGCTTTAAACATTAAATTTCTGATTTCAAATTATGCTGGGCTTTATGCATTTGCCCACTGTCACATTCATGTGTTTTCACTGTGTGCTGTATGTAAAATGAGTGTTACCCTGGCTTTATTTGAAAAAACATGATTCCCAATGCACACAAACTTCCCAGAATACTGAGTGCTCTGTTGGTTACGGACTAGTTTATTTCCTATTTAATTATATTTTTATTAAATGTATTTGTTTGTGGAAAAGACTTTGTCATCTAAAGTATAAATGTTTATTTTACAATAATATATTAATCCATTTTCAAATGATTTCAAATTTCTTAAATATTAATGAAAATAAATACAATTATATCGGCCATCCTGCTTTCCAAGATATCGGTATCGGCTGTCAAAAAAACAATATCGGTCGACCACTAAACTTGATCAAACTGAATTTAAGACTTTTTAATAATCTTCCAGGAAACCTCAATCTGGGTGCCAGGGGCACTTGATGGCAAACTATTTAAATCAAGAAATAGATATTATTATTATATTAAGATAATCTAACTTCAATGCATATTAGAATGCCAAACATTAAATCAAGATTTTTAGGTTCTGTCAATAACTAACCCGTCTTGCCGCTTCTAGTCACTGGGGGACATGATCTCTGCTGAGAGAGTCCCTGCCTCTTCTCCTCCAGTAACTGCCTCACATCCGTCACTTTGTCTGATGTAGACTTGGATGAGCCTCCACCTCCTCCACCACCACCAATGTGACTCTTAACACTGCTACTTGTTTCAGTCCGTATGGAGTTTCTGAGGCAGTGAAAGGGACAAAATGCACAATTACCATTAAGAAACTTGATCATCATGGAATCTTTTCAGCATGAGGGTCAAGAGATGAAATGCAAATCCTAAAGTGTGGACTGAAGACTCACCGAAGACTGCGAAGGTTAGTTTCTACCTCATCGGCATACATAGTCATCTTCATACTCTTTTTGGGAGAGGGCGTTGAGATCATTTTCAGTTCCAGATCGTAGTCCATCTCATCTGAATCTGAAGATGCAGGCGACGGGCCTCCTTCCACTAGCCGTGGCCCCCGTTCCCTGTCTGCCCGATCTCTGTACTCCACCACTCTATCATCAGCATCCATGTCTTCCTCTCCATCCTCCTCTTCTTCTTCTTCCTCTTCTTCTATAGGCTCTTCTGGCAGATTCACCAGGTCAGCTGAGAAAGAGAAAGAGCTTAATTGATGCACCAAAAAAAACTCAAGACAAAGATGTCAGTTTGTTATTTAAGAGAGTTTTACCAGAGTGTCGATGAGTGTAAGGTGGGGTGTGTCCCATACTGTCTCCAATCAGAGACTTTTTGGTCTTCAGAATGTCACGCTGGATTCTGCGTGTGTGATATCTCCGTTTCCTATAGAAATATACAATTCCAGATGAAACTACAGTAACCCTCCAAAATATTAAGCTCAAAAAGTTATACTACCCCTCAAAAGTTAGGGGTTGCTCAGATTTAATATTTTTGAAAGAAGTCTCTTATGATCACAAGGCTATGGAAACCCGTTTCCGCCACTGAATAAAAAAATCAAAAAGGTAATTGCGACTTTTTATTTCACAATTCTGGCTTTCTCCTAATTGAGTTCACAGCTCGCAATTCTTACTTTTTTCTCAGATTTGTGAGATATAAACCTGCAATTGCGAGTTATAAAGTCAGAATTGCGAGATATAAATTTGCAGTTCTGACTTTTTTTTCTGAGAATTGCGTGATGTTGCGAGATTTCAACTCAGAATTGCGAGATTTTTATTCAGTGGCAGAAACGGGCTTCCATACCAAGGCTGTATACATTCGATAAATTCAGTAAAAACAATAATACGGTAAAATATTACAATTTAAAGTAGCTGTTTTCTATCTGAATATATTTTAAAATAATATATTCCTGTGATGTCAAAAGCAGATTTTTTTTTATTTTTTTTTAGCAGAAATCATTCTAATATGCCGATTAGGGATGTAACGGTATGAAAATTTCTTATCACGATTATTGTGACCAACATTATCACGCTTATCAGTATTATCACGGTATTGTTAAAATGTGCTGAAGATGTTCAAAAAGTATCAACACATAAATCACTTCAAGTTTTATATTTAAAAATCAACAAACAACAAATAAAAGGACTTTTTGTTTGCATAATCACTAAAACAATAACATTACCAATGATGTCCAGATTTTAAATGACAACTTGACTGACAACAGTTTAATAGCATGTTCAAATATTTAATGTAAATGTTCAAATAAAGCTTTGAAAAAGTTTCATAAAAAGGTAAACCTCACATTTCAGCCTTTAAATAAAGAAAATAGTTAAGTCAAAATGATAATTGATTAATAAATGATTATATGTATTTTATCTGCTCCATAAATAATTATAGATAACTTATCGGAATTGTTTAAATGTGTAGAATCCACATAAGCTTGTTTTTCATCAACCGGTCAAAATTTACAGCAGGGCATGCAAATTCGGTCTGTTTTTGGCCAGACAGAAACTGCACACAGGCTGAATGTAAATCTCTGTAAATCCACTCTCTGACAGCAGGTGGCGCTTATGGAAAAGCTGAATTAGAGCTGTTTCCCGTAACCTCCGTGGACAAAGCAGTATTGCGATTAAGAACACTTCCTTTAGGTGTTACATGGAGCGAAGATGAAAACAAAATGCCATCGAATCGTTCCTGAAGACAGTTAGAATCTTCAGAGGTAAATTCATATAATTAATTCATTCATATATTCATTTGTAAAATTCCATTAGCACTCTTTTAAAACCTCCCAGCTTTTCCACCTGTTTTCTCTTAAAACGAAACTACTCTGCCTGCTGTGCGCACTTGAGACTGTTACTCAAAACTGTGCTTTATGCTGGACAGTATTTATCGTTAGTTGTTCAAATCGCGGTAATCTAATACGGTTTTAATGATAATTAAAATATGAAATGGTAATACTAACCGTCGGGAATTTTATCATGATTTATCATCAACCCGGTAATCGTTACATCCCTAATGCTGATTTGGTGATCAAGAAACATTTCTCATTATTATCAATGTTGACAACAGTTGTGCTGCTTAATATTTTTATGGAATATTTTTCTGAGACATTTTTTAGGACTCTTTGATGAATAGAATGAATTTATTTGAAATTATAAATATCTTTACTGTCACTTTTGTTCTATTTACTATCATGGCTAAATAAAGTATTCAAAAAAAAAAGTTTTTCTTACCAAGAGTTACTTAAAATGCCTTTCATGCCACCATAGTTTGGATTCCCATATTTCATGTAGTACCGACTTCTCCTGGCTGCACCCAACTCCTTTTTGTCATCTAATGAAAAGTAACAGCCAAGACTGTTAAATCTGTTTCACTGTATCAATGTAATCATTGTTGAGTAATGAAGAGCTCCTGACACAACTGCTTCTATTTGTAGGCGACATGCTGAAGTACGTTTCTCACCCTGAGAGGCAAAGCGCAAGAACAGCTTGTTGCCTTTGAAGGGCTTGACTGTGGGTCGCAGATCATTCTGGAGAAGAGACTCTTGCTCTGCTTGGGAAAGCAGGCTTGTCTGGGATTAAAGGATGAAATATAAGGTACATCAAAATAAATAAAATACACAAAATATTAGAAAAACCATTAATGTTACCAGTTTACCTCTGCGGTTTCCTGTGGTTTCTTTTCGGTCTCTTCCTCAATGTCACTAGCTTTACCCTCACTGCCATCACTGCTCTTGCTCTTATCTGCTTTCACCACCTCATCTTCGTCATCATCATCTACCTCGCCTTCCTCATCTTCCTCATCATCATCATCATCATCAGAGCCACGGTTTCGCCGAGCTGATCAGCAACAACGTGACAGTTTTGTTTCACAAAATTTGGTGGAACAGAGCGTCTATTTCAAGGTTACACAGTGAAATAACAGGACTTGTATAACGAGAAGACAAACCTTTCTGCAGCTGGTCGGAAAGTTCAGATGGTTTTGAGTTGTCCGTGTTTGTGACCTCTTTTTTGTCTGGCATCCGACTCAAGTTAATGAGAGCTCTGGTGGAAGTGATGTCGTCTAGCCACACCACGTTGCCTGGGAACAGTGTGTTTTGACTATGAGCACCACAATCCAGCTTTAAACAAAACTTTTCCTGTTTCCAATTCAGATTTGTATGCGTTCAATGTATAATTATGACAGTGTGGTAATATCAGGGAGGCTGTACTTACAGGAAGCGTCATCTATCCACTCAATGTGGGCAGGCGGATACTCTTTAAAGTAGCCAAAAACATCCTGAGTGCTCATGTTATCAACTCCACTCATGTGTAGGGCTTCCAAACGCACCTTTGGGATTGCTAAAGAGAGAGTGGGAGAGATGTTTAAGGCATAATTCACTAAAAATTAACACTGGGTCATCATTTACTCAACCTAACGTCACTCCAAACCTATATTGTTAATATAATAATACTACTACTAAATTTAACATAATAATACATTTAAAAAAGTTGTCTCTGGTTTGTGCAGTTGCCTTTAACACTGAAATAAACAATGTACATTTTTCAACGCATTTTTCACAACACATCTGAGTGTCAACACTTTTCACGAATGCTCATAAATGAGAAAAAGTCACAAGATTTCAAGAGAAACATCATAGGTTAACTACTATTTCGGACAATGCAAAAACTGAAATGGGTTGGAAGCCATGATTAAACTGAAGGAGCCACAACTTTTTTCTTCTGTGTTATGTACATCCGAGTATAACGGACTATTGAAAACGAAAAATATAGGCTGGACATTGTTGTTGACCGGATTTTAAAATGGTCATATGATGCGATTTAAATTTTTCCTTTCTCTTTGGAGTGTTACAAGCTCTTGGTGCATAAAGAAGATCTGTAATCCATAATTATGTCCCCACTGGATGCAACGAATGCCTCGTTTATAATGGGTTTTCATGTTTTTGAATCATCGCTCCGGCCTTAAGGGTATCATCACAGTATGGTAGGGGCGTAACATTTCCATCACACGCTTGAGGTATTCGGCCAATCATAACGCACTGGATAGGTGGCCAATCACAGCACACCTTGCTTTTCAGACCGATGAGCTTTGTAAAAATCGACGCGTTTCAGAAAGGCGGGGCATAGAGGAGAAACAATAATGTACAGTATGTGGAAAATAATGTGTTTTTTTAACCTTAAACCGCATAAACACATTTCATTACACCAAATACACAAAATAATGTTATTTTTAGCAACATCATATGACCCCTTTAAGATGTAAGGGTTTCCTCAAAAGTGCAGGCAGATGAACGTGAGATTGCAAGTACAGGTTTAAGGGGACTAAATGATCGGAGAAGTCCTGCAAATGTCACCAAAGACAAGTCTAATATATTCACTGGAAAAGCCCAGTCAATGCATTTTGATTAAACATTACAAGGTCAAAGCACTTTTTTATAAATGAAAACATGGATGAATTGTTCACAATATGATCTATAATATGCATTTAGAAAACATACAGGTGAATTTTAATTTCATGCTGACTTGAAATCAAATTTTGAGCTATAGCTGTGTAAGAATTCTTACCTTTCTTCAACATATCCCGGTCTAGAACAACATTTCTCGGAGCCAGATTTTCTTCTGCGTGAAAATGAAATCTTCTTGCTCGCTTCTCCTTTTTCTCAATGGCCTCCTGAACAAGTACAAATGTTGTGAACAACAAGTACATTAGTAGACAGACTGATATATTCACACAACCAGCTGACACTTACCTTAGATGTGACATCGATTCCAGTGATAAAGGTACCAGCCTTATTTTCATAACGTCTGCTGGTGTCCTGTGGAAACCATTTTAATCATACAGATATCCATGTGAGCAGCAAATACAACAGAGGCTTTTCACTAGTTACTCTGAAATTCAAGGGGATCTCCTTTTCTCCACAATACAGCTTTATACTGTCATACTAGACCAGAATAATTTCAGTTATTAAGGGGGTCATATGATGCGATTTCTATTTTTCCTTTTCTTTAATGTGTTATGTAGCTGTTTGTGCATGTATATAATCTGCAGAGTTACAAAGCTCAAAGTCTCCCACAAAAGGATTTATTCTATCTAAAAGACAAGGCTGATCCAGACCGGGCTAAAACGCCTCGTTCTAACACGCCCACTCATGTCTACGTCACAATGTGGAAATATTTGCGTAATGCCATCCAAATGTTCATGCAAAGAAAGAAGGCGTGGTTTCAGGAACCGCAGTAGTGTTGATGCAGCCATGTAAGGGAGACGCAGTGTGTTTCTGTGCGAAAGCAAAAGCACTTTATTTGGCCTTCCGAAAGTAGTGTTTACAACAGAACAGCACAACCCAGATGTTCGAATTTGTGCAACGCATTTTATGGACGAGTTTTGTGAACCTAGGAGAGTACGAGGCTGGCTGTGCGGAGTTTTGCGCAGCGTAGAGTAACGCGTCGTGTGTGTGTGTATGTGTGTGTGAGAGAGGGGAACAGTGTCACATCATAGCAGAGTGAACAGCCTGTCAGAAATCATAGCACGTCAGCTGTCTTAAAGGGTTAGTTCACCCAAAAATGAAAATTAGGCTGCGTTTTACTCACCCCCAAGGCATCCTAGGTGTATATGACTTTCTTCTTTCAGACGAATCCAGTCGGAGTTATATTACGATACTAAGGTGCATTTTATTTACCAGTGGTTTTGTTTATTTACCAATAATAATAATAATAATGCGTACAATATCCATTGAATTGGACGAATAACCTTTGTTAGCGAGTAATTGTGTAGGATAGAACTATTTTCCTGCTCATCTGAATTGTATTTTTTTGTATTTGATCTCAGTATTCCTATCAATGTTGTATAAGGGTTTTTTATGCATAATAGTAACCCTAGAATGTGATCAAACAGTTTAAAATAGCTGGGCTAAGATATATAACAATTTTTAAGACTGCAGAAATATGTTAATTCAGTATACACATTATCCCACCGGTTACAATTGTGACTGACCATAAAATACAACTTTTCACACACTTTTCAAAAAAAAAAAAAAATTATTGATTATTTCAAAGGGTTACTAATGACACATCATTTGGATATTTTCATGTCTGGGAAAATGTTGGGATTAAACGGGTTAAAATGCGTTTTAAACAAAGTTAAGTGGTTTTCATTACCCATTTTACTCTTAGTAATTTAATAATTTTATAAATTTCATAATTTAAAAGTTTAGTACAGAAGTATCGAATCGGTATCGATATCGACGATACTGCCTTGAAAAATATCGGTATGGTATCGAAAACAAAATAAGGGGTATCGCCCATCCCTACTCACGATTATGGTTTCCGACATTTCCGACACGTGCTTGTGGTGTTCGGCCAATCACAATGCACTGGGTCAGCTGGCCAATCAGAGCAGACT
>NW_015555756.1:482533-490461 GCF_001515605.1 Sinocyclocheilus anshuiensis
GGAGGGACTTTGTAGAAAACGAAGCGTTTGAGAGAGGCGGGGCATAGAGGACCTACAATAATGTACAGTATTTGACAAATAATGTGTTTTTTGAACATTAAAGCACGTCAACATATTCTGTTACACCAAATACACAAAATAATGATCTTTAAAATAGCATCACATGACCCCTTTAACCAATTAGTATAGGAATAACTGCGCCAAATGAAAAGTCTGTCAGTATCTGGAAACTTGGGCCAGAAATTTACATCACTTTCCCAAGAGCCTCCGAAACAACAGACCATCACTACACATTATGCAAATGTATTCTAACCCACCATGAACCCATTACCATAGCCTGTTCAAAAGCAGGAATAGTGCTGCGATGAACCCTAGCTCTGATCTCAACACCGCATCGGCGTCACCAACGACCGGCTTACTGTACTACGCGAGGCCGTGGTTTGAAAGAGGCCTACGGACTAACTCACCGGCAACAGCTCCTTTAAACTTCGGCGAACAGGGATGGACTCCAGCACCAGCTCTCCCTCCTCCACCTCCATGGGTTCCGCTTCCCGGGCATCTCGATCCGAGTCTGATTCCGAGTCTGACTCTGACCGATCAGACGCGCTTTCGGACTTCACAGACACCTGCAGGCTGCGCACCGCCGCCATAATCACTCACTAAAATGAGCTCACGGCTCACGGCTAACGGCTAACTCTCAGTGAATTGAACGGAGCCTCGCGCTAGCTGTGCTAACACTTATACCTACTTGCTCGTCTCGAGCTTCGCGACACACACACACCCCGCCCAGGAGACGGTCGCTGCTAGATTGTGACCCGCCCTCTTTGACTAAAGAAGAGTATGCATTCACTAACGTTCATACTTAGGATGTAATGTATTTATATGTGATGCACAGAGAAAGAATCCTAATATTAATTATCTTTAAATGTTAATTAAAATCATTTAGGCCTATCACCTAAACTAAATTACAAACTACATTTAGTGTAAATTAAGTTTACAAGACATTTTACTGGTAGCCTTACTTCTATATTAAAAGCACAATCAGAAAATATATTTTACATCAAAATAACTTTTTTTAGAAATAAAAATACAAATTTTTAGGATGGCTTAGAATTATATTTTAAAGTATATTAAAATAGAAAACTATTCTTTTAAATTGCAATAATATTTCACAAAATTATTTTTTTTCTGTATTTTTGATCAAATATATACAGCTTTGATGAGCATAAGAAACTTCTTTAAAAAACATAAAAAATCTTACTGATCCCAAACTTTTGAACGGCAGTGTATATTTATTTATTTACCCACCTACCTATTTACCTTAATGAAATTCATGCAGGAAGTATTAATATGTATATAACTGTGGTTTAAAGGGGTCATATGATGCGATTTCAAGTTTTCCTTTCTCTTTGGAGTGTTACAAGCTATTGGTGCATAAAGAATATCTGTAAAGTTGCAAAGACTAAAGTCTCAAATCCAAAGAGATATTCTTTATAAAAGTTAAGTCAACCACGCCTAACTAAAACGGCTCATTCTAACACACCCCCACATGTCTACATCAGGATGTGGAAATAGTAGCATAATGCTGCCCAAATGTGCACGCAAAGAAAGAAGGCGTGGTTTCAGTAACCGCAGTTAGTGTTGAAGCTGCATGTCAGGGAGACGCTGTGTGTTTCTGTGCGAAAGCAAAAGCACTTTATTTGGCCTTCCGGAAGTAGATGCAATTAGGAATCATTGGTTAAGATTTATTTACAACAGAACAGCACAACCCAGATGTTCGAATTTGTGCAACGCATTTTATGCACTGGGTCAGCTGGCCAATCAGAGCAGACTGCACTTGTCAAAGGATGGGGCTTTGTTGAAAACGACGTGTTTGAGAGAGGCGGGGCATAGAGGACCTACAATAATGTACAGTATTTGAAAAATAATGTGTTTTTTTGAAAATTAAAGGATGTCAACATATTCTGTTACACCAAATAATGATCTTTAAAATAGCATCACCTTTAAGCATCCAATTTTTTGGGGCCACTGTATATCTGTACATACTGTCAAACATCTGTTTATCAGATTGTAAGGACCCTCCTTACATATTGTTGCAAAAGTGGTAAAAGGCCCAGTAAATTATATAGTCAGGGTTTTAGTAGCTATGGCCTGGCTTACAAATGGAACAAAGTCTTTAAAATACAATATTTTATTTAACAAAATCAACATTGCCATACAGAAACCTTTACACAGCAGTACAATCATAGAGAAATAAATTAACACAGCTCTTTCTGTTAAGCAATTTATACTATAAGGAAACAAAAAAATAATTTGACCAAAGACCAGAATGGAGAAGTCCTTCTAAAAGTGTCACATTTTCACACATTTCAGCTGTTTGTGACAATAAAGGTTTATTCTTCTGCATTTCAATCCATGAATATACACAATAAATATATACACATAAGAGTGATTGGTGGTTTTCTAATATACTAGGCATCAGTCATGGAAGTAACCATTTAAAAAAAGAGTTTAATACTTCAAGTTTTAATTCTAATAATATATATTATAAATAACACTTCAGGGAACACAGCAGAGGCTGAAACCATCTCCAAACTATGCCTGATTTTAGGGCAGATTTTCAGGGATTGCACAAGTGTGAGAGTTACAGAGGAAAGCAATGTTGTGCTAGACTATTTTATTATGTTTGACCACTCTAGTGCATTTTAGATTTGTTATGAAATTAATTTGTGCAATGATATCTATTGTGGCTAGTTTCATGAAAGCTTTTACAGTTTGTCCCACTCATTTATGTCTCAAAATAGAGTCTCGAAATACTGTGGAATGTTTCAGGTGCTGGGAATTTTGTTAATTAAAATAAAATCTGTTGTTTTCACACTCTATTAAGTGAGGATAGTTACTATTATTGACCTGCTAATCCAAGTTTGTATTTTATTAACTCACAAGATATTTATTTTTACAGTGAAAGACTTCAAAATGTGCAAAATCAATGAATGTGCCGAGTCAGTGCCAGTTGACCACCTGCAGGAACTAAAGGAGATGCTAACTGTATGAGCTTGTTCCTGTGATGTTCAGATTGGGAGCACAGGCTTGAGTGATGGGTCCTTTCTTAATTTCTCTCCTCTGTCCCGACTGTTTGATTTTCAGTGCTGATCCATTGCTTTTCTGATTAAATGGAGAGTTCAGGGTGTTAGTGAATACCAAATAAGACAAATCTTTTTGACAAGAACATAACTTAATAAGAATCTACGATTATGAGTGATTTTTATGGCCCGTTACTGAGAGATTGTGCTACAAATAATCATTATCCATCACTGTGATGGACGCTTGTAAATTTCCGTCACGCTCTATTTTATTCCATCAGTAAAATATTGAAATGCTTGGCATTTATATTGTGACTTTTATATCACAAGACCTTCTGTGGCAACAGCTCTTTTAGTCTTAGCAAGAGCTGTGAGTTGTGGATTCTTGGCTTTTTATTTTGCTCTCGCAATGTGAAAAAGACTATGTTCTTGTTATATGGTTATATGATTTAATAAATAGTATCCTATGAATTATATCATTGGAATCCAATAGAATTTACCCCCCTCAAATCTGAACTCATATGCCTCTCTCCTGGTCTATTTTTGCAGGGGAGTTTAAAAATCAGCATTCTTTACTGTGGAAATATTTTTAAAGCAGGAAAACACATTAAACCACATACTTTTTTCCTGTCAAAATGACAAAACTATTTGTAAATGTTTTTAAAATGTTATAAATCAGAGGTTTTTAAACTGGGTCCTGGGCTGCAATATATTCTAGAGAGTCAATGATAAAGTTCAGGTCTATGAAAAGAGAAAAATAAAAATAAATAAAATATAATAAATCTAGTTTTTAGATTTTAGAAGTAACGTTAATATTTTATAGATAATGCTAACTTGTACATTTTTATATCCGTTATTTTGAACTGAAGACACACTCACTTCAAAACCAGACACTGCAAAAACAGTCATTTAAGAGACATCAAGGCCATTTCAAACAAACAACTGAAACATAGGGTGTACATAATATTTGTGCAATATAGTAAGCCTTCTCTTAATGGATAAAATATGATACGTGACCCTGGACCACAAAACCAGTCATAAGGGTAAATTTTTCGAAATTGAGATTTATACATCATCTTTTTTGGCCGAGATACAACTATTTGAATATCTGGAATCTGAGGGAGCAAAAAAATCTAAATATTGAGAAAATCGCCTTTAAAGTTGTCCAAATGAAGTTCTTAGCCATGCATAATACTAATCAAAAATTAAGTTTTAATATATTTACAGTAGGGAATTTACAAAATATCTTCATGGAACATGATCTTTACTTTATATCCTAATGATTTTTGGCATAAAATAAAAATCAATAACTGTGACCCATACAATGTATTTTTTGGCTGTTGCTACAGCGACTTAAGACTGGTTTTGTGGTCCAGGGTCACATATATCTGAAGAAAATTGTTAGAAAAAATATAATTACCATCAATGGCTGTTAAATGTATCCAAAATTATAGAATGACTCATAAATATGTCTTCAGAAGTTAAATTAAAAGCTGTCTTTATAATTTAGGAAGAAGGTCCCTTACAATGGGGATCATCAAATTTTGGGGTATGTGGTATCAAAAAATTATTTCAGTATATGCAGCATCTGGTTTACCTCCTCCCCCAAGACTATGTGATTTATGACTACATTTATGATTCATAAATACAGTAACTTACAATGGTTCTGGTCGTCTTTGACATTCCCTTTGCTAATGTCCCTGTGAAATGAGAGATTAAAGTTACCATTCAATGGTTAACCAACCTTAAAACACACACACACACACACAAACACACACACACACACACACACAC
This sequence comes from Sinocyclocheilus anshuiensis, assembly GCF_001515605.1. Classification (NCBI taxonomy): domain Eukaryota; kingdom Metazoa; phylum Chordata; class Actinopteri; order Cypriniformes; family Cyprinidae; genus Sinocyclocheilus; species Sinocyclocheilus anshuiensis. The sequence goes on from NW_015555756.1 coordinate 487,411, forward strand.
ACTAAAACAAATGACTAAACAACAAACGAAACACTACAGAGAATGATAGAGAATGAAAGAGCAAGTCATAAAAGGACAAAGTCTTACAGCAGCAGACTGGCTCAATCTGTCAAAGCGGAACTTCAGGTTGGATCTGGGTGAGGTTTTATTCCTAAAATCTTTTAATAGACAGATATTCAATAACATGTGACTCCTTAAGCTGTACATTTTGAATTCAAATATTGAATGTGAGGGAAGCGTCTCAAATACCTGTCGGACTGCGGCACATAATCACTGGCGTTCCTGCGCCCTGTCCCTCTGTGCTCAGAGAGCCAAAGACAGGCGAGAGACTGGGAGAAATCTGAAGACATGAGAGAACAGACTTAACATGCACACTTCTTATAGCAACATTAATGAACGTGAAGACACTTTTACGTACAGGCTCTTTCTCCTCCAGAGTCTCTGGGTCTCCTGCAGCACTGCTGAAGCTGCTGGTGCTGGAAGAGGATCGAGAGATATCTGGTCTTCCAATGACCTCCTTCAGCTTGAGAGATGGCCTTTAAAAACAGAGAGAGAAAAAGAAACTCTTATTAGCTCTTGATAGTACACATTTATTAAGTACCAGTGGCGAAACAAAAAATGTACCTCTCATTGCTTAGGATCTCTGGAGAGCTAGGATTGGACGACGTCTCTGATCTCACTTCCTGTGAGAGATGACCACTGTCTAGACTTCTTTGATCAATTAGGACACTAAAATGACAGACAAAAAAAAAAAAGAAGTTTAATCAATTTGTACAGCTTTTTAAAGCGGGGGTTTTCAAAAGGGGGTCAACTTAAGAGACTCCCAAGTCAAAGTTAACATTACTTTTTAATGATATTAACAAAATGTGTTAATGGAATTTTTGTTCACATTAAAATTAATCAAAAACACATATACTGTTTCATAAGCTGTCGCAACAAAAAGTAAATGATATACTTTAATATATAATGTATGCAGTATATAACATATTTTAATATATAATGTATGTAGTATATAACATATTTTCATATATAATGTATGTAGTATATAACATATTTTAATATATAATGTATGTAGTATATAACATATTTTAATATATAATGTCTGTAGTATATAACATATTTTCATATATAATGTATGTAGTATAAAACACACACACACACATACACACTTAATTTATATTTACAATATTTGCGAGATTTTTAATGTCTTGATAATTTAATATTTGAATCATTTGCGTCATTAGCATAATGACAGTGTAAAAGATATTTTGCAATCAATCCATTTCTGAAACAATTATTTAATTTGGTTGTTTTTATAATATAATCTTTGTAATACCATACAATTTCTCTTACTCAGTATGTAATTTGTATATATGAAAATATTCATAAAATTTGAAAACCCTGTGGCACCCCAGCTGATCAAATATATGTTTTAAGAATGTTTTGCTAACATTCCCATTACATTAATGGGAATCCCATCCCATTAAGTTGTGAAAACATTATTTCTGAATGTTCTCTGATCGTTTAAAACCAGATTTTTAAAAGTTGAAAAAAAGCTTTTTTAAATTTTTTTTATTATGCAAACATTATGGGAACATCCCGTTGTATAATTTAACCAAACATTATAGGAACATTATTTTTGAATGTTTTCTGACTGTTCTAAAACAACTTGTAACATTTAAAAAACATGAATGATGAATGTCCAGCTAAAATGTTTCAGAAACAAAACATTCCATGAATGTTAATATTTGTGTTAACCTTTTGAGAAAATTTTTAAAGACAAGATTATACTGAACTAACTTCTATTAATGTCACTGGAAGAACGTTTATTCATAACTTTGCCAGAAGGTTAGTAAAAGTTCTGAGAACGTTCTCTGTTAGCTGGGACATAACATTGACTAGAAATTTTGATCTAGGCAATTCTGAAAGCTATCAAATTTCAGAATGGTATATATATATATATATATATATATATATATACCGATTACAGATCTGCAAGTGTGTATTTTTTGCGTATTTGTCAGACCTGCGTGTGTGGTGCTCTGGCTGTCCGTCCATACTGGTGTGCAGCCGCGGGAACAGACCTGAGCGTCTCTTCACTGGGCTTTTCAGAGGAGACTTGGTGCTCGATGTCACTGGAGACTAAAAATATATGAAAACGTTTTTTTTAAGTCATGTGCAGGGTTAATTATACAAATCAAGTTATATTCAAATAATTAAAGTGAACTACAAAGCTATTACACTGTGGCTGTTACCACACTAACTTGGCCATTCAGATCCAGTTTATTTGTGTGTGTGTGTTGTGAACATAATAAGATGCTCACAGAACTCTTGGCAGCCTCAGTGTTGCTGTGTGTCAGACCGACCCCGCTCAGGCTGGTGGGTACGCCTCCTCCCGCCGGAGAGCAGCGGCCGTGTTTCTGCGAGCCCACCATCGCCTCCATAGAGTGACTGCGCACGCGCATCGCCCGCTGAGAGAGACAAAAAGACATTAAAAGGATAGTTCACCCTTAGTTTTGACAAGCTGCATGCGAATATGACGGCTAATCTTTTGGATGTTATACCTTAATAGACTCCAGTATTCCTCCATGTCCTCCGTTCTCCATCCTCTCTTCATCTGCGCTGAGGGGATGACCCAGCATTGCCTGCGTGCGCTTGTGTAACTCATTATGAAGGTTATCTAGCAGTTCTGTTCGTGTTCTCTCCTATAACACAAAACATTATCACACGTTCTGTTGAAACTGATCTTACCGTTCATAAATTTAGAGTCCCAGAGGACCAAATGATGTACAGTACCATTCAAAAATGAAATGAATACTTTTATGCAGCAACAGTTTTGGGAAGGTTACTTTGGAAATGTTAATAGGTTACAGATTACAAGTTACCCTACTTAAAATGTAATAAGTAGTGTAAGGAGACATTGGATGCAAAATATCTTAATTTGCATAAATGTGTTTTAGAACTGTGTGGACACAACCACCTTACAATAATCCCCCAAAAACCTAAACAGTCTCAATTATAAAGCCATTTTGATTTTGGAGTGAATACCAG
>NW_015555756.1:492211-492402 GCF_001515605.1 Sinocyclocheilus anshuiensis
GCAAATAATTTTACTCCAGACTGCTTTCTGAGTGAGGGACAATTCAAGGTAGGTTTTGTTAAAATGTTCAAACTCAATGATGTATCAGTACCCATTGCTCATGATCCAGCTGCAGATTTCTGACTTTAAAGGGTTAGTTCACCCAAAAATGAAAATTAGCCCATAAATTACTCACCCTCAAGTCATCCTAG
>NW_015555756.1:492813-507168 GCF_001515605.1 Sinocyclocheilus anshuiensis
GATTACAATTACTTTTATTTTGTAATTAAATTACGTAATTCCGTTACATGTAACTAGTTACTCCCCAACACTGTGCAGCAAGGATGCATTAAATAGATCAAATGTGACAGAAATTGCATTTAAAATATTTTAAAAATGCAGTTTTTTAATTTCTATTCAAATAATCCTGAAAAATGTATCACTGTTTCCACAAATATATTTCTGTCAGGACCACTATCATCAAAGATGATTGACAATTAGCATACAGTTTGGATTGGCGATTTGAATGATTTCTGAAGGATCATGTGACACTGAAGACTGGAGTAATGATGCTGAAAATTCAGCTTTGCCATCACAATAATAAATTACACTTTAAAATATATTAAACTAGAAAACCATTTTACAATATTACTTTATTATTGATCAAATAAATTCAGCCTTAGTGAGCGTAAGAGACTTCAAAAACGTAAAAAAATTCTTACAGTCCCCCAAACTTTTGAATGGTTTTGTACAGTGTACAAACTAAATTAATCACTTTATTTTCCCTTCTAATTCTTGTAATATGTGAAAATGCATCGTATTTATTCATGCTATGACCCCAAATAAGTAACGTTACACTTTTAATGAAGGACGTTTGAAAAGAGTTATCATGTTTGGTTTATAATCTAATGTCATATGTTTAGGAAAAGCCAAGAAGCTATTTTTAAAATGGCCCTGGGGTCTCTGAGACCCCCAATACAACGTAAGGATTAACCATTCAGAGATTGTGGCAAAGCAGAATCTTATCAGCCTTTAGCTGTTCAATTGTACATCAGGACTTTATTGCGGTAATAAATGATGCTCTATTGTTTCCTCACCTCAAGCTTGGCAAATCGGCTTGACCTGTAGCATGCCAGTTCTGCATTGATCAGCTTGGTCAGCAGAAACTCTCTGAATTCTGGACCCTAAGAGAGAATACAATGACACGGCAAATATAACAAAGATGCAAGAACAGCCATAAAAGACAACGACGTGACAAAATCTTGCCTGTAACAAGCAAATGTGACCTTCAGAAAAACAATAATCTGACAGCAAACTGGCTGCCCAATACTAATATAAAAATACAAAAATACTAATATAAAATAATGCAGTGTTGAAGCTGTGGTGCACTTATTTACCTTTTTGAAGATGGGTGGACTGGGAAGATGAGGGCCGAACTGTGGCACATCTTCACGGGCTGTGACAGACACCTGCACCATATAATTACCATTCAGCATACAGTTAGAATTACCACAAACACTTTCAGTAATCACATAATTTTTTTCTCAAACATTTTACAAAAGAAATGATGACAAACCTTGTATGTGGTGTCATCTGTTCCAGGGTTTTCCACTTGAACTAGAATAAAGGCATGGAGGAAATTGGAAGCGATCATGTCGGGCACAAAAGGTGTGGGACCCTCTTGAAAAACTGCAGCCACAATGTCATTCCCAATGTGACGCTTCCTTTGGACCTATTTGTAGGAAAATACCAATACTAACTGTCAGCATACCAATTGTCCCAATGTTGGAATTGTGTAGATTTCGATCATAGTGAGCACCTGCTGCGCGTCTCCCTCAGTATAGGGTAGTTTGGTGGAGATGTGAAACATGAGTTCCTGTCCTCTGAACACAGTGTAGACCGACTGAGACCCTGTCTGACCGTGAGACACATCCAAACCACCTCGAAACCTGAATATAAGACACAAAGTGAAAATTGAAAATGAACTAAAAGTACAAGTGTTTACTGATGAAACAGCATGACTTGAATTTAAGGATTGTGCATGGAGAAGTCAAATTCTGCCCTTTTATATGGGCCATTCAACAGAATTGCTCCAAAGTCAGAGTTGGAAACGTCTTGAAAAAATATGTTTTTCCCAAAAATTTGTATAATATCCAAGGTACACATTTCTAGTAATTGTGCAGTTAATTCTCATATTGTATTTTCAGAAAGTTTTGGAATATGTGTCCTCTCCCCAAATTTGTCACTACCGAAACACAGTAATAATAATTTAATTAGAAGGGTTATATTGACCTATTAAGATTGTGCTTACATCTACATTGTACATATATTTTTTTGCAATTTTATTACAATTTTTTGCAGAGGTAAATCAATGACAGTTACATTTTTAACAATATTTCAAGTGTAATTCATGAGATTTGTTGTATTTTGAATCAAATTTTTCTTTGTAAAAGGCAAAAAGTTGATCATACTGATTTCAAAGTTAAGGATACATTAGTTTGAATATACATTGAACCAAAAACTATTACAACATCTTACTTTATTTTTGACAAAACGTCCCATGTTTCGGTAGTGACAGTAATGCTTTGGTAGCAACCACATCACATTACAGAATTGTAACTTGCATGCTAAAATACAAAAAATTTGCATAACTGTACCAAATTTTTGTTTATTTCCTACAAATATGAGGCTTATGTGTTCCCTTTTGTCACTACCGAAACAATGATGACATGTTTCGGTCGTGACAATTTTATGGGTTAACACCCCAAAAAAACCCCAAAGATGTCACTACCGAAACTCCACCAAATGTTTTGGTAGTGACAATTTTAGATACTTTTGAACCTACCTAAAAGATGCTAATCAGCACATGGTTAGCTAGCACAGCTTTGAACAGTGGCAAAATGTTATGGAATAACTCCCAAAAAAGTGTGCTTAATTGCCGAAATGAGGTGTTTGGTAGTGACGTTCCTTAAAGTTACACCCAGATTTTTCAGATTTTGAACATATTTGCCTCAAAATGATAGAACCTATCTACTACTCACATGTAGCTATGAGAGGAAGTGACACATAAATATTTCCTGATCATAAATGTAGGGGTGTAGTTAAAATCAGTCTCAGCCAATGGACTAAAACATGCATTGTTTCGGTAGTGACATCTTTGAACTTCACTTTTAAAAAAAAATCTGAGACATTTTTAAAAACAATGGAATAAAATGCAAAAATTATTTCAATATCATTTTCATACGTTGAAATTTAGGGGCTAGGGTTCGGGACTGCCACCTCTCAATTGAAAATACCCAATAAATTATGATTTCACATATATTAAGCTTACTGATATCTTAAACATTATTGGGGGTTTCAGTAGATAAAAAAATTATCTTACTAAAAATCTAAGATTTGAATACTGAAATGCTTTTTGTGTTTTTTGGTTGTGGGACAGTAGTTTGCACCAATTCTGTAGAACGGCCCATATATGCATGTGAATGAGTTAAAATAAAACATATATTTAGTTTAAAAAGATAGAGGTTATATATTTATCATTTAATATCAATACACATATTTTTTTTTCATTATTAGGTGTTATGTATCAATGTATTTCAAGATCCTGTAAAGGAAACCAACATAAGAAACCGCTTTGGATAAAAGTGCATTTTAGATGAATAATTTCTAGGATGCATTACCTATACATCCTTGACACAACTAAGAAATGAATAAAGTACGCCATCTATTCACAAAAGGTCTGAGAATGTTCTTCAATGTCCCTGTACATCATCTATGGCCACGAGTCTGTTCAATCATGGGTAAATGACCTCATGAGGCTACTTATCATTCAGTAAGTGTCCTTAATCAACTAAATTAGATTTGTCATTCTAATTTGTCTATTGATTCGACATGCTCACCCCCCAAATCTTTGTCTAACCTTGAAAAGAGACTGTATCCACCAATAATAAGCATACACTGTTTTGGTAGTGACATGAAAATGCGGGACATTTTTTACATAAAGTTTCATAATTTACAAAGAAAATATAAAATAAAAAGATATTTTTTGAACTTCACTTTTTAAAAGAATCAAAAAGATACTTTTAAAAACAACAATGAAAAAAAAAAATGTCAATATCATTTTCACAAGTTGAAATTTAGGGGTTAGGGTTCAAGACAGCCACCTCCCAATTGAAAGTACCCAATAAATGATGATTATATATATAAATATTAAGCTTACTATTATTTTAAATATTATTGTGGGTTTCAATAGATAATAGAAGTATCTTAGTAAACATCTAAGATTTTAATTCTTAAATGCTTTGGTTGTGGGAAAGCAGAATATTCACACATCCTAACAAATCACATTCATTTTTCTTTTTTTATTTCTCTCTGTAATTATTATTTTTTTTACCCTTTAAAGTCCTGCAGCTCTACACAGTCTCCCAACACTCGGAGAAACTCTGTAAATGCTGGAGTTTCTTCATTGTTCCCAAACAACTCCTCCTCTGAGGTCTGTGGGCATCAGAGAGTATCAGAAGACATTAGTGAATGGCAAACGTTGAAGAAAACAGCAGGAAGGGAAGGAAATGTGGAAAGATAACAGGAAATAACAGATAAAAAACTCACATACTGTAACAACTTATTGATTTATTGCTTTGGTGATTCAGATCGAAGCAGCTTGATAAGAAAGTTTCTATAAAAGTGTCCTTGAGAACCTCAGTCTGGCAGTCTTTGATATTTATAACGGCCAGTGAACTGCACACATTCAACAATCATTTCCTCACCTGCCCAAACTTTTGGTAGATGACACCAAACTTGAAGGTGTTGTTTAACTCATGCTCATCATAATTCACTATTAATTGTGAGCCCTGCAAAAAACAAACATAAACAAAGACAAATATCAAAATATGCTCTTCATCATTATGCTCTTCTTAGTTTCAAGATTTCAGTTTTTGTCTCTTAAACAATCTCGCTACTGACTAAAATACTTTCTTTAATAAACAACCTGCCAAAACGGTTATTGTGCATTGCAAAACATATTGTTTATTTTTAAATCTGTAATGGGCTTTTCTCTAACACATTAATATCATCTTAGCTAGAAGCAATATTGCGTTAATGAAATATGCAATACCCTACAGACTTCATAAAAACTAATCTGAGGGATAAGCATCATATAATAAAAAAAAACAAACAAAAAAAAAACTTTAATTTGAAACATATAGTGGCCCCAAAAATATTTTGTCTTAATTTTAAACAGTATATCTATTTTTTACATTTTAAAAGTTGTTATTTTTATGATTTTCTTTTTGTACCAAAAAAATTCATATGTTAAAAAAATTGCAAAAGCGTTGTAGGAATGATAAGGCATAATAAAAATAAATCTATATTTTTTATAAACTACTGTTCAAATATTTAAGGTTTTTAAATGTTATTGAAAAAAGGCTTGCTCGCCAAGGCTGCATTAATTTGGTTAGAAATAGAGTAAAACAGTATTATTCTGAAACATTATGGCATTAAAATTTAACTGCTTTCTAGTTCAATATATTTGAAAACATAACGTATTAATTTTCAGCAGCCATTGCTCCAGTTTTCAGTGTTACATGATCCTTTAGAAATGATTCTAATATGCTGATTTGATGCCTAAGAAACATTTCTTATTATTATCAATGTTAAAAACAGTTGTGCTGCTTAATAATTTTATGAAAGCAATAATACATTTTTTCAAGATTCTTCGATGAATAAAAGGTTAAAAAACAGCATGTATTTAAAATAGAAACATAATTGTCTTTATACAGAAATAAAGACATGTTTTTATAAATGTCTTTACTGACACTTTTAAACAATGGAGTCAAATAAAAACATGAATTTTGTTGAAAAAACAAATTAGTCCCCAAACCTTTAAAAAATAGTGCATATAATATAATATAACATTTCAACATTAATGATAAAAATCTTAATCTTGAACTCACCTTTGGGTACAGCACAGGACTAAACCTCAGACCTACAATGTCTTCACATAGTAGCTATAGTGGGAAAACCATGACACAAAAACACAAACAGCCACTTAGTCTGTGTTACGGTTCACTCATTTAATTCTTTAAAGATGTCATAAGTTACCTTTTATAATTATTATATATATTTTTTCCACATGGTGTTATTTGTTTTCATACCAAAAGCACTCGCATAACAAAACACACAACACAAAAGTGTTTTCTATCTGACCCTTAGAAATAAATAGTCAGTTTTTTTCTGCTGTGCCTGTAAGAAACACCACATTTGCATGTGAAGTGTGAAGCTCCACTCTGACACAGGCTGTGGGTTTACTGTCATTCCAATATATATTTTTAATATAATATACTTTGACCTCCTCCATCCTTCAATAACAGCCTCTTTGCAAAGCTGCATTATGTGAGACAGACTCACGAAACAATGGGGTGAGAAGAATAAATAAACAAGTACTTGAATGTTTGGATATATTTAATGAAAACAAAATTTTTTGTACTGCACGTACACATCAGTCTAACCTTTAAAATGGCAGACGACATACTGGTAAATAACTGTGTTTACACTTTAGAAATGACTTTTTGTTCTTTAGAGTTAATCAATAAGACTTAAGGGCCTGTCAGGGTGTTTTAAGTGGTTAAAGCCCGTGAACCATCTCTGCAGGGTACAATCATTACCTTTGCTAACTGAGGGACACTGGGGAGCTCAGTCAAGCCCGCCAAAGAGATCCTGTCATAGATTGTCTTTGATGGAGTCCTAAGCGAGGGAGAATTTGATAGAAAAATGCAATCAAACGTTTCAAAATGTGCCAATCATGTAATTACACATAAGAGATTGAAAGGGCTGTTATTACCTGAGAATGATGTGCAGGTACTCTTGCTCCTTTACCTCCTCATGTCTGAGGGACAGTACAAGGTTGCCATGGTTACTGGCCGTGCAGTAGAAGTTCAGATGTTCCTGAGACCGGCAGATAAGAGAAAGCGGTTTAATTGCGAACAAATCCATCGCCGGTATAAAGAACACTGCGTTAAATTACACCGACTGCTGATTATCAGCGCTCTGACAATAAAAAACGACCTGTGAGTGATCCGTTTAAAATGATCTTAGACAAATATTTGCCAAAAGTCCCTGTCTGATGGTACATTCAAGTATAATAGCCCCATCCTGATGTGGATTGGTTTTACTAAACGTAATTGCACAACTACTGAGTTCTCACCCTGCCCAGAAAGTTCTTGCGGTACGCGCGAATGGCATAGTTACTCTCCAGTCTGTAGCCAAACTGTCCTGAATTGCTTCCTTCTTCATCTTCCTCATCACAGAAGCCATTCTCCCAGTTAGGGATGGCAGCAGAGGCGTCGGGATCTTCTATCCAGTAACCCCCGAACTGAGGCAGGATAACCTGAGGGTATGGCTCACCCCGCTGTAACACCTTTGAAAGAGAAATCAAACAATTAGATCCAAATCCAATCCACTGTTTTTAGAAGTATATATTATTATAGTAACAGATTTGGATTGCTGTACCTCCTTTATCCGTGGGTATGGAATGTAATCATCCTGCAGGGGTAAAAATAACACTTTCATAAGATAATGCTGTAAATGGACATCTTCACAGTGTTTTGGAAAGATGATTGTGCCGTGACAGGAAGCGTGTTATGAGGCATATGTTGCTCATGCAACCACATTATATGAGAAATTACATGCAGACAGTCCACACAACGCTTCACAGTCATGCTTACAACAGACATTTTTATGTGGCTGTCTGGACAATCTGAATGAACACATGCATTTGAGGGTAGGATTATTTCTTTAGTGGTGGTCTTTGTTGTTATTTTGCTTGTAAGACGTTTAAAAATGCTTAATCCAGCACTTGCTTTTCTATACTGTATGTATAAAACTCAGTCCAAATGTCTCAGCCCAAGTGAAAATGCTTCTATTTTGCATTTGTCTAATTTAATACATTCTCATCATTATAGTATGAGCATAACAATTTATTTAAAAATCGAAAATTAATTTCAGAATGTTTTAGTTTTAGTATGTCCCCTTTTTGCCTCAATGACACTTAAATAACATGTGTATAAAATGTTTTTGTTGTTGTTTTATTGTTTTGAAAATTCTAACATTTCTTTAAAATCCAGGTTTAAATGGGACTTTCAGAGTATTTTCAGACTTTTGGACCTACTGTACAATATATAATGATGCATACAGGACATTTATGAAGAACTCCAACCTCATGCAATGAAAATACTTCAAGTTCGAAACATAGACAAGCACTGAGCTGAGGTGTAATCTAGTTAAATGTTTTCAAACCCTCTGACCTTTAATCTTTGTGGCCTCATTTCCTCCACCTCAGAAACCTGCTAAAGGGTCAGGGTCAAAATGTCAGAGGTTGCAGTGTTAGCAACTGACAGTGGAGGAGTGGTGAGGCACCAAACACAATTACCACACCTATATTTTCTATTTAACCAAAGTTGAATTAAACAATTTAGCACAAAGTAGCTACTCTAGCTGACAGCTGACCAAGTAAAAATAAAAACAAACAAGGTAATATTATATATATATTCACTTTTTTCACGGATTTCACTTCTTACCTCCATCTTGTCCAACATGTCAAAAAACGGAGTAGACTGTTGAAAAAGAAATATAGAGGTTAATATTTTGGCTAACCTATAACATGGCAAGTATTTCACTATTTAGCATGTCAACAACAAGGCCATCACGCATTACAGTCTACTAGGTGTGAATGACATGAATGTGGTTGAGTCTTGTAATCCCTTGTGTATTGCTGCAGCAAGCAGCACTTACTGTCAGTTCAGAGCACTAAATATCACAATCTGCTATTTTTGTTGCTGAGTATACAGTATGCCAGAAGACACAAGTTAATCCGACAATCTGTTATATTCATACAACTGCTTTTGTAGCTGCTGATCTCACAGAATGCCAAAGGATCTTGCCTGGCCAACACAAGTTAGTCTGACAATCTGTTATAAACATGTAATCAAAAAAAAAAAAAGAACATTTTGAGGTTCCTCAGGGTTCTGTATTGGGACCCTTAATGTTATACATAACCAGCAGGGAATAGTGTAGTTGTCTTTGTGTGGCAAGCTGTAATTTATGTTCACATAAAATAAGAACATCTGCAATAAGTTGACTAACTAAAATTGATCCCACTATACATGTGACTATTGTACATTTAGTGCATTTTTCAAAAACTCTTGCATTCTTATAAAATGTGACAGGCATTTTGAGAGTTTGCTTTTCCGTTCTTCCTCCTCTGAGGAGCATACAGGTATAGACTACCTAGGGGATGATGTCTGAAGTCATGGTCTACTGAGTAAGCAGGGCACATCCCCAGCTACAGGTTTGTGCTAGGGTCTTGTCTTCAGAAAAGAGAGAAGAAAGACGGTTTTATCTGTGTGAACCAAATGAGTCAATAATTGCGGCTTTATAATAAACTATTTATGAAATGTTATCTGGAGGCTTGACACCATGCCTCAATTTGCTTTTTGCAGCTGTAAGCTCTCTCTGCAAATCTTCTTTCAGTGCTGATTCATAACAGGCCCTGAGAAAAAGACGTGCCGCTTACCTTCATGGTGGGAGGGGCGGTTCTGGGGGGAGAAGGAGGGCAGTCTGCCAGGGGTACATTGGAGATGGTCAGCAACTCCTGCTTCCTGCAACACAGTGACATCATCACCGTCATTTTACACTTTTAAAATAACATTAAAGCAACAAATATACAGCTACAAATGTACTGAAATACACAGAAAGTAACAGAATAGTTTCCCTAATGCATTAATCTATGATCTACGTCTGAGGCGCACTCATTATTCTTTCTCATCTTTATGAATGTTTAAATGTGAAAAAAGAATGCATTTATTGATTGATTTATTGATTGGTGGAACAAGTTAACCTGACTGACTTTGAATTTCTTCAATGTGGCATCAGTAGCTAAATACTGCCTCTAAATGTCAGTAAAATAGCGAAAGTATAAAGTAGGCTATAATAAAAAAAGATACTATAAGTGCACTTCTAAGAGCTGACAATTGAATTTTGTATGGTTGTCTGCAGTGTCGTCTTCACACAGAGAGGATCCTCGCTGAAAGCCTTTCTATTGCCTCATTTCACTCCTCAGGAATGTACCTCTCCTATTTGACCCTCATATGATTTCAAGATCATCAATAAAAAATGGGCCAAAGATGGGCAATCTGTTCTTTAAATGAGTTCTCAGGACAGGAGGCTGACAGGTTGAGGATGTAGAGGCTCCTGCTCAAAATTAATTTTCCTTCGCTTTCCACCTCCCTCTTCATAAGTGAGGTATGGACAGAGAAACAGAGAGGAAGGGGGAGCAAGGGAGAGGTTAGAGACAGAAATGAACAAGGCTCTAAAAATACCCACCCAATCCTTCATAAGCTCTCTGTAAATAGATCCCATAAATCCATCAATATATTCGTATTAGGGAACAAGTGACATACCGTTCATTATGCTTGACAAGGTATTTCGCTCACATACTCAACACTCTAGCCAAAATAATCCAGTCTGCATGCACATACACACACAAAAACTTCTGATACTTCAGCTCATATTTGGACAAAAAACCACACACACACACACACACACACACACACACACACACACACACACACACACACAGAAATATACTCAATAAATGGCACCATACCAAGTAAACAACACATCCTGACCAGGAGAATTATCTTCACACCTCTGCGAGGATGTGAACAGCTTATTGTCACATTGTCTGTCATTTCAGTCAACATGAAAACACCTTTCCTGGAAAACTCAGCGAGAGTGATTGTGGGTAATTTCACTATCTATCTATCTATCTATCTATCTATCTATCCATCCATCCATCCAAAATCCATAGAAACACATTTCCTCTCAAAAATACTCATTACTCAGTTTGCTAGGAAATAAATATCGATTCTGAAATCAAGATGCTACTGATGATGCTAAAATATAATATTACAAATTAAGATGTCAAAATGACAATCATGTAAAGTACTGATACAAAACCTGGCTGCTACACAACACTGAACAATTTGTTTTCACTAATCCTCATCAAACAGTCTTACTATTAACTATATTATTTATAAAATCATAAAGCTACCAAAAATTCCCTTGTTTTTTGGCCAGAGAGCACCAAAAATCACTAAGCACAACTTGCTCATAAAGTGTGCAGAACATGCGGCCTAGAATTAATTGAGTACAAGTCCTCCAAAACATTGCCCTGGAGTTTCCATTTCCAGCCAAACTTTGTGTGACAGAATCCAAAAACTAATTCATGAACAGCAGTGTTGCATTGAGTACAAACTTAAATAATGCATGGATGTTCTGACCTCTCTCTCACACACACATATATCTCTCTCCACCACATACAGACATATATGACCCACGATGATGTTCACCCACCACTGGCCGTCTGTCTCCGTCAACCTCCGTCTCTCACACCGCTTGCGTGAACGGTGGAGGAGTCCGATAAGAGCGGCGGCAGCACGGACACCTGCTCTCCGACAGCGCACTCTAGACTTGAACTCAGACATGGCCAAACCTCAGGTTCAGTCTCAGTCCTAGTCCTCAGTCTCTCATCACATCACACAGACACCAGCTCTGGCTAAATCTGCATCGTCACAATCTCCAAAGATGAGGTGCCGTCCTCGCCTGCACAGACTGTGTGTGTGCATCCTTCACCGTGAATACCTCTCATTCCCTCTCTCTCGCTCGCTCGCTCTCTCTCTATCACCCTCCCTCTCAAATGGCATTTTACTTTGACACCTTATTCTCGATTAAGGAGCTTTCATTGCTTAACCTCTGCTCTTCTGCTATTTTCTCAGACATTTCTACTATATATCTGTCTTTTTCTCACCACATATACATTTACTCAGATATGCGGTGATCTGTTTTTGTCTTGCACCTTTTTTCTCTGTTTGTCATCTTGCGTTTTAAGTCTCGGAAGCCCACAGTATGGAATTATTGCTATTCCAGCTCTTTTCTTCCATTCGATACAGCGATTACATGGTGTCTGTGTGGATTTTGTTCCTGCCCTGTAGGCACATTTTTATGACTCAGTCTCTTTAATGTCGAGTTAACCTTTCTAAATATCTCAAAAGACACCAACTCCTGAACAAAATACCAACTATTAACTGGCAATCCATTATATTACATCCATATATATCTAGAAAAGAATCCTAACTCAAAGAATATCCAATATAACACATAAAAAGTGATATTTGATATATGAAATGCATCAAAATGCATGTTGAAGCGGTCTTGTCTTAGACTCTTCAAACAGAAAGTCATATGGAGATTTTCGAGGTCTTTGTTTACACTCGCTGCAATTATAAACCCATTTTCATTATTTAATTTCACTCGCTGTGCAAATCCGCTCCTACTTGTTATGATTTCGGCCGGAGCGAGATGTAAGCGAAACACCTCCGTAACATAAAGAGCATTAAATGCTTCAGGGGATTTGCTAGCTGAAGGCAATTATCGCCGTGTGCGCAGGACAACACTGGTGTGACAGACTAATGGCTGCCAGACAAATATGCCAATACAACAAGTGTAACGATATATAGTGTGCAAATCAGCTCATTTCAAAAACAGTCATGAAATACAAATGACTCATGACATGCAGGGATGATCTGAACATCCTTTATGTGGTGGTATGATACTGAATAAGACAAGGGTGCTATTCAGTAAAAACAGGAGATTTGAGTTGTTTCATGTAAGCCACCAGACAGTGCTGATGATAAAGAGCGGCTCTCACATGCAGGAGTAACACACTGTGTTGAGGTGGGTGACAGACGCTGAGGTGGGGATGTGTGAGAAGAGGGATGTGGTGGAGATGGAGGTGATATTTTCACGTCATAAATCATAAAATAATAGTACATGCTTAGGTGTCATCAGGATGGTATTCAGATTGCAGTTACTTTGCTGAATACATTGAGCAACTTTCCATTCAGGATACAAAACACAGCCTGAAACTAAAAAAATGCTTATTTTCTTTGTTAGGTCAAGCCGTTTTATGAGGTTTGCGATTTTTGCACCCTTATTACAATATCTAAACAGTTAGAATTTTTGTTTATTTGTTATTTTCTAGAAATAAATATTAAATATCAAAATCAAATAGACACCATTTATTACATTAATAAAATATAATCAATGGCATTTTGACTTTAAACAGTCACTTCTGGTCAAAATACAAGTACATAATCCAAAATAACACTTCCTAGAGTGAAGAAGTCCATCCCCTGTTTTCCTCTCACACATAAATCCATTGATATATTTGTTTAGAACTGATTGTACTGTTTTTGCCTGTAATTGTGCTTGATCTGTGCATATTTCTCTCCCGATTAGGGATGAGATGAAGAGAAAGCAATATTATGGATAGAGGACTCAAGTTTTAAGTTAAAAGGGGTCATATGCGTGTGACGGAAATTTTACCATATTGTGTTGCCCTGTCCGGCCAGAGCGACGAGACAAAAACATTAAAACCCATTATAAACAAGGCATTTGTTGCATCCAGTGGGGACATAATTACGGATTATAATGACTTATACTGTCTTTTTACGCGTTGCGGTGCGTATTGCAGCGCGTAAACAAAACCATGTCTGCATTTGTGATCGGAGAAACGACAAAAACAAGCGCTACTCTACACTGCTCAAAACTCGTGTTTGAATCATCAGTGGCAAATTCTTTAAATATGAAAACGTACTTACAGTCTGTGAGTCAGAAGCGCCAGACTGTCCTTGCAAAGTTGGAATTGCCCCACTTTATAGAAACAACCTTTGTGCACAGCATTGTAGGCTACTCTCCCAGGTTCAGGATGCAGTCCTCCATAAAATGCGCTGCACACATCTGAATATTTGGGTTGAACTGTTCTGGAACAGTGTTTTAAATACAACTTAACCACTGATTTCTCGTTGTGTCCTCTTTTGGAAGGCCAAACAAAGTAGTTTCGCTTTCACAATGACATACACAGCGTCTCCACAACATGGCGGAGGTGGCAACAATACTACAGCGAGAATAAAAGTTACGCCTTCTTTCTTTGCGTGAACATTTGGGCGGTGTTATGCAAATCTTCCCACACAGTGACGTAGACATGTGGGGGCATGTTTGAACGAGGCGTTTTAGGAGGGCGTGGACGAGTCTTAACTTTTATAAAGAATATCTCTTTAGGTTTGAGACTTTAATCTTTGTGACTTTACGGATCTTCTGTATGCATGAACAGCTTTTAACACTCCAAAGACAAAAGAAAACATGAAATCACATCATATGACCCCTTTAATAAAAACATTATATCTAGATCTTCTGGTGAAAACAACAAACTCCTCTCTAATGATATATGCAGGCTTCTCCAATAATTAAGTCCTCTTAAACTCCACCCACGCAAGCTCAAGTGAGTGCCCCGCCCACATCTCAACATCCAATCAACAACCAATGCATAGGACCAATTCCCGCCACCATTTGCGGCTTTAAAAAAATCTGGAAATGGAATGGAAATGGCAACAGCTGCAAAGGTCAGTCATATTTTAAGGCATGGCTTAACAAAGTCCTGCTCCTGAGAGGGTGTGGCGTTAACTTTGAGATGGCCAGGCTCTGTCCTTTCTCTGGTGCTTC
>NW_015555756.1:507939-515913 GCF_001515605.1 Sinocyclocheilus anshuiensis
TGTCCTCTTTTGGAAGGCCAAACAAAGTAGTTTCGCTTTCACAATGACATACACAGCGTCTCCACAACATGGCGGAGGTGGCAACAATACTACAGCGAGAATAAAAGTTACGCCTTCTTTCTTTGCGTGAACATTTGGGCGGTGTTATGCAAATCTTCCCACACAGTGACGTAGACATGTGGGGGCATGTTTGAACGAGGCGTTTTAGGAGGGCGTGGACGAGTCTTAACTTTTATAAAGAATATCTCTTTAGGTTTGAGACTTTAGTCTTTGCAACTTTAGGGATCTTATCTATTCACAAACAGCTTGTAACACTCCAAAGAGAAAGGAAAACTTGAAATTGCATCATATGACCCCTTTAAAAACGTCTTAATAATGGATTTGTTTATTAAAAACAACTTTTCACTTCACAAGATGTTGATTTATGGACTGGAGTCGAGTGGATTACTTGTGGATTATTATCATTCTGACGGCACCCATTCACTGCAGAGGATTCATTGGTAAGCAAATGACGTAATGCTAAATTTCTCCAAATCTGTTCCAATGAACAAACAAACTCATCTACATCTTGGATGACCTGAGGGTGAGTAAATTTTCAGCATTAATTTAAATTTTTGGGTGAAGTATTCCTTTAATTGTCATGGCAATATAAGCAATATTTTTTTAACAACTACTATGAAATTACATGTTTTCTTTTAAGCTCTGTGAATATAAATTATTAAATGTATAAATTCAGTTCATTTACTTGCATTGAAATAATCAGATATTTTCTTTCAGCTGCCTTCTACAACTTTTGAGGCAGTAGCTGTGTTTCTTCCTGCCTTGTAAATGTATTTAAATTCATGATATTTTTCAAAACAACCATAATGAGAAATGAATCAAACTGACACTCTCTTATATTTTGTGCTATTGGCTGTTCCCTGCAGATTTCTCACTTTCAGGTGCACACGCTTCAGAATTAATCATAAACTCTGGCTCAAACCCTGAGGTGACAGAGAATGTTTATAACAAGCATTGTGAGCCCACTGAACTTGATTTAAACCGGGCTGGATTTGTAGAGATGTCAATTCTAAACCCACTCTAGAACTCAAAGTTTGTTCAAACAGCTTTATGCAACAAGTCACAGAATTTGGTTCATAAATATAGGCAAACTTGTATTGATGATAAATTAAAGATATATTTGATTATACTTGATTTTTTATTCTTACAATTATTTAAGAAACTGTTTTTTAAAAAGTAATGTAATGCCAAAATATGCCACAATTGCGGAAACTACCTGATACAGATGAGAAATTATGCATATTCACAACAGCATCAAACAAACAAAAAAGTGAATTATTTTGTAATACTTTCATAGGAATGTGTGAGGAAGTGTAGTGTCTCTTTCCATCATTAGACCTGATGTTTCAAAAAGCACAACCAGCAGGTGCCTTTTGTTAAACCACAATGTGCAACCACAATTGAACAGATATGCCAGTTCGAAGCACAGCTTGCTGTACTTGTGTGAGCGTTTTTTTCCAGAGGAAGAGGTGAGGAGCCATGATAACTGACAGCTAATGGGCAGGAAGATCCACAACCAGAGCCATGTGCTTAGTATTCAAGGCCACTGGTCTGCCGGGTGCACACGTGCTGGGAGAACTGGCCCCCTGCTGCTTTCATGCCTGATACACACATGCAGTCACTGATAAGACCCTGGAGACAGAGCACACAGACACAAGAGCACTTGATCCCTAAACGTGACAGCAACAGAGATTTGAGTGGGTAAATATCTGAAGTCTACAGGTTTCTGTCTGCCCTTCTCTTCTCAGCAGGGATGCCACATAGACTGGCATTGGCTTTCTAGTGTAGTTCATAAACAGTCTTCTGTTTTTGCACTGCTTCTTTTCATTAAACCCCCCAACATACTGCTCTAGCACAAGCACCAAGACTAAAGGTATAAGGCAGATCCAGAAGTCTCTCTCTATGTTGCCTTTGAAGTGTTTTGTGTGTGTGTGTGTGTTTGTGTGCACGTGCCCTCTATTATGGCACTGTGTACCAAAACACATTCAATTTATCAGCTCGGTACCAACAGGCAGCTGTGTTCTCAGAGGCCACATACAGTTTGATATTTCATATATCACATCATATATGGCTTAATGCATCAATTTGACTCTTCATGACCATTATAAGTGGACCAAGAAACATAACTCTAATGATAACTATACTGGCGTCCACACCACAGTTTTTTTTTTTCCAAGTGCTTTAAGACTTTTCAGTAACTACAGACATTTTAAAATGATTTTACTCAAAACGGCTGAAAAATCATAAATAAAATTACTAGTTACATTAATTAATGATTTATCACTTTTGAACAATAGATGGCGCTGCTCCCAAATTGACATGGTGTGGTTAACTATGGGTGACAATGACAAACACATAGGTTGGTGCCAATATGCCAAAGCATTGCAGAACTACAACCTTAAAACCATTTCGGCATTTTTCATATCTCCTGACCACTAGGTAGGTGGTGCTTTGCCAAAACTGTGCAGGTAACCTCAAGACATGGTTATCATAAACTCCAAGTTTGATCTGAATACAATATAAGCATTAAGGAGATATAGCCTCATGTCCACTTCGGCGAGCTCTTTGTCAAATTCATTCATGCTTTATTCAAGAAAGGTTGCCTTTATTCAAAAAAAGCTTTTGATAACTTTTTATCATCACCATCTGAAGATGGTCTGTATAAATTTTGGTGAAAATCGGACAAACAATCTAGGACTAGTTCACAAAAGTCGTTTTTTAATTAATCTTAAATAATTAACAAATGATTTAATATAGAGCAGTGGTTCTAGAGGCAAAGTTGCTCATAATGAGGAGATCTATCATATGCTATGAATATCGTGTGTATGTGAAACACTTGAAAAATGTGATATCACCCCCTTAGTTTCTCACAGACCTTTAAGGCCATAAGTCAAACAGGCCCACTAAGTTTCATTACGATCAGCCTCCATTAACCCATCTAATAGTAGCTCAAATGTCATTGGCCATTGGCAGCCATGTTTTTCAAGATACGCAAACGTGCTCATTGACTTTGGACACAGATAATGTACGTGAATTTTCAAGTCAATCAGGCTAACAGATACGTAGTTATAGCCATTTTTATGTTTTTGTCCAATAATAGCACCACATAGTGGCCAGACTCAGCGATTTTTCTCATGTGACCTCAGATTGAGGGTCGCACCAAGGGACACACAAAGGGACACACCAAGGATGACATAGGACGTATGCGCAGCACATATAGCAGCAGCACGCTAGTCTCGCGAGTTTGTTTACAGGAGCAAAGGAAGCAAAGTTTCCTTACTTTAGCAAAGGGAAACCAGTCTCCTCTTGGCTTATATCGAAATCCTCTGACATTTTTCTTTACAAATCATCATTTTGTGCTTCTAATGCGTGACCGGCGTTTTGTTTTGCTTATTCACCCTCGGAGCCGTGTGAGGCATGTTTTAGTATGGATGGATGCACTGTATTTGACTACTTTTGGACTGTTGAACAAAAAACACCCGCCCATGCCATTATAAAGCTTGGAAGAGCAAGGACCATTTTAATATAACTCCAACTGGATTTGTCTGAAAGAAGAAAGTCATATAAACCTAGGATGCCTTGAGGGTGAGTAAAACATGGACTAATTTTCATTTTTTGGGTGAACTAACCCTTTAACTACAATCGTGTTTTAACACTACGCACTTGAACCACTAAAAAAAAATCTAATATTGGGGGAGACAATTTGGTCATTTCTAATTAATAGAGGGGCTTTTTGTTGGTCAATGCAACAAATCAAAGTGACCAACTTGAACCCGTTTTAAAATATGCATGGGAAAATCTTGAAATTCCTGATCACGTGAATTGCTATTGAACAATGACCACATCTTCACTACAAAAGACACAAGCACAACGGTCAAACACATCTGTCTATAATGGAACAATGGATCAGCAGTGGAAGACCAAAACACATTCAAAGCGCTTGTGTGAGGGAGTAAAGAGTTACATGCAAGTACAAAGACATTTTTATCTGTCATAACTTCTGGGTAGAAATAGTACAGACACTGGAAAAGAACAAAACTTTCTAACTTGCTAGTGTTGAGTGCCTGTGCTCGTGCACGCTATTAAATTGACTTTACTTTGAAAGGCAATGTGTTCGGCAGTATGCTAGTGTATGCACAAAAAATAATAATATTTTCAGTTTTATGTGCCTTTTTCGGCTACATTTTGGGTGGAAGCAAGTGATGTTCCATCATTTGAATATCTACTGTGATTGGTCAGTTTAGTAAAGAGGACTAAGGAATTACAGTACAGGAAAGAAGGTTAAGGAATTACAGCTCTTTAATATGTACCTCCCCCCTTTTTCAAGGGACCATAAGTAATTGGACAGTTGACTCAAAAGCTGTTTCATGGACAGTTGTGGGCTATTCCTTCATTTTATCTACATTAATTAAGCAGGTAGCAGCTGTTGCTCTGAACCCAGATCATGTGGTCAAAGAAGCTCTACATGCAAGTGAAACAGACAATTGTTAGGCTTCAAAAACAAAACTAATTCATCAGAGCGCAGAAACATTAGGAGTGGCCAAATCAACAGTTTGGTAAATTTTGAGAAAAAGAACACACCGGTGAGCTCAGCAACATAAAAAGGCCTGGACATCCACAGAGGACAACAGTGGTGGATGATCAGAAGATCCTCTCCATGGTAAAGAAAAACCCTTTCACAGCATCCAGCCAAGCGAAGAACACTCTCCAGGAGGTAGGCATGTCTCTGACAAAGTCTACAATAAAGAGAAGACTTCAGGAGAGCAAATACAGAGGGTTCACAACAAGGTGCAAACAAGGCCAGATTAGACTTTGCCAAAAACATCTAAGAAAACCAGAGTACTTCTGGAAAAACATTCTTTGGATGGATGAAGTTAAGATCAACCTGTACCCGAATGACGGGAGGAAAAAAGTATGGAGAAGGCTTGAAACAGCTCATGATCCAAAGCACATCATCTGTGAAACATGGTGGAGCAGTGTGATGGCTTGAGTATGCATGGCTTCCAGTGGCACTGGGTTACTGGTGTTTATTGATGACGTGACAGAGGACAGAAGCAGCCGGAAGAATTCTGAATTGTATAGGGATATACTCTCTGCCCAGATTCAGCCAAATGCAGCAAAGTTGATTGGACGGCGCTTCATAG
Organism: Sinocyclocheilus anshuiensis; assembly: GCF_001515605.1. Taxonomy (NCBI): domain Eukaryota; kingdom Metazoa; phylum Chordata; class Actinopteri; order Cypriniformes; family Cyprinidae; genus Sinocyclocheilus; species Sinocyclocheilus anshuiensis. Next base: position 513,144 of record NW_015555756.1, read on the forward strand.
TACAAATGGACGATGACCCAAAACATACAGCAAAACCAACCCAGGAGTTTTTGAATGCAAAAAGTAGAATATTCTGCAATGGCCAAGTCAATCTCCTGAACTCAACCTGACTAAGCATGCATTTCACCTGCCGAAGACAAAACTAAAGGCAGAAAGACCCACAAACAAACACCAACTGAAGTCAGTAAAGGCCTGGCAAAGCATCACAAAGGAGAAAACCCAATCTTTGGTGATGTCCATGAGTTCCAGACTTAAGGCAGTCATTGCCTGCAAAGGATTCTCAACAAAATATTAAAAATGAACATTTTATTTATGATTATATTTATTTGTCCAATCACATTTGAGCCCCTAAAAATGGGGGGACTCTGCATAAAAAAGATTGTAATTCCTAAGCATTTTTTGGTATATTTTTGTTCAACCCCTGGAATTAAAGCTTAAAGTCTGCACTTCAGTTTAATCTTGATTGCTTAATTTTAAATCTATTCTAATGGCATACAGAAGATTAGCCAAATGGTGTCAGTGTCCAAACATATATGGACCTAACTGTAGATGTTGTTTTATAACTGTGCAAACTGTTTATCAGCTAACGTACAGGTTGTTGTTCGACAACACTCTACTTAATACTGTAGTCTTTTTGGTATGCACAACCCATTTGGTACGTGCTGTTCCACCACACCTCCATCTGTTAACTCACTCTCCTCTTGACCTTTTCTCTGGTCTTTACCTCTGTCTTTTTATCTGCTCTTTCAGTCTCTGTTGCACCATCTCTGTCCCCCACTGCTCTGATGTACACTGTCCTGCTTTGATCCAAAGCCGGGAGGAAAGAAATGTTCCCTGTACAATCTCACTTTCAAAATAAGGTGCATCTGTTAACTTCTGTCAAAAATAAGTTTGTGAGTCTCCTGAAGGTAAGAAGGTGAACTTGACGTGGAAAATGTAGCTGGACAATGATTGAAAGAGACGAATAAGAACAGCAAAAAGGCATAAAAAACAGAGGACAGCATATCAGGAGGTAAAAGAAGAAAGAAAATATATGTGTCACAATATCCACCAACAGTATTTCAGCGAACACAATAGCTCCTAATTAAAATGCTGTTCATTTACATCAGCTGTCTGTGTCAGAAAGGCTAGGATGCTACACTGCACATCCTTCTGTCAGGAAGTGCACAATGTGTGTCCTGATTAACACGCCACTCGACTTTAATGGTTCTATGACACACAGAGAGTAAGAATCTAATCATACACAGCTGTTGAAATGCTTTCAGAAGCTCAGGCCAATGCAAGCCACTGTTTGTACATGTACAAATACAGAAGACCTGCTTATAGACTGTTATAAGTGAGAGAAACATTTTAATTGTAGTAAATCCAAATATTTGTATATATTTTTAAAGGTTTATCCTAATACTTTCTTTTTTTTTTCTTCTGATAAAACTGTACTCAACCCTAAATCCAGTACAGTATAATGTGAATGCAAGGCCCTCTAGTGGTAATATTTCAATAAAAATATGGTGCTGTAAAGACATGTCCATTAGATTTAATGACACACACTAACAATACATGAATATTTGATGATTTAAATTTGTAATTTTTTTTGCATAATTCAATCAGAAGCATAATCTCAAAGATGCAGTAAACAATATGAATATCTGTAATGACACACTACTCATAGAAGCATTTTGTTCATATAGTTGAATAATGGTTCTTGAATTTAGTTATTTTAATAATGCATGATAAATGTGTGCTTGTAATTGCAATAAAATATCATAACAAGAAATTTATAAAACATGTTTTTGTGGGCTGGTCATTTTTGACTAGGAAAAATGATGACGGTTAAAATATGTTGCATAAATTATTTTATAGTATTTAATTAATTCTATATAGACCATGCCCTTATTGTAGCCAACAGGTAATTACATGACCAAGAAAAAAAATATTCAGTTTAAAATATTCAGTGTGCTGAGGGCAAATCCATTCAGGTTTGTTTAGAGCTGATCAGTTAAATAATGAGGATGGACACTGGCTCCCTAGAGGCATTGCTGCATGTAAAACCACCGCTAATGTCATACAATTAGCTGGGTTTACATTTAACTCCTATGATATAATGAGCAGAGCTGGGTAGCAACTGATTACTTGTAATCTGGATTACGTAATCAGATTCCAAAAATTAAGTACTTGTAATTAGATGAAATTACATTTTAAAACACTCGTAATCAGACAGCTGTTACTTTGTTATTGATTACATGATTACATATTATTCACACAATAGCAATAAATTATTCAGAATTTATTGATTCTCCCTAATTCCTCTTTTTCATCTTTTAAATTTCCCTTTGTAAAATAGCTACTGCTTACATACACTCAGAAAGTCTTCAGTTTTGTGGACGTTCACACAGAGATCAGTCATTAGTCGGGTGCCTACACAGCATTTGACCACTGGATTTACAAAAATCATTTCAGGTTTAAAAAGTGTTTGAACATTTCTTCAACTACTGATGAACACATTAATATTTATTTGAATTATCACTCAGTTGGTTATTTAACCATGTATTACTAAAGCATTGGAAGGCTTTTGTCTTTCAAACACAATAAATGCTCAAATTGATATTATTTCTTATATACATGTAATGCAGGCAAGGCCGGATTTACGCATAGGCATTCTAGGCACGTGCCTATGCTCGCTCGTTCAGGGGGGGCCCAAACACAATGAATAGATATATCATATTTTTGTTATACTATGGGCTATCTACAACAGTAAAAGAACCAAAACCCC
>NW_015555756.1:515982-516882 GCF_001515605.1 Sinocyclocheilus anshuiensis
CTTTTACTCAAAACTCACTTTAAACCACCATCGAGTGTTTGTAATAACTTCCGATTGCCGTCTAACAGGGCCGGATTTACGCATTGCTCAAGACATTGAGCAAATAAATATACCAAACAATAGGGTAACAAATGCCAACCTATTTCCATGTCTTCCACCTTTTTTATAAAAAAACATATATGTAGGCTACGGAAATCACGCTTTCTTTCTCCCAGTCTCTCTTACAGTACAGAAACGCATTCGCGCACACACGCGGAGACGCGAACAGAAACTTCTTGTCAGCACTGCCCCGCGAATTTATCAATAAAATAGTTTGCGGCTGAAAAGCTATGACATTTCTCAGTTGCGAGGTTCTTGAAGCAGTTTAACTTAAAGATTCGCTATTAGTAGATGCTGCTGCTGAACGCTGCTGAGAGACGCACAGACACACGTATTCACTCGCGCCTAATCTCTCTCTCTCTCCCTCTCCCTCTCTCTTTCGCTCTCTCTCTCTCTCTCTCTCTAATAACCGCATTAGACTGCATTAATAACTGCGTTAGCCTGCATATCAATGGCTCAAGCCTCTGTTATTAGCTCTAAAATGACGTTTTGGAATTTGCAATGGAAGGTTTGGGATGAGGTGCGTAAAAAATTAGTTCAACACACGAGATTTCAGGACGGAAACATGTCAAATGTCTTGAAACAATCATCTGAACAGTCTTGATGTGTGGTTGTGACTCCAGGCCGTTCAAATTTTTAGAGAAATAATGCACTCCTGAAGTGGTTATTATGTGGCCACTACGCCGCGCCTATTAGCCTAATGGAAGGTCTTTCTCAGTTCTCAAACAAATTAAAGGGGTCATATGATGTTGCTAAAAAGAACATTATTTTGTGTATTTGGTGTAATGAAATGTTTATGCG
>NW_015555756.1:517523-526551 GCF_001515605.1 Sinocyclocheilus anshuiensis
ATAAAACACACCTTAGTATCGATATTTTTTGTTTGAGTATCGATACTTTCGATACTCGCGTCAGTATCGATATAGCGATACTTTGGATCGATACGCCCATCCCTAATGAAAACCCATTATAAACGAGGCATTCGTTGCATTCAGTGGGGACATAATTATGGATTATAATGACTTATACTGTCTTTTTTCACAGTTGTCATGAAGGGCAAAATTAGCAATATAGACTAAAATAATTTTTTGAACCAGGCTGTAAACATGTTTTTTTCTGCTGTAAAGTTGGGCATTTTAACATGGGGAGTCTATGGGATTGACTCCCTTTTGCAGCCAGCCTCTAAAAAATTACAGTTTAAGTCACTTCCTTGTTGGCTTCACGAGAGAGAGGGGGAGGTTGCCGCTTGGTTAGAACGAGCTGTTTTAGGTATGCGTGGTTGACTCTTAACTTTTATAAAGAATATCTCTTTGGATTTGAGACTTTAGTCTTTGCAACTTTACAGATCTTCTTTATGCACCAAGAGCTTGTAACACTCCAAAGAGAAAGGAAAAATTGAAATCGCATCATATGACCCCTTTAAGAACTACATTTGATTTTTATTGACTGAACGCAAGCACTTATTGCGATAGAAAACACTGTAACGGTTTGCACTGATTAAGAAATATTTTTGTTTGCTTGGGTGGTAATATTAGGCCTAACATATTAATAGGGAAGGGGGGCCCAAAAATTAGTTTTGCCTATGTCACAAAAAGAGGTAAATCCGGCCCTGAATGCAGGCATTCCCAAACTTTGTCATCTAAACATCTTTCACCTAACATATCTACCTGAAGTACCTTGAGATTCTAAAATAAATATTTTAATAATTAAGCAAATATTGTTTTAGTAAGTGTTTTATTTTGATTGATGTTATTCTAAAATGACTTATTTTAATTTTACACGTTTATAATTTAATTATTAGCTTTTCATTAAATTGCAGTTTCTTTATGAACCCCAGTTTGGGAAACCTTGACGTAATACAATGTTTAATGCACTTCATGTTATTAATTACAATGAATGGAATGTATTTTTTTACTCTTTGTATTTTTATATCAATATGGTACAAGATTATCCTATTTAAATCAATGTGATAAACAACTTGGGTCAAAAGTAATCTAAAAGTAATCAAAAAGTAGCCTGATTACATTACCTAAAATGTGTCATGTAATGGATTATGTTAATACAATTTTTGTCATGTCATTTGGAAGTAGTAACTACAATTTCTAAGTAATCTACCCAGCGCTGCTGCTGAGTTAAGTGCAGTCCCTCTACTTGAATGCTGAAAAAAACTTTGCCAATGTGTCTCCACCAGGCCATCCAAGATGTCGATGAATTTGCTTCTTAATCGGAACAGATTTGGAGAAATTTAGCATTACATCACTTGCTCACCAATGGATCCTCTGAAGTGAATGGGTGCCGTCAGAATGAAAAATCAGCTGATAAAAATATCAGAGTAATCAACAAGTAATCCACATGATTACAAACATGCAGCTTTTCACTTTGTAAATTGTTTATTTATGGACTGGATTTGCCTGGATTACTTGTTGAGTAAACTGTCAGCAAATTTTCATTTTTGGGTGAACTATTCCATTAAAAACAAAACAGTCTACAGTCACATACAAGTAGCTATAAGTGGCATTAGTTTGCACGTTAAATCCAGTTTAGAAGCTTAATCGATGATAAGGACACTGCTATAAACCAGTGTGAATTTCTAAACGGGTCCAAGTTGATGAAGCTAGCTAGTTAAGAAGCCTAATGGACCAGCATCTAAAACAAAGCATAAGCTGACCAGTCACGGTGGTCTTTTTAGCAGAGCAGGGCTCAGTTTGTGATTAGACTAATTGCTTTTCTTTTATAACACAGTTTTGTAACATGACAATGAAATTTCTCAGCAGGAGCTGTTATTACGACTGTTGCTGTCTTTAGCCTAACTGCCTCTAGCAGAAATGAGCTTCAATCTTAATAGGGCCATGTGAAACTGAGGTGTAGAGGGAATAAAACTTAACTAGATCACAATCACACACACACAATGTTTATACATGCTTGCGAACATACAGGCATAATAGTGGATGAGTTTTTAATGTTAAAAATGCAATATGAAACAAATCCTAACAATCCTATCACTACAAAATCAAGTTCTTGTCTCAGGTTATAAGCGGTGCAGTTGTGTTTTGTTTTTTTTTCACTATGAGAGGATCTCAATCTTCCAGCTATGCATTTATTTTTCATCAGACGAGCACGACTCCTGTAGGGCATGATGGAGAGATGGACAGACAGAGAAAGGAAGAGGACGAATGAGCAGTGATGTGGAAGAGGCTCTGTCTACTGAAGACCAGCAGTCAAACAATGAATAAAGTGTCAAGTGCACTAAAAGTGAGGATGAACTCAGGTTGAATACCAGCGGCTCAGTGAACACACTTAAAGTAGAGAACAGACTAAAGTAGAAAAAATTGTATAATTTTCTAAGAAGCTTGTATGTTTTTGAAATTAATACATTTATATTGCAGCCTAATATTTAGCTATTCCTGGTTATATCTTTAATAAATTATATTAGTTTAATGAATAGTTCAGCCAGGAATCTCTACACATGCTCTAATTGGTTCATTCAATTATATGTTCCCAGTCAATCGGATTCACATACTCATTACCATTTTCCTATATAACCAGGACGTATTCAAAAAATGGCATGTCCGCGAGTATGCGTGTCCTCATATTAGCCCACCGCCTCCCCAGCACCACCTGCTTAGATCTGCTACAGGGGATCTTCCTCTCTCTAGCAGCAGCAGCATGTTTCTGCAGCAGCGTAGCATATCTGATCTGCCAACACCAAACCTATGCACATTCTATTAACATTAATAAAGATTTTACAATCCTTTCCTTTGCAGTTGTCATGACTGCAGTTAATTAAAATGCACAATCAACTTCAACTTTAAAACATATACCTAGTAACATTATATAATATGTCATACTTTGAAAGGTATAAGGAATAGTTCACCCAAAAATGAAAATTCAAACCTGTTTGGGTTGACAGTAGTCACTCACTTCCATAGTATGGAAAAAAAATACTATGGAAGTCAATGGCTATCGTTAACTCTTTGGTTATCAACATTCTTCAAAATATCTTCTTTTGTGTTCAACAGAAGAAAGAAATTCATACAGATGATGTAATAACATACAGGGGGAGTAAATGATAACAGAATTTTAATTTTTGGGTGAACTATTACTGTACGTGTAATTTCTTTCTTTTTTTGTAAAGAATCACTTTAGCTTAGTATTTTAAAGGAATTTAAGGAATTATACTGTGTATTAATTATATTATTAATAGCCTATCTATATGATGCTATATAGAGATATAGCCTAGATAATAAATATATAGAAAAGTAATAGAAAAAAAGGAAAAAGCTAATATTTTAGGGAAAACACTGGGGGAAAACACAAAATAGTGTAATTATAAATATAATTATATTAAATATTATTATAAATATAATAATAGTATAATTATAAATATTATATTAAATGTAAATTACATTTTTATATTAACATATTAATATTACAAATATATATTTTTATTACTATTTTCTGATTTATTTTCCAGCGTTGTCCTAAGAATATTTCTATTTCACTTTTTTTATTATTGTTAAATAAAAATAATATTATAAATAAAAAGATAATAAAGCGTATAAGTATATAAAAATAGCAAAGAAATAATGAATCTGCATTACTAAAAACTGCATTCACAAATGTATGCCGTCTAAAAACTACACCCTCAAAATCAAGAGGAACATGCTACATTGTCTATTCCCCAAGGCTAGGGTGAGGAAGCTGTTCCCGGATTGGATTTGCAGAGAAAGGAGGGAGAACCAGAACATGTGACAAGCTTTACGGTGAGTAACGGATTATACTTTCAGTACTGCAAACTGAGCTGAATGACACCCAAAGAAACACCAGCAGCACTGAGCCACTTACTCTTAAACTGTCAGCTTATGTAATACTTCTATAATCCGTTGAAATTGACTTGCATTGAATACTTCCTCCCCTCCTCTTGTGCAATCAAAGCGAAGCCACACCACACCGTAGAAACATCACCTATACAGTGCTTTACATTGACAATCACAATCTGAATGTACCACCTGACACATACAGCGCAAAACATGAGTTTGCTCCCATGCAAAAAATATGAGAAACACTCCTTTTATGCATTATGCTTCAGTAAGAACTACTAAGAAACACCATATGGAAACTTCATTTTATGCATTTCCGCTACAAGCATCAAAATCCATCACAATCATGAAGATTTTAAATTAAAGTCAACGGGGAGCTGAACTCACCAGAGTCTCCGAGGCATTTTGAAGGTAACGTGCAGGTCTCTTCTAGTTAATGAGTCTCCAGTTCTCACCAACAGTTGAAATAATAGTCAGAACGAGAAGCAAACACTGGCTACTGATTGCACAACCGTACTCTTAGGGTTTAGATGCTCCGCAAGTATAAAGCATTACACGTTATCATGAGCGAGAGAGAGAAAGAGAGAACGAGATAGAGGTGGGGAGGGGGGTTTGAAATCCTCCCAGACACCCTAGTAGCCCTGTCTGCTTTGTTCACTCATTTTGATTATGTGCCGCACACACACACAGATATGTAAGCAGGTTTGGGGAAGAAGCAATAAATGGACTGATGCAACATACATTACACAAACCACCGTGAGCTTCTGAATAAGTCATAGACATCAAAGGTTGAATACTTTAATATTTAATATGCGACTCGAGACAATAAATCATGAGCAAAACTAACATCAAGACACACAGACACAATAAACCCACATTGCTACACCAAAACCTTCTATCAGACAGCAGATCTGGCATGTCTGTCATGCACGTCAAGCGGTCTCAGACTTACTTCATGTGTCAAATACACTTACGGGTGTCTGTATTAATGTAACATGACTGACAGGCATGTCAACACAAAGGTTCAAAAATAGGAAAAGAGAGCATTTCAACATTGAAAAAATGAAACAGTTTATCTTAGTCTTATATAATGTAATTAAAGAATTGCCTACCTTTATGATGCATAATATATACATAATTGAAAGAAAGAAAAAAAAGGAAATATTTTGGGGACAACACTGGAAAAAAATAAATTATTATAAAAACAATAAATAGAAATGATGATGATGATAATAATAACAATTGTATTGCTTAATTATATTATTATTTATCAAAAATATGTCCCTTTTTATGGCCTTTTGTATATTTACATATTATTTATTTACAATAATAATAATAATGACAACAACAACAAAAATTATTACTATTATTATTTTTTTCAATTATTATTATTATTATTATTTTTATCCAAAACTGTCTTTTTATGCCTTTTTATGATTTTTATTCACTGTAATATAGTACAATAATAATAAAAAAAAAATACTATGGAAGTCAATGGCTATCGTTAACTCTTTGGTTATCAACATTCTTCAAAATATCTTCTTTTGTGTTCAACAGAAGAAAGAAATTCATACAGATGATGTAATAACATACAGGGGGAGTAAATGATAACAGAATTTTAATTTTTGGGTGAACTATTACTGTACGTGTAATTTCTTTCTTTTTTTGTAAAGAATCACTTTAGCTTAGTATTTTAAAGGAATTTAAGGAATTATACTGTGTATTAATTATATTATTAATAGCCTATCTATATGATGCTATATAGAGATATAGCCTAGATAATAAATATATAGAAAAGTAATAGAAAAAAAGGAAAAAGCTAATATTTTAGGGAAAACACTGGGGGAAAACACAAAATAGTGTAATTATAAATATAATTATATTAAATATTATTATAAATATAATAATAGTATAATTATAAATATTATATTAAATGTAAATTACATTTTTATATTAACATATTAATATTACAAATATATATTTTTATTACTATTTTCTGATTTATTTTCCAGCGTTGTCCTAAGAATATTTCTATTTCACTTTTTTTATTATTGTTAAATAAAAATAATATTATAAATAAAAAGATAATAAAGCGTATAAGTATATAAAAATAGCAAAGAAATAATGAATCTGCATTACTAAAAACTGCATTCACAAATGTATGCCGTCTAAAAACTACACCCTCAAAATCAAGAGGAACATGCTACATTGTCTATTCCCCAAGGCTAGGGTGAGGAAGCTGTTCCCGGATTGGATTTGCAGAGAAAGGAGGGAGAACCAGAACATGTGACAAGCTTTACGGTGAGTAACGGATTATACTTTCAGTACTGCAAACTGAGCTGAATGACACCCAAAGAAACACCAGCAGCACTGAGCCACTTACTCTTAAACTGTCAGCTTATGTAATACTTCTATAATCCGTTGAAATTGACTTGCATTGAATACTTCCTCCCCTCCTCTTGTGCAATCAAAGCGAAGCCACACCACACCGTAGAAACATCACCTATACAGTGCTTTACATTGACAATCACAATCTGAATGTACCACCTGACACATACAGCGCAAAACATGAGTTTGCTCCCATGCAAAAAATATGAGAAACACTCCTTTTATGCATTATGCTTCAGTAAGAACTACTAAGAAACACCATATGGAAACTTCATTTTATGCATTTCCGCTACAAGCATCAAAATCCATCACAATCATGAAGATTTTAAATTAAAGTCAACGGGGAGCTGAACTCACCAGAGTCTCCGAGGCATTTTGAAGGTAACGTGCAGGTCTCTTCTAGTTAATGAGTCTCCAGTTCTCACCAACAGTTGAAATAATAGTCAGAACGAGAAGCAAACACTGGCTACTGATTGCACAACCGTACTCTTAGGGTTTAGATGCTCCGCAAGTATAAAGCATTACACGTTATCATGAGCGAGAGAGAGAAAGAGAGAACGAGATAGAGGTGGGGAGGGGGGTTTGAAATCCTCCCAGACACCCTAGTAGCCCTGTCTGCTTTGTTCACTCATTTTGATTATGTGCCGCACACACACACAGATATGTAAGCAGGTTTGGGGAAGAAGCAATAAATGGACTGATGCAACATACATTACACAAACCACCGTGAGCTTCTGAATAAGTCATAGACATCAAAGGTTGAATACTTTAATATTTAATATGCGACTCGAGACAATAAATCATGAGCAAAACTAACATCAAGACACACAGACACAATAAACCCACATTGCTACACCAAAACCTTCTATCAGACAGCAGATCTGGCATGTCTGTCATGCACGTCAAGCGGTCTCAGACTTACTTCATGTGTCAAATACACTTACGGGTGTCTGTATTAATGTAACATGACTGACAGGCATGTCAACACAAAGGTTCAAAAATAGGAAAAGAGAGCATTTCAACATTGAAAAAATGAAACAGTTTATCTTAGTCTTATATAATGTAATTAAAGAATTGCCTACCTTTATGATGCATAATATATACATAATTGAAAGAAAGAAAAAAAAGGAAATATTTTGGGGACAACACTGGAAAAAAATAAATTATTATAAAAACAATAAATAGAAATGATGATGATGATAATAATAACAATTGTATTGCTTAATTATATTATTATTTATCAAAAATATGTCCCTTTTTATGGCCTTTTGTATATTTACATATTATTTATTTACAATAATAATAATAATGACAACAACAACAAAAATTATTACTATTATTATTTTTTTCAATTATTATTATTATTATTATTTTTATCCAAAACTGTCTTTTTATGCCTTTTTATGATTTTTATTCACTGTAATATAGTACAATAATAATAATAATAATAATTGTTATTATTATTTTTGTAAGTAAAAATAATAAATAGAAATAATGATGATGATAATGGTGATGATAATAATAACAATAACAATGATAGTTTAATTATATTATTATTTATCTGAAAATATGTCCTTTTTATGTTCTTTTGTATATTTACATATTTTTATTTACTACAACAACAACAATGATAATAAGAATAAGAATAATAATAATTATTATATTTATCCAAAATTGTCTTTTTCATTTCCTTTTTGTATTTTATATTCAATGCATTATAGTAAAAAATAAATAAATAAACAATAATAATAATAATTATTATTATTATTGTTGTAAATACAAATTAAAACACACAAAGGAGTAAACAAATACAAAAAAGTTGCTCATTAAAAATTGTATTCTCAAAACGCATGCCATCAGAACAATACAACATGACTGACAGACCTGTCAGCATGGAGGTTCAAAAATACACATCTATTATCCCTTTAAGACATACTTAAGGTGGTAAAAGCAACACTCTAATTATATTGACACTGCATGTGACCTTCACATGTTGCCACACGTTACAATTCACTTGTCTATGTTGCTGCAAATCGAAGCAAATGTAGCAAACGGCTTGTAAATAACTAGCTGATATCACACTCTGTTTAAGACCCATAAAACAACGCCTCAGCAAACAAGTCCTGTTTGGGTCTGTTTACTCGTGGCTGTGGTGTTTTGTGTCGGTTTTTCAACAGAATGCAATACATACTGGTTTTCTTGTTAGCTTAGCGTGCTTTAATGCCACTTGCATACATGTAAACACAAACAGGCTAATGCATGTGGTCTGCGTTGCATAAGCACAAACTTCCCCGTCTTGCCAGGTTTGATGTGTGAAACATATGTGCGGGTTTGCAAAGGCGCGAGCTCATCCACACCCTTCTAAGCAGGGCTGAACAGTGGGGGATTGGTTAGATGTGGAGATCCCACCTGCTACCCCTCCACCTGGTTGCTAGCATGATTGTAAACAAAAATGTCTGAACTGGGTCTCAAAGTCATCAGCATCGCTGAAAAACCAGAATATGACAGAAAAGAAAACCATACCATGTTTTCAGTGGTGGGATTCTCATGTACAAGGTCCCTTAAATAGCTTCCTAAAAGACTGCAATCAACCACTTTCACTGGAAACAGGGTTGCCCAAAAAACCGCCCAATTGCTATTCAAAACTAGCCCAATCGCGTTTGGGGGGGGG
>NW_015555756.1:526566-549345 GCF_001515605.1 Sinocyclocheilus anshuiensis
AACGTAGCAAGGACATCGGTAAAATAATCCATGTGACATCAGGGGTTCAACCTTAAAAAGAATACTTTTTGTGCACAAAAGAAAAAAAATAACGACTTTATTCAACAATTTGTAGAAGTTTGTGTGCGCAGCTGACACAGAACAGCATACGCTGTTTGCGTTCAGTGGATACTCTCCAAATTGGCGCTAGGGTGACGCGGAGGAGACGAGTTGTTGAATAAAGTCTTTTTTTTTTTTTTGCCTACAAAAAGTATTCTCGTAGCTTCGTAATATTACGGTTGAACCCCTGATTAGTAGCAATTGGGCTGGTTTTGTTATGCAGACCTGGCAACCCTGATCTGTAGCAAAATGAATACCCATTTTTTATACTGTACATAATAATATTGTAACGTCTAAATTCTCTTGAATTTCAAATAATGTATTATAATGAGTTTTAGTTAGTGTTTTAATTTTATTTATTTAGACTTATTTATTTTTTGAATTTTAATATTGGCTATTTATTGATTACCAGCCATAACATGAAAATATATTATATATTATATAAAATGAATATCAGTGTATCCCTAATGTGAATAAAACTGTATAAACGGAACAACGGATTATTTTCCTGTTTGACTTGTTGCCATTTTTCGTCAATAATATTGATGGTCTGATTTTCGTTGTTATTAATGATCTGATTCTTTCAATGATCATAATCACTAATTATAAACTCATGAAAGAAAGAATCATACCAAAACATTCAGTTTTGTTTATATTTCGAAGCAACAGATTATAGATTATTAGATTAACAGATTATTAGTAGAACATACTAAATTACATCACGAAGTTGTAGCAATTTGTGTCATTCTTCATTAAATTTTAAAAATGACTCCTTTAGGGCTTGCTAATTCAGATAAATTATATAATACCAGATGGTCTAGACATACATAGTCTACAGACATAAAGGACCCTAGTTTTCACCTTGCCAGTGGGATTTCTAAAAATAGATATGTGGTCTACACCATCCTTCAAACACTTATGAACACAATGGAAATACTAATGACCCTCGCCTTTCATCAATTCACCTCAAAGCAAACCATGAATTGGTCCTGTAAAGGCCGATATCAGGCAGAACCGGATCATTTCCATGTGTATGATCTGCAGTCACGACCCTATTCAGGGTTATGCAGTGATACACGCAAACAGAGCGACGCTTCTTTCCACTCTGATGCTCCGAGCACTTTACCAAACCACTTCATCAGAGCCTTTCAGGTTCTTCAAGCCCTGTTTGTTTGTTTGTTTGTGTGTGTATGTGTGTGAGGATAATGCTGGAGATGCATGTGCATGAATAATAAGCTAAACCCTTTGAATGAGCGGATGGATGGCAAGCAGGTGGAGGACGAATCTGAACATTTGGCAACACAGGACAGATTAACCCTTTAATGCTGTTACCAATGAAGATTCAGCATAGCTCTTACTGGGGCAAATTGACCCTACATGACAAAACAGAAGGAAAATATTTAACTGATGAGAAGGAAAATATTTAACTTTGCCAATGGATGGATGAAAACTCAATGCTAACATCTGAACATGCAAATGAAAATCAGATTAATTAGAATTACAACAAGTAAGGGTTTGAATATTTGTTCTAAAAATGATTATTTACTTAATGATAGGGATGCATCTTATAATATGAAATTGAGCCACATTTTGATTCAATCTGATTAGATCAGTGGTTCTGCACCTTTTTTTCACTCATAATAACGTCTCAGGTTATGTATGTAACCCTGGTTCTCTGAGAAGGGAACGAGACACTGCGTCCTCTAGGGGTCGCTATGGGGAACGCCTTCAGTGTGACCGGTGTCTGCAGCATACATCTAAACACAACAATGCTATTGGCCGGCGACAGCCTATGACGTCATTACCGGTGCGACCACAGTATAAAAGGGCTCCAGGAGAACACGTCATCCACTTCTTTGTCTGAAGCTTACGTTCGAAGCATGGCGAGGAGACTAGAGGACGCAGTCTCTTGTTCCCTTCTCAGGGAACCAGGGTTACATACGTCACCTGAGACGTTCCCTTCCGAGGGAACTTCGAACTGCGTCCTCTAGGGGTCGCTATGGGGAACGGTATACCCACACTGCCATGCTGAGGGGAGTGCATGCCAATACTAAGGCGAGCACTAAGTACCAACTCAATCAAGTCAGAGGAGCTGCCCCTAGGACGTTTTTGACGGCTGTTAGCGATATGACCCCCTACGGCCAAAGGCCCGAGCTGTGCACCAAAAAACTTACCTGTAAGGGCTGGCTTATAAAAAGCCCGAGCCCAGGGCAAAGCTCAAGGCTTGGGATCATAAAAAAGGATTCCTTTAAGGCAGTGGTCACCAACCTTTTTAGGCCCAAGATCCCTGACCTCGGCCTTTATGAAAGACAAGATCTACCTATTGAAGAATTGATAGAAAAAGACATCACAGATTGTACTTCAAATTTTAAGCCTTTTACTTAATATTTTAATTAGTGATGCGCCGATCATAGCTGATTCAGAATTCAGATTTTCTTTTCTTTCTTTCTTTTTTTTTTTACTAGCAAATTGGATTCTGATACTGATACTGATTTTTAAACAAATTTATTTATTGGCTATTTGCTTTATAACAAACAAACTGGCTTTAAACAAAAATATCTAGCCATTTGAAATTAGAGGCAACCACTGCATTTTAATCACGATCTGCACGAGCAGTTGTTTTTGATTTAGATTAATTTCAGGATTTAAAACAAAAACAGAATGGTCTGACTTTAGGTGTTATTTATTTATTTGCTACATAAAACATCTACACGAAACAAAAACAGCAGGTCTGAATGAGACGCACTCTCTGACAGCAGGTGGCGCCTATGAACAGGCTTTTTTTTTTCGGGATCTACTGGGACAGTGATAAAGATCTACCAGTCGATCGCGATCGACGGGTTGGCGACCACTGCTTTAAGGGGATACAGCCAAGAACCAGGGCTGGCATAACCCATATCCTGGCCTGTAACACAGGGACTACCTCCCGCTCTGAGAATCATAAGATACCCAGGGGACTTAGTAGCAACTACAAAGTGTGTACACGGAGAGTGGGGCCCAAGGTAAAACCGGAGCCAGAGCCAACTCAGAGAAAGGGGACGAGGTCAGCATCGCGCCACCCTTACCCAAAAAGGGTTTTAAAAAAGGTGCACAAAGGCTAGCGTGCACACCTGCCATGAATATGGACTAGAAAAAGTGCACAAAGAACTAGCGTGAGCACTTACCATAGATATGGATTTAGAAATACCGTTATTAAAAGCCACAGCAACCGGGATCTAACTGCTCAGAAGTAACAGGGCACTCCGCCTAGCGCTACCAAGCTCAACCTAATAGGGAGGCAGAAATTGCCTAACAACCTATAAGGCTAAACACAGAGCAGCACAGACACTTAGGAGGGAGCGGAGTGCTCAAAGAAACCCCTCTGGAAAAAGGGGGAGCACTACCAAGCTCAACCATACAGGTATCAACAGAGATAAAACAGAAGAGTGAAGCCCAGGTAAGGATCCGCGGCCTAAATCAGCTCAGAGAAAGGGGACCAAGTAGATCACATCACCTTTACCATAAAGAATTTTAGAAAGGTGCGCAAAGGCCCAGCGTGCAGACCTACCATGATTATGGAATTTCAAGAAGTGCACAGAGAGCTAGCGTGTGCACTTATCTATAAAAGGAATCAGACCAGGCTCCAAAGTCGGAGAACTCACCAACCGATGTGGGAGCTCTGTTACTTATGGTAAAAACCCCCAGGAGCAAGATTCTCGACTCTCCGCAGAGAGAAGAAACAGACTTCCCATTCAGATTGTCATGACCCACCCGCAGAGAGGGGAGCACCATGCTCAGAACGCAGAGAGAACTCCAATAGGGGGAGCTGCAGACTCCCACCATAGAAATAACTGACCAAGGAAGTCACAAAAAGGCTTTACTACTTGGTGTGATCATATGAGTAATTATGGGAGCAGCGCTCTCGGTCCTCAGGCAGAGGCAAGCTCTTAGGCTCAGCCAAAAAAACCCAGCTCAGGTCTAAAGAGGCCCCTCAAGGCGAGACCGAGCAACCCAGGGAGCACAACGGGGGACAGTGCCTCTAAAATAAGCTCAACCTGGGAGAGAAAAACCTCAAAGCGAGTCGTGACACTAGCCTTCTGAACCTGTCTCTGTTCCTTAGACCAAGATGGGCCAGGACCCCTTTGTTCGGGCTGAGACCTGGGCCTTCGTGGAATGAAGGACTTAAAAGCAGCTGAGCGCGCCCTCGCCTCCTTAAACTTCTCGACAACGGTCTCGACGGAAGTGCCGAAAAGTTCAGAAGGAGAGACCGGCGCATCAAGGAGAAAGCCCCTCTCTTTTGTCTCGATGTCAGCCAGGTTCACCCACAGATGTCTCTCCGTTATCACCATAGCCGCCATAGATCTGCCCATGGCAGTGGCGGTCTGTTTGGTGGCACGGAGAGCGAGATCCGTAGTGCGGCGCAGCTCAGACACTTCCTCAGGGGAAAGACCCTGACCTTTATCCAGGTCTTTCAGCAGGTCAGCCTGGTAGGCTTGCAAAATTGCCATGGTATGCAATGAAGCCACAGCCTGACCTGCTGCTGCGTAAGCCTTGCCATTCAGACGAGATGTCATTTGAAGGGCTCTGGATGGCAAGGAGGGAGCCCTAAGAGAGGATGTCTCTCCCATAGCGAGATAGCAGGCTACCGTCTCTTCAGTGGGAGGCACCCTCTCATATCAGCTCTCGCACATCCCCTCAATGTTGGCATAACTAGTCTGCTGAAACCTGTGGATGCACGAAGAGAACGGATTTTTCCAAGTCTTCTCGATCTCCACATGAAGATCAGGAAGAAATGGAAGGCTCACCTGGGCTGAAGGGTTATGGTCAGAAAGATAGCGCTCATCGAGCTGACCACGAGGCGCCACCTCCCTAGTCTGCTTCCACGGCAAGTCAAGCCTTGCCGTGGCACGTTCCATAACCTCAAGCAGCTCCTCATACGCAGGTCAGGAGGTTTGAGAGGACTCAGTCTCAACTTCCTCGATTATATCTGACATCTCCTGCTCTTCCTGGCCGGGAGCCAGCAGAGCACTAGCCGCTGGATCAGATGACGTCAGAGAAATAACATTATCCTCCAGCAGCTCACTCTCGTCCACGACCGACGAATGAGAAAGGGAAAGCCCCTTCTTTAATTCATCGGCCAGGTCCACCTGAGAACCCCATGAGCTCAGTTTCCTCCGTGCCTCAGCAGCGGCGGGTCCTGAGCCCTGAGGAACCGATGGCTGACCCTCTTTCCTCGAAAAAAGGGCCAAACGAGAGCGGAGCTTCCTCATGGAAAAAGTTCACAATTAATGCATGCCCCCTCAAGGACGTCACGCACGCGCGTGCTCTTCGCCCAAACATATGACGCAAAGGTTGTGTGTGTCATCGGGTGTCAAATAACGTGGACACGGATCCACACATCTCCTAAACGCCTTGCTAGTGCTAGTGCTCGCCATATTAGTAACAAACAGAACAGCATTCTTACCAGTATGCACTTCAAACAAACAGTCTCTGAAGACGAAGAAGAGGATGACGTGTTATCCTGGCGCCCTTTTATACTGTGGTCGCGCCGGTGATGACGTCATAGGCTGTCGCCGGCCAATAGTATTCATTTCATTTTTTTCATTTATTTATTTAACCAGGAAGAGACTCACTGAGATTAAAATCTCTTTTCCAGGAGTGTCCTGGCCAAGATAGGCAGCCGAGTTTGCATATACAAATAAACAACGTAGTTACAACATACATTACAAAACCAACACATAACCAGTTAAAAACAATTACACACCATTAAGTTGCTCTCAAGATTACATAATAAAGACTTAAAATAATTATAAGACACCAAGTTTTGTAACTTCATCTCCTTTTGAAGAAGATTCCAATCTGAGGCTGCAGCATATTTAAAAGAGGTTTTACCAAGCTCAGCTCTGACAAAAGGTATACAGAGATCGTAAATTGATTGAGAACGCAATGAATGATTTCCAATTAAAGTCCTTTGTATAAAACAACAGAGATACTTTGGCAAATAACCCAAAATTGCCTTATATATCAACAAATGCCAGTGCATTTTTCTCCGTATTCTCAAGGAAGGCCATGCAACTCTCATATAATTCACAATGATGAGTTAAAAATGTACAATCAGTTAAAAATCTCAGAGCACCATGGTACAAAGCATCCAAGGAAGAAATCCCTAGTCTGCTTCCACGGCAAGTCAAGCCTTGCCGTGGCACGTTCCATAACCTCAAGCAGCTCCTCATACGCAGGTCAGGAGGTTTGAGAGGACTCAGTCTCAACTTCCTCGATTATATCTGACATCTCCTGCTCTTCCTGGCCGGGAGCCAGCAGAGCACTAGCCGCTGGATCAGATGACGTCAGAGAAATAACATTATCCTCCAGCAGCTCACTCTCGTCCACGACCGACGAATGAGAAAGGGAAAGCCCCTTCTTTAATTCATCGGCCAGGTCCACCTGAGAACCCCATGAGCTCAGTTTCCTCCGTGCCTCAGCAGCGGCGGGTCCTGAGCCCTGAGGAACCGATGGCTGACCCTCTTTCCTCGAAAAAAGGGCCAAACGAGAGCGGAGCTTCCTCATGGGAAAAAGCTCACAATGAACGCATGCTGCCCCCTCAAGGACGTCACGCGCGTGCTCTTCGCCCAAACGTATGACGCAAAGATCGTGTGTGTCATCGGGTGTCAAATAACGCGGACACGGATCCACACACCTCCTAAATGCCTTGCTAGTGCTAGTGCTCGCCATATTAGTAACAAACAGAACAGCATTCTTACCAGTATGCACTTCAAACAAACAGTCTCTGAAGACGAAGAAGAGGATGACGTGTTCTCCTGGCGCCCTTTTATACTGTTGTCGCACCGGTAATGACGTCATAGGCTGTCGCCAGCCAATAGCATTGTTGTGTTTAGATGTATGCTTCAGACACCGGTCACGCTGAAGGCGTTCCCCATAGCGACCCCTAGAGGACGCAGTTCGAAGTTCCCTCGGAAGGGAACTATAATATACTATTAACAGAAATTAGGAGCATTAATACAGGTGAATAAATTTACCACAATTTATTTTGTGATACTAGAAGTCTGAAGAGCTGTATGAACAACAAATATTGAGGGGAAAAATATGATTTTAGTTTCTTGATTTCTGTTTTTTTTTTTTTTTAGCATTTTAATTATCTTAGAATGTTTTAAAATATTATTAATAATATAAATATTAATTAGATTAATGATATATAAATTTTTATATAATTAAAGTCATCCTGCCCCAAAAATATATTAGTCAATAATAATAATATAATATAGTATTTTCTTCAAATCAAGGCAGTCACAGTCCTAACAGTTCAAACTGACAAATAAATTATATCTTTTTAATGAACAAATGAAAAGACTTATGAATCAGTCTAATGAGCCTGTTAATAATTAACATCTTAATTAACATCTGATTCACTCACTGAGCCACAAGGCATTACCTTTGGTCATATTCTGGACTCAAAAAGAACCAATAACGAGTACTTTATAATGGTGGTCCTCGTGATAAAGTGTTTATCATATACATTTACATAAGAGTGAATGTAAAAAGGCCTAAAAAGAGGCCAAAAAAGCTAAAAACCACCGTAAATGCTAAAAACCACATACAGATGATACTTTTCACACAGGAACTAAGCATTTTGCTCACACAAACCAATACACCCGGCACTGCCTGCAGTTTTCTTCTGAGCAACAGGCCTCTCATTTACCTCTTTTCATGAAATGCATAGATAAGAGGATACAGACTGTCAGGTTTTGTGGGAGATGGAGAGGAGAGAGGGGGTCTGCGGTGCAGACAGTACTCACCGGGCTCGAAGGGCGCTAATGGTAGACTTGTCAACCCTGCATTTGAAGAGAAAAGACAAGAAAGCATTTAGGATCAAGGAACAAACATAGATGGCTGTAATTTGCTCGGTTTGACCCGTAAGCTGAACTGGCAGGATGAAAGGAACAAAAGGGGTTAAAAAAGGACATTTCTGTAATGTATCATCCCTGTATGATTTTGTTGTCGACATGGCTAGGTGAGCTTAATGCCCAATTAATTTTGACATGCAGAAAAGGTCACCCAGCAGCACGGACTACCCACAATATCGCATCAAAACATAACAAGGTTGAGTCAGGCTGTGTGAAAGGGTGTGGCCGTTTATTTTTATCCAGCTTGTTTTTGATATTTCACACATTTATGTGTCACACACAGTTTCCTTTTATCAGCAGAGTGAAGGTATAGTGTTAAATGAGGACTTTTAATCTTTAAAGCATTTTTCGATTCACATGGACATCTCGGTTTTTGCATGATATGTACTGTCATATGATGTTTTTGTTGTAGTTAAAAGAATATCCGGCGTTCAAAATTTTTTTATATAAACAAAAAAAAAATCACGTTAATTATTTTTAACACAAGTGATGCACTTACAATGACCAATCTGTAAACTTTAAAATACTCACTTATTTTAACAGTAAAACAAGACATAAACAATATGTGTTAACATGATTTTAGTGTGAAGAAATTGTTTACAATTTTTTTCTGTGTTAAGTTATATCCAATTTTACAATTTCATTGCCATGACAACTTACAATTTTACAGCGCAATGCACACGTTTTAACAGAAGAATTAAGTGAATGAAGAATTGAGTGATTTATAACTTTACATTTCTGCTTTAAATGCTACACAAATGTTGAAATTACAATATTTTGAATAGTCTACCTTTATGAAGCACTGTATATACATAATTAATAGAAAGAAAAAGAAAAATGAAAATAACGCTTAAAAAGAAAACACAAAATAGTAATACAAATAATAATAATTAAATGATATTGTTTAATTATATTATTATTTTTCAAGTGTTGTCCCCAAAGTCACTGCACATTACTTATCATTCACTTGATTAACAATATTTTAGTGTGTTGAACCTGGAATATTCCTTTAATAGATGCTATTTTTAACATTTCTAACCATGAGAGCGGTTATGTGCAGCAGTCCGTGAGGGTACTGCTGTCAACTCCCATTACTGTAAGTAACTGAGGTTATTGTGTCTCATTTTCTTTATTATACTAGACCGATTCCCTAAAACACACAACAACAGGGAATGGAACATCCTATTCAGTGAGATGATTTAGTGAGAGAGTTTGTTTGAAGATGCCACTTGGTTTGATATTTTGCAAAGAAACTCATTATAAGGGAGAACTTAAGTGTCCAAAAAATATTAGCAGGAGCAGGACCTACATAATGCAATGCCCGCGCAGCACCTATGAAGTTCAAATGTACATGCAATATGGGAAAAAAAAGAGATTTCCAGCTGCTGCACATGCCTTTGAGCAACACACTCAGATGTGGGTTATAAATGGATGTCAAAGTGAAACGTAAAGTGTATTACAGATGGAAAACACAGTTGCATGAGCATGGTGTCTTTTCTGGTGCTGTGCAATCCATCAATCTCACTGTCCACCACAGTGAGGGAGCTTTCAGAGCTTAACAATTTAAAAATCAGATTAAATGTGGTTTAAGTGTACCTCACACGCAGGTTACTCTGTATGAAATCAGCATCTCTTATGATTTGTGTGTGTGTGTGTGTGTGTGTGTGACCATCTGTTTGTGCTAGGTGACTGTTGAGGTGTCACTATTAAAAGCATGGTGTGATAGTGACTGGGTGTGGTGGGGATGTGGGTAATTCTGAGAGAGGAAGGGTGTGGATGTGTGTGTGTGTGTGTACATGATACAGAATTTCCCACAGCAAAAAGCTGACACAGGCCCCTATATGCAGTTCTCATATGTTTGCAACATTTAGTACAGAATTATTGCAGCAAATGAAATAAACCCTATGCTTTTATAAATAATACATAGGAGACGACAGTGGTAATACTAGCTATGCATCCATCCATCCACCTATTTTTATGCAAATTTTGGGATATGCTGGAAACACCAAGATGTGCATACATTCTAAAAATACTCATAAAAATCATATGCACTCAACTGAGTCTGATGTGTTTATCTGATAAGAAGACATGCTCATGAATCATGATGGAAACACATTTGCCGAATAAATTCCTTGATTCGCAAAACAACAACAAAAAAAAAACCTCACATGACTTTGCCTCAACAGATCATGTGACTGAATAAATGGACTAACCAGCAGATCGATGTCATTTCAATCAATCTGAAATGCCTGAGCCAAAGTTTATCATCAAAATGACTTGGTACTAGAAACATCTCCCCGAACTGTCTCACACTATTGCGTTATTAAGCATCAGGCATCTTGACACAAAATAACATGACGGCATTTATTGCTTTTCATCTGCGCTCTGAGGTGCAAACCAAGTAATTTATAATATAAACAAAGACCCAAAGTGGCTTCTCTTATTGCAGAAAAACTTTTATTTTTCTTAGTAATATTTAGTCCCAGTTTATCAGGAAGTTACGTTTTTGTTCTCTTCAACTCACTGGATAGAAATGGTGCTTTATTCGCAAATGTTTTATGTGATATGCCACTTTTTTTAATTGACAACTTTGGATGAAAACACCTACTGTACTGTTGCCTCACAGCAAATTTGATGTAACTGAACTTTATATCGGGTTTTTGAACCTCTGATTCACTGCAATGTCTGTTTTCTTGCACAGTCCGATCGTTTCGTGTCTTTACACATCAATGTATTGTCACGAGCCGCAGGGTTTAATTTGGTTTTGTTTGTGTATGTTTTTTTGACTCTCAAAGCCGTGATTCCCATTCACTTCCATTATATGACTGACAGACTGCAACGGTTTGAGTTAAAAATCTTCGTTTGTGTTCTACTGAAGAAACAAAGTCACCTACATTTTGAATGCCCTGGGGGTAAGCAGATAAACATCAAATTTTAATTTTTGGGTGAACTATCCCTTTAACGCCTGTTTCACACATACTCCGTCTGCAGTGCGTATGCGTTGCGTTTTTTTTACGCACCCATATTAACGGATCGTTCACTGCACGCGGTTGCGGTCCGTCAGTGCGTTCCAGGAGCGGCGCGTCTGCAGCAGTGCATCGATCGTTTACGCACAGAGTCTATTTTTGCTGTGCTGCACGCCATGAATTAAAGTGACAGCGCATTGTTCGCGGTAAAAATGAACATGGATTGAAACGGAAATGTAGTAATTTCACAATAAATGGATATAATTAAAGTCTACTGTGTTTCACAGGCTTTTTGGATAGGTTTAAAACAAAGAAAAGTGCACTTTTAGATAAACAAGGCAACATGTGCACTTGTGTCTTGTGGAGGTAGGAAACAAAGTTCTTTAAGACCCGCGGGATTGCTTGTAATAACGATTTAAATGCAAAAGAAAAGGCACGAGGGTCGACTAGTGGCCCTAGTAGTCAGTAGTGAGTTTTAATTTAAAATGTTTGTGATAGCTTTAACGTAAGAAAAGTAGGCTGTATGCTGTTTAAATGTGTTGCCGCTTGCTTGAGCAACTTATTATACAAACCTAAAAGTCAAATGCATGAATAATACGTTGTTTATATTTATTGCTTTTAAACTAACGTCTATGAAAAATTGTTACTGTAATGTGATAAAAGAGTATCACAATGCTGAAACAGCTTTATTTTTTACATGATTTGAAATCTAAATAATGGATAAATGTTTTTGTGGCCTAAACAGCCGCGGACTACAAATGCGTCCTGTGTGAAAGCACAATGAGTCCGTGCTGCTTCTGCACGCATACTCAACGCACATGGACCGCATACGCACTGCAGACGGAGTATGTGTGAAACAAGCCTTAACGTAACCATCAGCCAAATGCCAAGGCTCAATAACCCCAATCCTCAGTCTAATGTTAAACCGAACACACAAGGCACATCCTAATTCTATGCCAAGACCTAACCATCAACCTAATGGTAAGCTTAAATATAAGAGTAGACTCTCAGGCTAACGCGAAGGATTAACAAACCTAACCCCTAGCCTAATGCTAACTAATTAACACCAAATACAAAACCTAAATCTAACCTTCAGCCTAATTTTAAGCATAATACTGTCTGTGTAATGACACCTTCAGCCTAACACAAAGTCTAAACCTAAGTATTGGGTCAACTTTAAGGCTAAATAAACCCAATCCTCAACCAAATGCTAAGCCAAGACCTAACCATCAACCTAAAGTAAAGCCTAAACCAAAACTGAAGTGTAAACCCACGCCTAAATCTAAGAACTCCAGCACTCTTGTGCAATTTCCAGGCAAATTCTGAATGTTGTCACACTCTAGTGAACACATCAAACATCAAAAATGGCCAAATAGCTTTAAAAACCATTAAAAATAGCCTTGAAATGAAACGTTTGTTGTCAGGTAGAGATGATGTAGAGGAGGAGCAAGAGAGAAAGTAAAAGAAGAGTGCTGAAAGCTGTAAAAGCCTCAGTGGAGAGCTGAAACTGTAGCATCATAAATAAAGCATTCACTCGCTCTGACCCTTCATAACCGTTGCCTTCATATTCACCGTTTCCCTGTGTGGTGATGACACACACACCATCGAAATAAGATGCATAACAGCATGTAATGATAAACATACACCTACAAAACACAATCACAACCTCACACTTACCCAACATGTGTGAGATCAAGGTTTCAATAGGGAAGCGAGAAAGGAAATGTGAAATGCTCTCAAGTAGGACAGTGGTGCAAAATCATGCTAATGAGCACTGTAATGCATCTACGATTACTTTAAAATTATTTAACATTACAGAAATTATTCAGCATCTCAGTCAGAGCATCATGCAGAAACTTAGCTGGTATCTGTATTGTATGCTTTTGTCCAAACAATGTATGTCAATGGGGTCCAAGTTTTGGACCCCATTGCCTTTCATTATATGGACAAAAACAAAGAGACAACTAAACACATTACATGAGCAACACTTTCAATTCAAGTCATTAATAATCATTCGTTTATTAATATTAGTGATTATGATTCTCTGGAAGTTGTGAATGCATAGAAAGAGCGAGAAAGTGAAAAGCTGATTAAAAGTTTGCATTTATTATATGCATTTGACAGACAAAGCTGTGATAAACAGTCTTGAAATGAACAAAAAGAGCTTGTAAACAGTCCTAGCAATATCTTCTTTTTCATACAGAAAATATATTTGCTACTCACTTAATAAATGTCCCCATCATATTCCACTGTGGCATAATCTAAGCAATTGTCTTGGTTTATACATGGATTTCAGACTAATAGGTCTCTGTAGCAACTTTTGCAAAGTCCTGGTCCATATGAGTGAGCAAAGAAAAAACAACACTTGAACTTGAACAATGGGCAGATCCAGATGACTAGATACCCTCTGATTCATTTGCATACATGCTACTATTACTATCAACTGTCACGACACTCCTAACATCTTCTACCTTAGATGTCACACAGAACTATTATTGTGATATTCCTCACTGTAAACCATTCAGCTTATAAATCAATGCAAAGCCATCATTGGAGAGTGCAAATTAATGCAGATTAACTGACAACCATAAATAAACACCAGCAAGCACATCACAGGGCATCTGGCAGACATTTCCACATAGCCGACAGCTGATGCTGTTCCACATGAGCAACATACCATCCAAATCCACCAAAGGATACGCTCCTCTTCCTCCTCAGCATGGTCCCTCTTTATTCACCTCTAACTCCAATTCGTCTTCCTCTCCCTCCTCACTGTCTCTCTTGTATGGTCCCTCTGTGCTTGTGTTTCAGTATCTCACAATCACTCTTTCTGTTTCCTCACTCTCTCATGTGGATCTCTCTCTCTCGCTATGAAATGATTTCATTCTCCACCCTCTTTCTCACCCTTTGTGCATGTGTATGTGTGTGACAGTTTGGGGTTCTCGCACCTGCTATGTCACTCCCTCTCACTTCAGCGCACAACTCCACACGTTAAGAGTAGAAGACAGGGTGGAGGAGGAAGAGAGGAGGGGCTGAACGCAGTATTTAAAAAATATATAAAAATATTCTCTCTAGAGACCCTCTGGGCCTTCTGTCTGCTGGAATATAAAATATGAAATATGGCTGCCTGATAAGAACCTTTAAGTGACAGTGATTATAAAAATAATACAATAGAACCATATGACAATTTTTTGCCTTTTAATCTGTTAGCTTTAGCATTTTCATGCCTGCAACCCAGCAAACTAAATTATTATTTTCACCTAAATTAATAATAGGATAGTGGAATGCATAAAGAAGGATGCATTAGGATTTTTGCATGCATTTTTGATGAATCTATTTTGCATTTGATCTCACGATACAACATTATCATAAAAAGACTGGCAGTGGTGTGATATTTGGCTCTAGACTGTGCCCATTGTGAAAGCAGTAATTGTGCCTAGATTTACTAGTAAGAACTACATTACTAATAAAAAATACATTAGCGCCCCCTACTGTCAAGATTAATTTAGACCAACGATTCTTCCAGTTCACTGAAACGCCCAGCCACTGAAAAGTTGAGACTTTTAGAGGCCATCAGAAAGCTACAGACTTCTCATTCATTTAGATAAACATGAATATATTCGTTATGAGCACCAAAAAAACAAATGCCATTCTGGAATTAATTTAATCACAAAATCCTTCGAGAATCCTTCAGTCTTTTGCCGTGCATTATTTGTGTCTTAAAGATCAATATAATCACAAAAAACTTATGGAAACAAGAAAATAAATGTCATTTCGCTGCGAGCAGGGTTCGAACCTGCGCGGGGAGACCCCATTGGATTTCAAGTCCAACGCCTTAACCACTCGGCCATCGCAGCTTACCGCTACATCTCAAACACATTCTAAATAAGTCCTAACACTTCTGTACTAATTCCTAACACAAGTCCTAACAATCCTAACATCCAATGGTCTAAGTCCTAACAACTCCTAACAGGTCCGAACGGGGCAAAACAGCCATTGGCCGAAACGTAGTCACATGCGAAGCCACATGATTACAGTCATAAAAAGAGCGGAAGCGCGCGGATGACTAGTTTATAAAGGTTAAGGCGAATTTGATATTTTTTAAACACGGAACATATTTTTAGTCAGTTTGACGTTTTCGGATAACGTGGAGGTAAGTACAATAAAACACATAACATGAAAGAGAAGCGAGATTGTGATATAAATCGAGGTGGCCTTTCATATTGCAGCAAGTATTATTGTAAGTATTATTATTAATAGTAGTATTGTTATTATAGTTCTTTAAATTGAAATGTGTGTGTGATTTTCATGTATATATTTATATTCTTTATTTTAAACTATTTTTGGTAGTTAAGATTATTATTAGATATGTAATTATTTCAATTTGTTTATATGTTCCCTATTTATATTCCTTTGTATTATATAAATGATGCTGGATTTAAGCTTTTTTGAATAAACCTATTTGGTAGCAAGCATATAATATGTGTAATTATAGTTATTTTTATGTTTCATTTGTATTTACATAATTTTTATTATATAAAGGTCAGATTTTAAAGTTTATTATTATGTAAGTATTATTAGTAATATTGTTATTATAGTTCTTTAAATTTAAATGTGTGTGTGTGTGTGTAATTTCTATTCTTAATATTAAACTATTTGTGGTAGTTAAGATTATTATATATGTAATTATTTCAATTTGTTTATATATTCCCTATTTATATTCCTTTGTATTATATAAATGATGCTGGATTTAAGCTTTTTTGAATAAACCTATTTGGTAGCAAGCATATAATATATGTAATTATAGTTATTTTTATGTTTGTTTATATATTTATTTTTTGTTATTATTATTATTATTATTATTATCTTTTCACAGATCTGCAACAGATCACTGGAACTGTGCGTAGTCCCTGCCTGCTTCAAATGCTCCACCATCATCCCCGACCCAAAGAAACCCAAGATAACAGGATTTAATGACTACAGACCTGTGGCTCTAACATCTGTGGTCATGAAGTCGTTTGAGAGGCTGGTGTTGGCTTATCTGAAGGACAGCACTGGACCATTACTGGACCCACTGCTCTTCTCCCTCTACACTAGTGCTGCACGATAAACCGCAATAACCTTATATTTTATTTGTTACCACCCCACATCCTAGTACATCCCTACATCTCATTCTATTCTATTCCTATTCTGTTCTATCTATAAATTTTCATTTTCTGTTTTTGTTTATTTATATTTGCATATATGTATTTTTATTCTCATGTTATTTTTATTGTCTGTGTGTTGTCTGTGCACTGGACTCTTGTGACACTAAAATTCCTTGTATGCGCAGGCGTACTTGACAATAAAGCTTTTTTTTAACTTCTGATTATTATTATGTACGCATGTCATATTTGAGCTTTTGGAATAAACCGTATTTGTGGAAGTATGTTTTATTCTTTCAATTTAAAAAAAAAGGAATATAAGGAGTTGTTTTGTGATGAGGTAAAATAGGTTGAAATATTGACTTTTCTGTAATTTGTTAGTTAAAATAAGTGAATCTTGGCCGAGCTTACGCTACGCCTCAATCGCACGCTATAGAACCTTTATGTTATCGCACTTCTATCATATTTGACTGATTTCTCGCTTGCACTTTTTATTTTCTATCTGTTAATCATTATTACATTTAAGATTAATGCAAGAAGGAAAGCTTTCGCCTCAGAATTCTGCACAGACTGTTCTTTGCTTTTGGTAACAAGATAAATTTAATGTACATCGGGGTTACCAACTTAGGTTACCTGGCTGGTGTGATATTTTGACGACATGCACTGAAATCCCTATTTGAAGTTTTAAGGATCCAAGGTCTTTATATAAAAACATTTTCCCTTAAAATCTGAGTTTGCAAAAGC
Organism: Sinocyclocheilus anshuiensis; assembly: GCF_001515605.1. Lineage (NCBI taxonomy): Eukaryota > Metazoa > Chordata > Actinopteri > Cypriniformes > Cyprinidae > Sinocyclocheilus > Sinocyclocheilus anshuiensis. The sequence goes on from NW_015555756.1 coordinate 543,421, forward strand.
GCAATTTCAAAAGCAACATGGTTCCGAAAGGACCGTTCAGAACGACTGAACCGGAAGTGAAATGCTAACTCGTTTCCGGGTCTTGGCCTACAAAAATACGTCATGCCTACCAGCCAGTCATATTTCTTACTGGCTAATTTATACAAAAAATGATGCAGGAATATGCATATTTTAGTATAAAGTATTGCTATTATTATTCCAGAAGACATTTTTACAATAACTATTTATGAGGAGCTTTTATTTAGTCAGAAACTGAACAGCGGGTAAAGTATGCCGTTTCTGCGCTAAACCTCCTCTTACACTTAAGACACCCTTACGATTATTCTAATCCTTACAGTAACTTGCTATTTTATCTAGGGCTTGACAGAAAAGAGCTAACGTGTAGTAGCAACAACTACAGTTTAGCTTAGCTGTCCAGGGGTGTATTCCAGAAAGGAGGTTCAACAAACTCTGAGTTAAAGGCACAATATGTCATTTTCGCCACTGGAGGGTGCGTATTCAAAATAAACAGAGGCAAAGGCGTAGTTTGATGACGCCGTGACTGAGTGTGGAATCGTGGGAGTTGTCGTCTTCATCCCCACAGCCAAAGCAATCCGACTGGACTCGGGCAGAAATCATGTTCATGGATGAGCTAAAGATTTATTAACGTAGTAGAATGAAGCAGGGTGAGGCTGAAAGCCGTCGAAGCGAAACGAGGCCGCTGAACGAGCGCGACACATGGCTCGAAAGCAGCAGAGCTTTTATTATGCCACAGTCGACCGCTTCCGCTCCTTCCGGTCGTGCGTATGTGGGGTAAAGCAGCGCTGTTTTATTATACTAGATACATTTGAAAGTTCTGTTATAATGCTACTCTCTGCGGTCGTCACCTGTCTAAAACGCACAACATATTAAAGCGTCTTTGGTGTTTCCATGTTTTCTACAAAACAAAACCGAAAATCGAGGGGTTATGACGTCATTAGCAGGCGACACAATGACACTTTGGACACGCTCCCTGTCACTAGTTAAAATTGCTTATTTCTCTGGATTTAAACATTCTTCGAAACATTTGGGATAATGTAAGTACACAAGTCAGCAAAATATATAACACTGTTCTAGTGGTTTTTGGATATTTTAATAAAAAAAAGAGTAGGTACTCTACAGCCAATTCTCGTTAAGTATGAATGCGACGTTGTGATCTACGACGTTATAACAAGCGCAACAACTTAAAAGATACGAGCGACAGGTTTAAGTCTGTAAATATTTTGATGTTTATGAAATTTCCTCATTTTGTGGTCTTGTTGAAGAAACAGCTGCACTTTTATTGTGATTGTAGTATAACCAATACATTTTGGGTTGATTGAAATTTTTATATATTTAACCCTACTATGACCCACAGTTTAATCCTTAAATAATTTTTTCTTACGAAAACCCAAAATTGTTATCTCTTGAATATGTTGTTACTTTATTTTATGTGCAACATTTTTCATCCACAAGCAAAACCGGCTTAAATCTCCTTTGTTTTCCTCTTTTTCTTGTTGAATTTAACTCGTTTCATCCCTCCGGCTTAAAAACAACAACAACAACAACAACAACAAATGCAATATTTTGATGCATTGATTATATGAATATTATGATTATATAAAGATATTTAACCTTGTCATTGTGCCTCTTTTTCTGTGTATATAATCTCATACTATGATGTATGCAAACCCATTATATTTGTTTTCTGCTCTTTGTCATTATGATTGTTCATTGCTAAAGATACAACCATCTTTCCCTGAACTTGTATGTAATTATAAGTTCTGCAGTATTAATAAAAAAAGAACATAAGAGGGACAGGTGCACTAACACCTCATAGCATCACAAGCAAAACCGGCTTAAATCTCCTTTGTTTTCCTCTTTTTGTTGTTTAATTTAACTCTCGTTTCATCCCTCCGGCTTATAAACAACAACAACAAATGCAATATTTTGATGCATTGATCATATGAATATTATGATTATTCAAAGAATATTTAACCTGGTATTGTGCCTTTTTTTTCTGTGCATATAATCTCATACTATGGTGTATGCAAACCCATTATATTTTTGTTTTCTGCTTTTTGTTATTATGATTGTTCAATGTTAAAGATACAACTATCTTTCCTTGAGCTTGTATGTAATTATAAGTTCTGCAGTAATAATAAAAAAAGAACCTAAGATCGACAGGTGCATGAACACCTCATAGCATCAGTAACTCCACAACCCTACCTAGTACGGTTTTCCCCAGCGTTTGTAATATTTGTAATATCTGCACAAAGGAGATGTCGACCAGCTGCTAGAAGATCTCGCCTTTGGAGAAGAATGTTAATTTTACACTCGAAAAATGTAAGTATTACTACTTAAAAATGAAGATTACCCCAGAATGCACCGCTAGCCCACCCCAACACTTATGAACAATAATAATGATAAATGCTGACCAATAATTAGCAAAATGTAATTTGTTTCGTCATATGCCATAGCTATGCATGACTACACACTAGACAAACGCAGCCAAGGTGAATACATCTCAATTTTCCGTCAAGTAATGAATTAATGCACAAGTTAATGAAACAATTATATTTTATTTACTGACAACAGGAAACATGAATAAATTAGTAAAAGAATAAATAAAAGTAACCATCGCAATAAATAAATACAAGTCATTGACACATGCAACAAAGCTTTATTCAAACATATTGTTCTAACAAACATGTATTTACAGACGGTGAATCCACAACATCCTACTGCCATCTCAACACAGCTGAGCCAGTTCTGCAGCTTTATTCTGATGAAGCAGCTGACCACCGTGTCCACCTTCACCTGTCTCTGCTGTCCATCACGACCATCACTGCTGCAGTCAGACTCAATCTGATCATGGATGGGAAAGGGACATCGAGGCTATCGTTGCCTGAGTGCACAGAGAGGATGAGGAAGACCATGATGACGCCCCTGAACCACACAACCCTGAACAAGAGCAGGAGAACATGTGCGCGACAATCTGACTGCTGCTGCATCTGCTCCAAACATTTGTGTGCTGCTCTCCATGAGCACAACTACCTGTAACACATTTAAACAGAGTAAAACATTTTACAATTAATGTCGCCAGCATTTCATTTCATATGTTTATAATTAACAGGTGTAGTGGGCTAAAGCACTGAGCTTGTAAGCAGAAGGTTGCTGGTTCGATCTCTGCAGTCGTCACCACCGTTGTGTCCTTCAGCAAGGCTCTTTTCTCCAGGTTGCTGCAGAGGGATTGAGGTCCCTGTAATAAGAGCACTGTAAGTCACTTCAGATAAAAGTGACTGACTTTTGACAAATTAATCAATGTAAATGTGATTTTTGTAAATCCACAAACGCTCAATAAAGCGGCTTATTTCTTAAAGTTTATTTCTTCAAGGTACTACTATAAATGCATGCATATATTTCATACAGTTTCTATTTGGGGGGTTTAAAGGGTTAGTTCATCCAAACATATCAATTCAATCATTATTTACTCTCCTCCACACTGTTCAATCCTTGTTTTTGTTTTTTTTTCTGAACACAAAAGGTGATTTTAGTTAAATCTTCATCCTCAGTGACCCCAGAGCCAGCTGGAGCATCTAGAGAAAGACCAAAAGACATTGAGGATGTGATTTTGTTCAAGTTTGTCCTGCTGGTTTCTGTTCAATACAATATCAGTCAATGGAGCCTGACTTTCAGAAGCTTCATGACTTTATTTGATGATGCTTTTAAAGCTTATGGAACTCGGGCTCCATTGACTGATGTTGTATGAACAGAAACCAGCAGGACAAACTTGACCAAACTCGCATCCTCAATGTCTTTCGGTCTTTCTCTAGATGCTCTCACTGGCTCTGGGGTCACTGAGGATGAAGAGACCACAGCAGCATCCGATCCAGATGAGGCAGTAAGGGCAGTGATGGAGCGTCTCATCCATGGCACTGGACCATTTCCAGGATGCTGCTGTCGAATCTCCATCCTCAGTGCTCACACCAATCTGCAGACATTTCAGATCATACAAAAATGCACAAACACAATACAAAGCAGTCATTTTAACAGCGCAATGCCATTTGATTTCTGTATTAGAAGTAACAGAATGATCTTACTTTATATTTTTGTCACTCGCAGCCTTTGATGGCAGCATTGCTTCATCAGTCACTCTGCACCGGATAAACACACGTGTGTCTCATCTGTCCCTGTAACATCCAGACAAGAGTCAAGTCACCTCTGTGATTTATCCGCTCAATACTACATTTAAATGTGTTAACTCACTTTTTATCTAACACAAGTGCTCCACAATTTATCAACAGTACTAATGGACAAATGAAATAGATAACTTATGTTTAGTTACTCTATGTAGATTTGTTTATTTACATTACTTACATTCATCTAGAGAAGTGTTGACAACAGTGAATTCTACATAATAGCACACAGACATCTCACTCATATGTCTGTTCATGTAGTTCATATTCATGTAGAACATCACTGTGTGATGTGCTCATCTGTAATTCTTTTAGAACATTTTCCTGTCAAATATTAAATATACATTTATTAATCGTCTTTAAGGTGTATATGGTTTATGTAAATTCACTTTGGTGACGTACGTGTGTTTACTGGAGCTCCCCTGTTCGCTATAAGTAATAAAACATGTTTTTTACAGCAAAATCACAAATATACTATACTGTCTAGCGTCTTACACACTCAACAACTGAAGAGTTTACTCTACAGTAGCTTAACAAATGCGATTTTAATACAGGGAACCATGTATTTGATTTGTAATACTCACATTTGTAAACACCCGCATCGCTGTTCTCCATCACGTTCGATGATGACGTATCCTCTCCCTTGGGCTTCTGAAATAGAAAAGTGTCAATCGATGAGCACTTCAGAATCTGGACTGAAGCAGTAGGACATCCGGGGATTTCTCGCCTACTCTTTTATGAATACTGAGGTTTTCGGACATACTACTTTCTTCACATACTCTTTTCTCCTACTATATAGTAGGTAAGTAGGCATATTCGGACGCACTTTAAGTAGAAGCACGTCCGAATCTCCCGAGAATTAGTACCTCACCCAGGTAATTCTCGCCTACTCGTACGAATACTAAGGATTCGGACATACAAGCCTTGTCCAAATACCCACACTTACGGTCTTTGCACTTGACTACTTATATGAGGCATTTCCTGTATTTGGCCCAAGTGTTCAAGTGAGCATGAAGACCACAAGTGTGTGTCGAACTTTTCATTACCCACTACTCATCTTTGCACCAATAAAACGTAAAAACAGTGTTTTTCTACCAAATTATATGTAATATCTAATTATTATATTAATATTTAACTTGCATTGGATAGGTTTCCGTGACCTCTCGCGAGATCTCGGCAAAAAGTCTCACGATTTATTTCCAGAACATGATGCATTATGGGATACACTGAGCCTCGAATACCGCTCCGGAGCAAGTGTGGGTATTTGTACAAGGGGACTTATTCGCTCGTCTGCTGCTTTTCCCCTACTATATAGTAGGGAAGTGTGCCATTTCGGACGCAACCTCTGAGTTTAGCGCGTGCACATCGACTATCCCCTTGTACAAATACCCACTTGCTGTGTTGGCCACTTGAGAGCACGTGTGCGCGACAGGAAGTAAGTGTGCAAGACTGTCCCAGGTTTTAAAAACGGCAAAGCGCAGTGCCCTTAACACACACTAAATCCACACTATCTCGAAGACCGCTCCGGAGCCGTATTCGAGGCTTAGTGTATCCCATCATGCTTGAATTTCGAGCTGTGTTGTTTCCTTCTCTTCCTCAACAGACTATATGATATATTAGTTTATTGTAATATTATATTGTAATTTTAATGATACGTAAAGAAGGTCTAGTATCTGCACTAGCCTAATACATGCATAATTTCACCTGTCTACTGATCCATTTTTTAAAC
>NW_015555756.1:549702-553937 GCF_001515605.1 Sinocyclocheilus anshuiensis
TATCGTCCTCTTTTGGAAGGCCAAAGTAGTTTCGCTTTCACAACGAAACACACAGCGCCTTCATGACATGGCGGCGGCGACAACAACAATACTACAGCGCGAATAAAAGTTACGCCTTCTTTCTTTGCGTGAACATTTAGGTGGCGTTTCCCTTTTCTGGGGTTAACAAACTCTGAGTTTCCATCAAAACCCACTTTCTGGAATACACCCCAGAAGAGATTCCGCAAGTTTGTGTTGTTTGAAACCCAAACCCAAACAAATTACTCCATCTTTTAAACGCACCGCCAATTAAAGTCCACTCTGTCCCGATCCAACACTGACTAAAGGTACTTGGAAAATGCATAATCTAATACAATTATGTTTGAAAACAATGTTCCACGAATCCACAACGTACGGAATACACAGCCTATTTATATATTAAAATATAAGGCTGTACAGCCATCTAGTGGTTACACTAAGGTATTACAGATGATAAGATATTAAATATATAGTACTGTAAAATCCTCTTTACAAATATTTACTTAAAATTAATATATATTCTAAAATATTTATTATACCCCCCAAATAAATGAATATATCAGTCAATATTTTCTCTGTGATTTATTTTCTTCGTCAATCGTTCCATAACTTCTTACATAACTGTCATTCACAGGAACCGCATGTTGCCGCAGGAGGTTCTGATAAATATTTAGGCCTACATTCACTCTTCTATGTAGTTATATAAGAGGCCCAACTCCTGCTGCAGAAACATCCCCCAAACCATGACACTTCCTCTTCCACCTTTCCCTGACTTCTTTGTGCACTCTGGGTTCAGTCTTTCCCCAGTTTGACGATAAACATAATGTTTCCCATTGGACCCAAATAAATTCAACTTTTAAATGAGCAATTCCAGCTGCAGTGTTGAACTGATTGCCCATTGAGATTCTCCGCATTATCCTGTCCTTCATGGTCGACCAGCCTTTTTGGGGGACTCGAATGAATTAGTGACATACAAAGATGCAATATTCTAGAAACCATTTGGAACAGCCAACTTCTCTTGCAATGGCTGCTATTGCTATCAGTGTTCTTTTTCAAATTTCTCATTTAAGTGTTTTATACTGTGCTTCAAAATATATTTATCTCATGAAATATGCCTAAAAACTGCGCTTTTTACTCCTGTTAGGATAAGTTCAAATAGGACTAAACAGTTACCTCGAAATTTAGGAAATTGTAGGTTGTTCTGTAATTTTGATTTTTGATCATATACTTTAAAGTCGCTTATAAAATGTGAAAAGTTATGTTTAGAAAGAGTCTATAAGATACTTTCCTGGTAAAATAAATAACTGAATAATGTTGTTCTTTACTTTTCATACCATTCTGAAAATAAAAAAGCACATCAAATACACAAATCTCTATTGCACATCCCAGTTTTCTATTAATATAAATTTCTAAATCATTCCAAAATAATCTTGAGTAGATACAATGATAAAACAAATACAAAGTAGTTTTTTTTTTCTTGTCCACAAATGAAATGTTTAGATTCAATCTTTCTACTTATTTTGTAAGACACTTCTGTTATTGATACAAAACTTATTTGGTATTTTCCGAGCTTTGTCCCAATATATTACCAAACAGAGGAGACCAGACAAGCCTTGCAGGAGGGAAAGAGACAGAACAGAGCATTTCTTATAACCTTATGGGGTGGCGTGTGTCACGGCAACCCTGTTCCCACGTTCAGAAAGAAAACACTTTGTATCGTCATTTTCAACATTAGCAACGTTAATTTCAGAAAACGTTAAGTTATCTAATCTAACGGTAAAAGGTTTTAGTCTAATAGGTTTCCCGGCAAAAATGAATTTTTGCTGCTCTGTGCTACATTTCGAAAACAAAAATAACGGTCATTTTGACCGCTGATGAGTATCCTTTTAGGTAAAATTCACGTACTTCTACGTCACGTGGGGATGTAGCTCAGTGGTAGAGCGCATGCTTCGCATGTATGAGGTCCCGGGTTCAATCCCCGGCATCTCCACTTTTTCGGCAATAAATTCATTAACAGGTAGTTTTTTTTTTCCGCTGGAGACTACAATAAAATCATACACTTTAATAATATTTTCATTTAAATACTAGCCGACAATTTTGCTATTTTTGACCATTATAAACTTCAACTGAAACTACAATAAGGTTTCATTTTACAAAATATATAATTTTCAACCAACGGTGATCCCATAACTGCATCCAAAAATATCACAAGTAACTCTAGCAAACACAAAACTTCATATACCAGCTGGATACACAACTTTTTTTTTACGTCACCAAAAATCAGCAGAAAATCCAAGAGTATCGTATTTTATACCAATCATAGGATCTTAATGCAGGAGTTGACCTAACAAATTTACAATAACTTTATTTAAGAGTAACGTGCTAATCAAATCATTAGTTAAAATGGTTAGTAGATATTAGTTCTGTATGTTTAATTTTTCCACAGCCCCTCTGGAATAACTTCAGGGGCCCCATGTTATAAAACACTGGAAACACCTTACAGTATTTTCCCACACGAAAGTAATCTATTTCATGTGAATGTGTAAAGGCTTCCAGATCATTGAGCCAGCAGCTACCACTCTGCAACACGTGATGATGTTTTTTTTTTAAACAAAGAACTGTTAACTTTTTTTTTTTCAGTTAAAATAACCGAAACAGACATTAATGGCTCTAACACCATCACGGAATGCAGAATAGTAGAATAAATAAACTATTCTGCAAGTAAAGCTATTTATACATCAAAAATTAGTAGCATCACACTTATTGTTTAAAAACCATGGTTCCACTGGGGCTCGAACCCAGGACCTTCTGCGTGTAAAGCAGACGTGATAACCGCTACACTATGGAACCTATACACGCTACCCTAAACAACGTTGAAAATGAACTTCACGTGATACTCAACTCACCACAGCCGCTATATATGCAATCAAATCACGATTTAACACGGACATTTAGGCTGATATTTACTACAGTATTTTAACAAAACGATTAATAATGCTACATTGTGCCTAACCGCACGGAACGAAGACGGAGAAAGGGCAATTTCATGTTAAAGGCACTACAGTTAATTTTTTTTTCTGAATTTAATTCATTCATTTTACCACACAATGCTATGTGCGCATGTTTGCCGGTTCGAAGTCAGAAGCTCAAACAACATCAGCGATAGTGGCAAAAACTGGACTGCAGTAACCGCAGCATTCACATCCGCAGTCGCACACGATACAACCGCACAGACAGCCTTCTTCCGCTAGAGACATCAGACTGAACGATCAACGCACCAGCTCTGTCTGTCCATATTATTATGCAGTATATAAACATGGCGATTTATCAACATGCATCATCGCGATATGATCATCTGTATATAGATGTCAAGTCGTAGTTGATCTCTTCGAAAGGGAAAAAAGGGAAAAAGTCTTATCGGGATTTTAGGTTATTATACTAAGGCATTATACAATATAGCTTTTTAGTATACAATATAGCTTATCTGTAACGTTATGCATAAAATATCTAAAATGCCAAGACCGGGCACTGAAGAAAACTGATTGAACTAACCAAGAATAAAGCGTCAGGAAAATATGGGATACAAGGTAGGCATGAATTTTATATTTGTCTCAGCCACGCAGCATCATTTCTCAATGCATTTAGACGTTTTTGGGATTTGTTATCAAAAATAATATTGGTGCTGTTTGATCTTTAGGTGTTCGGTGCATGCATTAAAAAATGAATTAACCTACCCGCACATTCCTCAGTTCCTAATGTCACCCTCTGTTTTCTATATTTACACTGCGTGTTATGTAAAACAGAATGCGGTTGTAGTAATCAGGCCTGTGCATAGTTATTTTTTATATGAACACTCTCATGTCCCATCCAAACTAATAAAGGCCATATTGTCTGATAGGCATATTTACGTAGCTATTATTTATAGACAGTTTGTTCGTAGCCATAGCTTTGCCTGTATGTTGTCCAATTAGTATTTATTTGATTAAGGACACGATACAATACGAACACAAACCAAATCTAACCGTTTAGGTCATTTCTTGAATAAAAAGGGTAACGTTTAATATATTCACTAATCGTTCTGTTGTAAATCCATGTACAAGTATTTTAGTATGCAAACTCTTCCCTATTAAGCTGATAACATATCAGTCTATCTTAGATTATATATCTTATATTTTAGTTCTTATAACAATATATATATATATATATATATATATATA
>NW_015555756.1:554006-563173 GCF_001515605.1 Sinocyclocheilus anshuiensis
TATATATATATATATATCTTTTTTTTTTTTGCATTGGTACTATTTTCCCAATGGTCAATTTTCAAAATTCTTAGTACAAAACTCCAAATCACGTGTAACAGCTAGTCATTCTTTTAAAACCTGATATCATACTTTCGTTACACATAATTTTTTTCCACATAATCGTTTCAAAACAAGATTATCGTAACACAATATGAGAACATTTGGTTTAATTCTATTTAGTCAAATAATGCAGGATGGATGTTTCAAATCACCTGTTCCTGAATAAATGTTACAGTAATACAGGCTACAGCTGCCACATTAAAAAATACACTCACTAACTAACCATAATGAATACATACATAATTTATAATCCATAATGATTGTGATACCATTTATCCAGTGTGTTATGAAAAAAAGTTTTGTGCATGAACAGTTTGCTGCCAAAAAATGTTCTCACCGTATGACTGAATCTATAGTTGACCTTTTCAGATGAAGGGTGAATTAAAGTAACTTGACATTCTCTACCAGAGTAAAGATTTTGTTTAAAGTATCTCTTAGCATAATGTAAAATGCCTCTTTTTGATGCAACAGTTACCTGTCATCTGCCTCCCTTCTTCAGATGCATCTGAAGGTTACACAATCATTGACTGTTTCATCTCTCTTGTACTCTATCCTGTTTCATGTTCTTTCATTCTCTCTCTGTTGCTTTCATAAACACACACACACACACACACAGGTTTGTTTTTATGGTTTATGGGGACCCTCCATAGGCGTAATGGTTTTTATACTGTACAAACCGTATTTTCTATTGCCCTACACCAACCCTACCCCTAAACCTACCCCTCACAGGAAACTTTCTGCATTTTTAGATAAAAAAAAAAACTAATTCTGAATGATTTATAAGCCTTTTGAATTACGGGGACACTGAAAATGTCCTCATAAATCACCTTCTCGTTGTAATACCTATGTCATACCCATGTTATTATACAAATTTGTGTCCTCATAAACCACATAAACATGCACACACACACACACACACACACACACACACACACACTTTGAACACTGTGGTTGTGATCATCCAAAATAAATTAGCTTAACAAGAAATAATTATACTTGAATACCCCTTTCAGAAATTGCAAACTTGTTTCTCTATCTATAGTTATCTATAAATGTACCCAACGATTCATTGCTTGACCATCAAGATCAGTTGGATTAAAAGACAGACAAACATATTAGTTTTTTGAAAATGCTTAGTTTTTGAAACTATGGCTCCATTTCTCAAAACTACACACAAACATAAAATAATTAGCAACATACACGCCAAACTACACACAGATGTGAAAAATGTAAAACACTACTCTTGTGTGTCTTTTGCTTGTTCAGAGTGCAGTGGAGCACAGGAGTTTGTCATAGCAGTCACACATACATGCATATGCACATGTACACTGTATATACAGTATGTAAAACTATAGTTTTACAAACTGATGAATTTTACACAGTTATGCAACTGAACTGAATCAATACTGAACTGACTTGAGCTGTATAATGACTATTGGTTAGAGCTGTTTTACAGCAGAATTTGAATTTGATACTATTGTGACGCTGCTAAACAATCTATATTTTATAAAGCACTTTAGAAATAAAGTTGACTTTGACTTTGCTTGTATGCATATTCTGCATGTGTATCTGTATATCTATATATAGAGATGATATATGTACAGTACTGTATACTGAATATGCATACAACACAGATGCATATTCAGTGTGTGTGTGTGTGAATATATATATATATATATACATATACATACAGACACAAATTTAAGTCAAATTTATTTCTAAAGTACTTAATAGAACAAAAAAACTTTTTTCTCAAAACACTTAGTTTTAATTTCTAAGTGAACAAACGATGTATAAGTGTTTTTTTCACATATGATCACTGGGTGTAAGTAAATGAGTGTGACATTTATTGTAAATAGTAGTGTTTCCCAAATGAAACAAAACAGGTGTTGTTAGTAGTCGAGGTGTAAAGAACTGTGTTTAGAGTTTTGCAAAAAGTTTGTTTTACAATAGCAAATTGAGTTTAAAGCTTGTAATGTGCTTGTAGTTTTGCAGACTTGGTCTAAAGATTAGAAATATGAGTGAATGTTTTCACTAAGTGGGCCTCAAGTATCACTTTAAATGTCTAAACAATTAAAAAAACAACAACTGTAAACTGAACGGATTTCATTATATATTTAACCTTTCCTTGACTTTGAATCTGGTGTTTTTGTCATGTGATGGCGTCATGTCATGTGATACTGTCACATGATATTAATTAGCTACACCTAATAAGGCTAATGAAAGCTGCTTAGTCGTTTTGTAGTGGTTTTCATTTTTAAAGGTTGAAAGCCATGATTTCATAGACTTCTTACATTTTAAATCCTACTTTGAATGCTGTGGACTACCATTTTTGCACTGAGCTGAATATCCCAGGTATTAATTGATAAGCCCTATTCACACATCATGTTTATATACAAGTTTTGGTTACTGTCATAAAAACTAGTGTTCTGTGTAACTACTTTTTAATGTTCCCTTTATTCAGGAAATAATTATTCAAATTATACTATTCTGTGTAAAAGTATTACTTTAAATGGTCTTTTTTAGGCCAACCCCACTGGAACTACCACCATTTATTAAGCTAATTTGTCTGCTCCCTTTAAGGTCTTGGCTGCAAGAGAATCTAGAGATTTCAAGCTGAACTGCATTACTGAACTCAGTTAGCTTAAATGTAGGGCAACCGAAGCATTTTACATATTTAACCCAACAGTTTGACATATTATAAAATCACATCAAAAGGAGGCTACAATATAATCCACTACAATTAGAAATTCTCTAGTTTATTGAACATGCTTTTTCCTTCACACTAATTTCATTACTAACCTGAGCTGACCAGTACTTCAAAGTAAATATCTGACTGTTTCAAACTATTTTCTACAGTCTTCGTTCAGCTGAATCCATGCATATGCTTCTATGTGTCTGCCAACTCCTTTTGCAGAGGACATCCTTTAATTTGCTAATATTGACTACGTTTACATCAGTAATCTAATTATTTACCTTATTCTAAATAAGCCAATATTATGATTATGGTGTTTACATGAGTTGCTTTTAGAATATTCCTTTCATGTTCCCGTTTTACATGTTATAGTACATAGTTCGATTAATGGCACACGTCATTACGTCCCCACGTGACGCCATCCGACGTCCCCTCCGGAATTTCACGTATAAACATATAGTTCGTCTTCATGATGATGCCATGTACAGTTTTGGGTGTTTCATTTTAAATTTTATGAAAGCTTCAAGTGCAGTTAATTATTTGTACGTGCATACAGATGCCGGCGGGTGCTGAAGCTCTTTTATTTGCCGTCAAACGGTTGAGCACTGCCGTGTGTGTATCCTGTCGCAAAATGCGGCGAAAAGTCCTACACGATGGTAATAATGTGATTAAGGTGTTTACATGTCTATTTTGCACTTCAGTAATGCGACTAAAATAGGAATACTCCACATGTCTTAATTCTATTTCTGTTTACTTCAATTATGACATTAGCCAGATTAAGGTAATCAAAAATCTCTGTTTACATGGTAGATTCTTAATCAAAGTATTGATTAAAGTATTGATTCTTAATCGTATTAAAATCGGAGTATTGTTGTCCATGTAAATGTACTCGTTGTCTGTGATTCATTATCCAGATCCCAGGGGCTGCCATGGATCGTGTTAGCCAACTTTGGCGGTTGAGGCGCCGGGCCCGACGAGGGGCCCTGTGTATGGCACTGTTCTGTATGACTATGGCTCTCCTGTACACCTTTTGTGCTGAAAACAGCATACCTGTCACAGATGCCATTTTCGGGGTGAAGGCGAGAACTCGAGCTCAGCCAAGAGCGCACACAATTGTTAAGGTACTTCAAGGAGATTCCTTAACTCACACAGCCTTCTGCTCCACTGAATCTGAACATTAGAGTGAAGCAGGAATGAGTCCTAAAGCCTGGAAATTAGGTTTTCAGCTCATCTGGTTCCATTGTCCAAAAGTCAATGGGTTTTTTTGAATAGGTTTTTGGTTAAATGCCTAAGATAAGGTCTGTGATTAAGACAAGCTCAACTTTTGCAGTTTGTTTATTGCCTACCGTAAGATTTTTACTCCTGGTGATTGATACACTGTTCATTTGCTTCAATTATCTTGATGAACAAACATGTAAGAATCAAACTTTTGTTGGTCACAGAGCTTATTTTCTGCTGTAACCTCTTAAAAATAAAGGTGCTTAAAAGGTTCTTCACAGCGAACCACAAAGAACTATTGTCAAAGGTTCTTGAAAGAACCATCTTTCTTACCTTTTTATAATCTGAAGAACCTTCTTTTAACACAAAGGACCTTTTGTGAAATAGAAAGGTTCTTCAGATGTTAAAGGTTCTTTATGGAACCATTTAGACAAAAAAGGTTCTTCTATGGCATTGTGAAGCACCTTTATTTTTAAGAGTATAATCCAAAAGACACTGGAAAAATCCTATTGGCTTTTATCAAGGGAACCATGTGTGATGCTAACTTCTGGGTTGGCCTACAAAATGACTTCATTCCTGCAAGACTCTATATAGTCAAATGTAAACCGCATCCTTACTAAAAGTGACATTGATCTATTGAAGGTATTGCGGGGAACAGGAGGGTCGAAACCCATGTATACTGACCCTCAAAAGCTCCCAGGTGTTATTCCTGGAGATCCTCAAAAGCCTATTCCCATCCTGTCGTCTTCTAACTACTCAATGGAGAGCGGTACTAAGGACCGCAACCTCAGGGGCAAACGAAGAGAGCGTGGGCTATTTTACTGGCTTCTATCACAACCGCTGAGACGTGCTTTAGAGACTATTTTTGGAGGCCGACGGAGAGGAGATGCGGGTGCCGCAAATGGGGATGCTGTTGTTTTTGGGCCTAATGGAGCACTCGGAGAGGTCTGGAATGAAGAGATGTCAAGTAGCATGCTCGGAAAAAGGCTGAGGAAGGTGGTGCAGAACTATCAGGTGAGGAGAAACTCGAAGAAATCTAAAAGCCTTTACTATATAAAAATACAGTAACAAACGGCAAGGACTGCAACTGCTGATCAGCAAGGCATGAAGTCTCTTCAGTTAGTATTAGGTGGCGTTTTGTATTTTACATATACAGTACAGCTTCATCTTCAGAGGATTGTTAAATGTAATATTTTACATAATCCTCTGAGGATGAAACTCTACAGCATACATAAAAATACAAAACTCTACCTAATACTAAGCGTTACAACAAATATGATTCTATCTATCTATCTATCTAGGGTGTGATTTGTGAACAAACCGGGGGGGGGGGCATGCCCTTGTTACACTTAATGTTTACACTAAGTGCAAATAGATTCTATTTACACCTAGCAGGATTTTCTGCTATTTATACTACTTATTGCAGATAGTGGCAATTATCTGCACCTCAGTATTGTAGTACATTATAAAACAGTATGCAATAATAACAATAACAACGATGTGATATCTGATTTGAAAAAGTAGGAAAAAAAGTTAGGCAAAACGCTATTCGAACCTCAGTCGATCGCGTCCAAAAACGACTTCAAAACGTACTTTTCCATCTGCGCCACTGGAGCTGTTATTAGACGATAGTCTTTTGTAATGCTTTGTAATCACACATTGATGGGCAGAGTTAGTGTAAATAGCCTCTGCCAACAAGGCGGGCTATTTGCACTTGTAAATAGACACTCCGTTTTTTATTTGTGAACTGATGTTCAGCTGTTCCTTTTAATAGTCAACTTATTTTCGGGTCATAGTCATAAAAGCCCTGTAAACTTTGTCACAGGCATGAAGATACATCTTTCATTTCATCAAGCTGAATTCTCACTAAAAACTGACACAGTCATCACGTTTTCAAGTCATTTCATGTTTCATTTTGATGTGACACAAAGCAGTGATATCTAAGCAGGAGAGTTGTTTACTTTATAATTAGTCAACAATGCCATCATTTTCTTAATTCAAGGCTGAGAGCTCGTACGAAAACAAGAGGCGGGATTTATCACACGAACCAATCACATCCAATCATAACCGATCATATCCAATTATACCGCGACGGAGGCATTGCCTTCTCTCAAGTGACTTTCCCCCATTCATCTGAATGAGCCTCTAGGAAAGTCGCATGCTTTAGGGTCTCTGTAGAAAGTCTATGGACACCTGCGGGTATCGCTGTTGGACAGTGTTACTTTAAAAGTCTAAAAGTCACTCGTTTTTATAATGTCATATTTAGTCATTAGCGTTTTTATTTTTGTAATATCGATTATTTTCTCATCCACTTTTGAGGAGAGGAGACCTTGCCGCCTCGGAGGAAACGCCCCTTATATATATATATATATAATACATTGTCGCTTGAAAGTTTATGAACCCTTTAGAATTTTCTATATTTCTGCATATATATGTCACAAAACATTATCAAAATTTCACACAAGTTCTGAAAGTAGACAAAGGGAACCAAAACAAACAAGTGAGACAAAAATATGTTCTTTGTCATTTATTTAGGAAAATGACACCAATATTACGTATCTGTGAGTGGCAAAAGTATGTGAATCTCTAGGATTGGCAGTTAATTTGAAGGTGAAATTAGAGTCTTTCAGAGTTTGTTTTCAATCAGTGAAATAACTATCAGGTGTCAGTGCGTGCCCTGTTTTATTTAAAGAACAGGGATCAAAGTCTGATCATGTTTGTGGAAGTGTTTCAAGGCATGAACAACGGAGATCTCTTGAGGACCTCAGAAAAAGAGTTGCTGATGCTCATCAGGCTAGAAAAGGTTACAAAAACATCTCTAAAGAGTTTTGACTCCACAAATCCACAGTCAGACAGATTGTGTACAAATGAGGAAATTCAAGACCACTGTTACCCTCCCCAGGAGTGATTGACCAACAAAGATCACTCCGAAAGCAAGACGAGCAATAGTCTGCAAGGTTGCAAAGGAACCCAGGGTAACTTCTAAGCAACTAAAGGCCTTTCTCACATTGGCTAATGTTAATGTTCATGAGTCCACCATCAGGAGAACACCGAACAACCATGGTGTGCATGGCAGATTTGTAAGGAGAAAGCCACAGCTCTCCAAAAAGAGCATTGCTGCAAGTCTGCAGCTTGCTAAAGATCATGTGGACAAGACAGAGAGCCATTGGAGAAAGGTTTAATGGATGGATGAGACCAAAATATAAATTTTGGGTTTAAATAAGAAATGTTTGGAGTAAAGAAAACACTGCATTCCAGCATAAGATCCTTATCCCATCTGTGAAGCATAGTGGTGGTAGTATCATGGTTTGGGCCTGTTTTGCTGCATCTGGTCCAGGATGGCTTGCCATCATTGATGGAACAATATCATGTGGACAAGCCAGAGGGCTACTGGAGAAATGTTTTGTGAACAGATAATGCCAAAATAGAACTTTTTGGTTTAAATGAGAAGTGTTATGTTTGAAGAAAAGAACACACTGCATTCCAGCATAAGAACCTTATACCATCTGTGAAAGATGGTGGTGGTATCATGGTTTGGGCCTGTTTTGCTGCATCTGGACCAGGACAGCTTGCCATCATTGATGGAACAATGAAGTATAATTATATCAGGACATCTGTCAGTGAACTAATTCTCAAGAGACAGTGGGTCATGCAGCAAGAAAACGACCCCAAGCACACAAGTTGTTCTACCAAAGAATGGTTAAAGAAGAACAAAGCGAATGTTTCGTAATGGTCAAGTCAAAGCCCGGACCTTAATCCGATTGAAATTTTGTGGAAGGAGCTGAAGCAAGCAGTTCATAGGAGGAAACCCACCAACATCACAGAGCTGAAGCGGTTCTGTACTGAGGAATGGTCTAAAACTCCTTCAAGATGTTGTGCAGGACTGATCAGCAGTTACAAGAAACATTAACTGCAGTTATTGGTGCAAAAGGGGGTCAGATCAGACACTGAAAGCAGATCACTCACAGATATGTAACACTGGATAATTTTTCTTAATAAATAAATAAATGGCAAAGAAAATATTTTTGTCTCATTTGTTTATTTGGGTTCTCTTTGTCTACTTTCAGGACTTGTGTGAAATTGATTATGTTTTGAGTGATATTTATGCAGAAATATAGAAAATTCTAAAGGGTTCACAAACTTTCAAGCAGCACTGTATATATACATATTTGGCAGCTGTTACAGAAACATTTTTACAATAAATATTCTGATTTGACCTTGAGATTAAATAGCTTTGATATTTGACCACTATTTATGATAATACTTGGTTACAATGACACAAATAGTTCTTATTTCTGCCAGGAATGCAAAATCAATCTGGAGTTAATGACATTTTGAATAGAATAACGAGACATAAACCTGTACATACAGGTGCATCTCAATAAATTAGAATGTCGTGGAAAAGTTCATTTATTTCAGTAATTCAACTCAAATTGCAATTAAAAGAACCAAAGACTTAAACTACTTCAGTCTGTGTGCATTGAATTTATTTAATACACAAGTTTCACAATTTGAGTTGAATTACTGAAATAAATGAACTTTTCCACGACATTCTAATTTATTGAGATGCACCTGTATTCAATCGCGTTTGCATCCATTTAATTTTGATCATTGCTTCGCTACACAACATACAAACTTTTACTTCAAAAGTGCGCACATTATGTATTCACATGATTACTTCACATTTCTTTAATCGGAATATAGAACCATATTTACTTAATGACTCGCAGAAAGAAGATTCTCTTCCGATCCAGTCAATATTGCGTGATCATAATTCCCAAATTACGGTGACTGTAAACTTCTACATTCTGTCTCCTAATGCATTTATTCGTCAGTCTATTGTATACAATATCTGCATTAGGTCCCAGTAGAGTGAGTTTTGAGCAAAAACATTATGTATTAATCTCATACTGTCACTCTGAAATGGACAAATGGCTCGCGCTGAATTTTTGAAAAGCCCTGCTTGGATTGAGGCCCATGAAGCAGGATCACGAAACCCAGACGATCTCTATTAAGCGGGAGCGTTGACAGTTAAAGTCCATTTCTGATTTTATTGTTCTCTCTCTATCTCTCTCTCTCTCTCTCTCAGGGTTTCTGCAGGATTTTTAAGCTCAAATTTAAGACCTTTTTAAGACCTGCACAAATAAAATTA
>NW_015555756.1:565346-570571 GCF_001515605.1 Sinocyclocheilus anshuiensis
AGCGCCTCCGTGACCCTCTTGGCCCAGGTGTCGTAAGACTGCGCGCGTGACTTCACCCCATAGAGCATGGCGGGAAACTCGTCCTGATCGTACCTGAACCTGCAGCACAGTGCAGTGAAAGCTTCTAGTTTAATCAGCACATCAGGACTGATGACAGCGATGTACGGCGTAGCTGTGTGTGTCAGAGGCGTACCGCAGGCACTTGTTGCTGGCTGCGCAGCTGCAGAGCTCGGCTGCGTGATGCAGACACACCAGACGCTGCGGGCTGCAGCTGCAGGTGAGCGCAGACAGGAAGCAGGTGGTCTTGCACTTCCAGCACTGCCGCTCGTCATCAGGCACCAGCTCAAACACCTCCTGCTCCGAGCACAGCACCCCCTGCAGGACGACCAGTGCAAACACACTCAAGCAGTACTTATTTAACAGCTGGCCAGTTTCTTTGTTCTATTTCTATTAGTCCTACTGCTTTCACTACTGATAATTTATATTAATTTCTAACAATATTAAAAGACAATATTAAACTGATTTCCAGGGGCTTTTTTTTACTTTATAAGGGCAATTTTTTCTATAAACTTGTTAAATGTGTGTGTCACGTTTTATCAAATTATTACATTTAAGCAATAAATTCAATTAGAATAATAAGATACTATAGGGTTGTTATAATTGCATAATGTAGTGAAAACAATGCTTTAAATATGACATTTTTGAATACAGAAATACTAAATGAAGAAAAAGCTGATAGCCTACTTTTAAATATGAAACTAAATTCACAAGTAGGTGTTAACGAGGTTTTAATGAGTGAATCATTCACTCAAATAATTTGTTCAAAACTGCTGAAACATTCAGGAATGAAGTTCATAAAGACTTTAAAGTTTACTTGGAGAATCATAGAAGTTCTGCTCTAGCTTTGTTTCAAACTATTTTCATTCTGAAAAACTGACAGCATGGTTTCTAAAACGTCTCAAAGTCCCTTAATACTAACTACTTTTAACTGTTGTATAAAATCAATATTAGATTTCCAAGAGAACCAATATTCAAGAAAACAACACTCTTGCCAGGGTTGCTGCAGGATTTTTAAGCTCAAATTTAAGACTTTTTAAGACCTGCACAATTAAAATTAACACCATATGAGCGGGGTAGTGCAATGTCTATAGTACCATATTAAACCGTAAGATTACTGTAAAAATCACAATTTACAGTTTAGATACAAGTTTTCACAAAAACAAAAAGTTTTATAAAATTAAAAACTTTACATTTCAGCCTTTAAACCATTTTTAAGAAAATGGATGAGTCAAAAGTATTATTATATTAATTTAAACAATTATGATAAAAATTATTATATCAATTAAATAACATAAATTAGGGGTGTGCGATATTGACAAAAAATTATTTCTCTAATTTTCTGGGATTTTATCGATAACGATAAATAGACAATATTTTGCTATAGAGTGTGTTATTGTGCTGATATCTTATCTCTAATTGTGCTAACAGCTGACTCCTGAATTTTTTGATATTCTTCATATTCTGTGTGGTCAGTTCACAGCAGTGATAGAAATTAATCTGGAGCGTTTGGTAGAAATATAACTGTTTCCCCGGTAACGCTGTACACAAAGCAGCGGACATCATAGCCTTTTGAAGTTTAATCATCACATTCAGCCATATCGCAATTCTGGTCTTTCCGTCCCCGAATTTAAGCCCTCTTGAAATCATAATTAAGACTTTCTTGTAAAATTTAAGGCTTTTTAAGGCTTTAAATTTGATACAACTTATCATTTTAAGACTTTTTAAGACTTTTTTTAAGACCCGCGGAAACCCTGAGATCTATCATAATCTTTTTTGTTTTTGTTTTAGGCAATGAATAAATATGGAGTTCGTTACCCTGGACCTGAGAGTGCAGCACGTCGTTCTAAACTCAGTGGCCCTGAACTTCTTTGTCAAATCAAGAAGATGGTTCAGATTGCAACTTTAACACCAGATATGGAGCCATTTTCTGGGTTTCCTTGGGCCTCTCAGTTACCTCTGCACCAAATAATTGCTGATATCGGCCCATATAAGACCTGCGCAGTGGTATCGTCTGCAGGTTCTCTCAAAAACTCTGGATTAGGAAAGGAAATAGGTAATACCTAAATTTATAACATAAGCAGGACCTACAGTCGTGGTCAGAATTATTGGCACCCTTGGTAAATATGATCAAAGAAGGCTGTGAAAATAAATCTGCATTGTTAATCATTTTGATCTTTTATTTAAAAAAACATAGCAGAAGCTTGGTTTTGTGCCCAGCGACCCATTTTTGTGTGGTTTTTAATTTTTGTTTTTGGATTATTGTCCGGTTGGAAGATCCAAACATGGCCCATTATAAGATTTCTTCTAAAAAGTCTAAAGTCTTCTAAAGTCAGTCATTTTTTGTTTTTTTTTATCTGTTGGTATTTGATAGAATCAAAGATGTCATGTATCTAAACAAGATGTCCAGGACCTCCAGCAGAAATATAGGCCCACAACATTAAAAATACAGCAGTATATTTCATTGTACACATGGGGTACTTTTTATCCCTGTGTGCACCAAACCCATCTTGAGTGTTTGTTGCTAAAAAGCTAATTTTTTTTTGTTACATCTGACCATAGAAGCCAGTCCCATTTTGAAGTTCCAAATCGTGTCAGACAGCAGAATATGCTGGGGATTGTTTTTGGATGAGAGCATTTTCTTTTATTTATTTTTTTGTTCTTTTTTTTTCTTTCTTGAAACCCTCCCAAACAACATGTGGTGTAGGTGCTGTTTGATTTTTTTTTTTTTGGTTTTTTTACCCTGAGTTTTTTTTTTTTTTAAGGTTTTCTGACCCTGAGACTCAACTATTTTCTGCAATTCTCCAGCTGTGGTCCTTGGAGAGTCTTTAGCCACTCACACTCTCCTCCTCACCGTGCATTAGGACGATACAGACACACGTCCTCTTCCAGGCAGATTTGTAACATTTTTCTATTGATTGGAAATTATTGTCCTGATGGTGGAAATGGGAATTTTCACTGCTCTAGCTCTTTTCTTAAAGTCACTTTCTAATTTGTGAAGCTCAATTATCTTTTGCTGAAATGTATTCTTTGGTTTTTCTCATTGTGACTGATGATTAAAGGAATTTTGCCTTTGTTTTCCCTCCTATTTATATTCCTGTGAAACAGGAAGCCATGGCTGGATAATTTCATGTTCATAATCACCCTGGTATGCTCAAAATTGTAAATATGAATGGGAATATACTTCACAGATATTTTACTCATAAGAATTTCTAGGGGTGCCAATAATTGTGTCCAACGTGTATTTGAGGAAAAAAAATTATTTCATAATGAGATTTTCCCCCATTTTCAATTGTTTTAGTTAAATGAAAGGTTATATATTTGTGAATTTTTTAAAAATAAAAGATCAAAATGATTAACAATGCAGATTTATTTTCACAGCCTTCTTTGATCATATTTACCAAGGGTGCCAATAATTCTGACCACGACTGTATTTCTTTGACTGAAATGTACTGTACCTCTGAGGAAAAAAGAAAAAAAGAAAAAAGTAAACCATTATACAAGAGATTAGGTATCTTAAGTATTTACGTCAGCAGACATTACTATACAGTTATGTAACTAAGCATTTTGGCTTAAATTTCCACAAAAAAAAATAAAAAATAATAATATATATATATATATATTGTTGATTTTAATGATTATTTTCACTACTATCAATATTATCTGATTATCGCTAAAGAAAACCTCCTGAATTCTAGATGCACATGATGCAGTGATACGGTTCAATGCTGCACCAACAACAGGCTTTGAGAAAGATGTGGGCTCTAAAACAACAGTGCGTCTGATCAATTCCCAGGTAGTTTCTTTGATAACTGGTGAAAAGTTAAAATAACATGCAGTAATAAGCTCCTAAAAAACATAATGTCTGTTTATTGCATAGGTAATGGCATCTGAAGATCACCATTTCCTCTCCAGTTCTTTGTACAGTGCTGGGATTTTAGTGAGCTGGGATCCAGGCCCTTATTCCTCTGATCTACAGGAGGTAAGAACTCACTTTTCCACTTTCTAGCATTTGGCACGTTCACAAACTTCCAAAATGTCATGCTTAATTAGCAAGTTTCAACACAAAGGCTTAGTCGTAGCTTTAGTATGTAGGGCTGAACGATTAATTGCATTTGTGATAATATCGCGATATGAAAAAACGCGATTTTTCAATCGCAGAGGCTGCAATTACACTCTGTCACGTGACACGCGAGAGTAAAGAGGTGTGTTCGACTTGAAGATCGATCGGTGTATGACATCAAAGTACAGCGAGAGAAAGCATAAGGAGACGTCCTTATAGCTCTACAAAATGTTATAAAAATGTTTAATGTTGATTCTAAATTAGAATTAAAATGTAAAATTATAAAATACACACTATAATTTACTCTAAAATACTGTTAAAAATGTTGGCTAAAATAATATAAAATTGTGCGTGTGTGTGTGTGTATATACATATACATATATATATTAGGGCTGGGCAAGTTAACACGTTATTATCGCATTAACGCACTAATTGATTAATGCCAACAATTATTTTATCGCACATTAACGCAGTTTTTTTTTATTATTATGAAAGTCCGTTGCTCGCTGGCTCTGAATACACACAGACAAACCATGGGTCACAGGAGAGGTGGGATGTTGAATCCGTGTATCATTCGATTATTCGTTTTTTTTATTTAATATTGAAAGTAGAAAAATGAGAAAACGGCTCCTTTTTCGTTTTTTGGAAAAAAGAACAAAAAAAAACGAAAAAGGAGCCGTTTTCTCATTTTTCTACTTTCAAGGAGAATTCAGCTTAAATTTTCGTTTTTCGTTCATGGGTGGAAAAATTAATAAACAGCTTGAATATTCGATTTCTACACGTGGGCGGGAATTAAACGCCCCTCTCTGCTGATTGGTCAGCCGAAGATCAAACCGTGCCTTCATCAGGGCTGCGTTCAGCCCCGACAAAAACGGTGCAAAACGTTTTTTAAACGGAAACGGTGATGCGTTGAACACCCTGTTCTGATGACGTAAGAGTTGCAACTATGGCCAAACAATATTCTTGCTCTTGTGAATTTATTTAGATGTTAATTACATTGGTCTCTTTAATACCGCGTGGTTTACATACATGTTACTGCTGATTGGGCTGACATGTTTGACACACCCACCAAACAAGAGAAAACGCATCTCAAACCCCGTTGCAC
>NW_015555756.1:570882-583144 GCF_001515605.1 Sinocyclocheilus anshuiensis
AATGAATAGCTCGACACAACTCATACCGGGGCAGAGTCTAGACAGGGCTTTCTTCCGTGTAGATATAAATTATATTCTTCGCATCAGCTGGGCATGGCAGGGTATGATATGACAGCTGTCATAGCCTACCCTGCTCACCCAGTAAGTTTGTTTGTTTAATGAATTAATTAATTTGTATTAAATATTAAAAATAAATATTTTAAACACTAAGACAAAAAGGAAGGAATAATAAATTGGCTTGGGTATATATAGGCCTATAATGTTCACGCAAGAACTGTCATTTTGACTGACAACCAGAGAACAACAGATATTAAATAGCCTGCTATTAGAGTTATATAATGTAGTCTTGTGTTTTATTAAAATTGATTATAATTGATATCTCAAAAGGATATGCACTTGTGTGCAGCGTGAGCTGCTGCGCACTCGCACTGCAACGCAAGATTTTCATAAAATATAATAACTTGCCATTTCGGTTTGTTTCTCACCAAACCCTCAGTATACCTTCAGAATGCTTGGAATATACGCCACGAGATGCATAGGATTATTTTACGACAGATATGCATCCGCTTAAAAACAAAAAACAAAACCTAAAGTCACCATTCTCTGCCATTAAATTGGCAAGTGCGAGCAGGACACGTTTAAAAACGTTTAAATAAGCATATTTAAATATTAAGCGGCCTGTAAATCATTAATATTAATCATAATTTTATTGGTAATACCATTACGTGCCTAGGATGTGCCAGCTACGTTGCCAGCTGGTAAATCGTGAAATTACCTACCGATCCATTACGTAACCGGTACGTCATGTGTTAGCTGGGAATAAATCCATTACATTTTCTATTGTGTTTTGGGCAGGGTTCTATTGTTTTTTTTTTTAATATAAATACAATTTAGTTGTGAGTGGTCTTGTGTAGTAATATGAGACATTAAATGTTGATCACGCAGACCGTCTATTATAAAAAAACTATTTCTTCACGGAATAATTTTTTATCATGGGTCACTATGACAGGTTAAAATTTACATTCGAATACCTAACAATAAACCTTTATTTTAGACACTTTGCTTATTTGTGTACAATCTCTTAGTAGTTTTAACTTTTTATCAAACTCAGCTATAATGTAATTATATTTATATTTGGGCAGAGTTCTATTGCTATGTAATAGAATGTAATGTGCAATGAAAAGTACAGGTTTTGATTAACTCAGCTTATCTTTGTAAACAGCTATCATGTATGTAGAGTTGTATGTAGAAGCGTTTTGTCTTCTATGTTTAACATTTTTACGAACAGTGCAAACAAAATGGCACATTTTTTTCACATTAAAGTGCATAACGAGCTTCTCTCACTATGAATTTAACCGGAGGCTATGGTTAAACCTCTCCCGCTGTCAGATGCATAATCTGACACGAGCACTGACGCGCGCGCGTACATAGGTCCATTCTTTCATTTACAGTACATACTGCTGCATTGCACAGAAATTACTACCTTCATATTTACATATGGTTGGCACACGCCACTGAAAACTGATGTGTTATTAAAGATAGCGGTCTTGTGCTTAAGATGCCCTTAATGTGCTATAACACCACTGGTCGCCAGAGGCTGCAGCTGAACTTCCGGTGGACTAAAACGCACTTTGTTCATAAAAATACTTTATTTTTCGTTTTGGTTTTATTGTATATTTATTTGATGCATTTAAAGAAATATTGAGGAAAACAAACCAAAAATATGTCTCAGATTAGTTTTTTATGTTCATGAATATGGTGGAATATGTACAAAACTAACGGTTTATTCGTTTTTCCGTTTTGAAAACAAAAACTAATAAAGGAATTATCGGAAGGTACACAGACCGATTATGTTGAATCCATGTATCATTAAATCATTT
Organism: Sinocyclocheilus anshuiensis; assembly: GCF_001515605.1. Lineage (NCBI taxonomy): Eukaryota > Metazoa > Chordata > Actinopteri > Cypriniformes > Cyprinidae > Sinocyclocheilus > Sinocyclocheilus anshuiensis. The sequence continues at coordinate 572,763 of NW_015555756.1, forward strand.
GTTTTTTGATTTAATATTGAAAGTAGAAAAATGAGAAAACGGCTCCTTTTTCATTTTTTTTTTCTTTCCAAAAAACGAAAAACGAGAATTCAGCTTAAATTTTCATTTTTCGTTCATGGGTGGAAAAATTAATAAACAGCTTGAATATTCGATTTCTACATGTGGGCGGGAATTAAACGCCCCTTTCTGCTGATTGGTCAGCCGAAGATCAAACCATGCCATCATCAGTACGTTTTGATAGTTTGTTTTTCAATTTGAAATGAAATAACCGGAAACGAGAAAACGGTCGTTTTTTTCATTTGTTAAAAAACCCCGAAAAAATTTGATTTTGGCTCGATTTTCTTTTTTTTTGGTTCACTGGTAGAAAATGGATAAAAAACTTCCCTTGTGGGCAGTCATAACACGCCCCTTTCTGCCGATTGGTCAACCAAATCTGAGCCCGTGACGTCATCCTCAGATGACAAAATGTAAATGCCTCTATCAGGGTCGGTGCACAAAGTGCAGAAAATGTCTGAGAGCACAAGAAACAGAGAAATATAACCAAGGAAAACATGATTTTGTGTGCAATTCGGATAATTTTGCATTAATATTTCAGTTTTCTGCAATATGATTTTAAATGTGTTTAAAGTTTTGATTCGTGCTTATTATAATTTTTTGAATGCGTTATAACATTTTTGATTTACACTTATTATTTTTTGATCCGTGACCATTGTTTGCTATTCTGAAAACTTTGCTTAAATGTTGGTTTCACGCTTGTTATTTTTTTTATCCGTGACTGCAATACATTTGGCGGGAATATGATCCCATAGATGGCCACAGCATAAACCGTTTTAAAAAGCTTCAAGTAATTAACCTTTTTCCGATACAATTGTGTTGAAAGCTTCGCTGGTTCAGAACGCTTCACTTCGCCATCACTACTGTATAGCTCAAAGAATGTCATGCACTATCATTTTAAATAATTTTCGACATTTTGGGTAGTTTTGATGCCATGAGCCAGTTTTGATGACTTTGCTATGATCATAAATATAGACTAATAATTAATGATCAGTTATAATTACAGACTTGTCACAGCACTCATTTGTAAACCACTTTGGATAAAAGCGTCTGCTAAATGATTAAATGTAAATGTATAAAATGTAAAAAATTGTAATAATGAAAAATGAGTGCACGTTTCCAGTGTATGTAGGTAAAATACAAAAGCTCCGACATGGAGTGGATATAGTAGAAAGATAGAAAAGGTTTAGAAATGTTCACACAATCATGCTGCACGTACCAGAAGTTCAGCGCTCCGACACTACATGCGTACCACGCCCGAGCCCAACTGAACTGAGCTCTGGCCCACTTCCAATCGAGCCAACGACGGCTAAACAAATGAAATGAAACGGGCTTTGGTTGTCAAATGCGCTCAGGCACGGTTAAGATTGCCTAGTGTGATACACCCTTAGGGTGTACTCACACTAGGCACGGTTGCCTTGAACCGAGCCCGAGCACTCCCCACTCGCCCCGCTCGTTTGTGAACGAGCCGGCTCTAAGAGCCGGTTCTTTGTAGCGAACGAGAAGAGCCGACTCCCGACGGGGAGAGCCGAATCTTCAGTCGGAGCCTTCTATTTTAGCCCAATTTAGCAATTGTGAATGGTTTGTGTGTTGGTAAGCAATTTTTTTTATTTAGTGTTTTTATAAAAGCCTAATTTTTATGCATTTTTTCGTTAGAAAAAAATACACATGTGGCTAATCACATGGGAGGACAGACTAGGATCATACCATTATGTGAAAGAAGGAATGGGGACACAAGCTCTGAAGATAGCGAGTGTAGTGGTACAGGCCAGGTACACAGAGCGACCGAAAGAGACGGGGGAGCCGGATTTAAAGAGAAGGGTCTGGCTGCAGCCTCGCACTTGCACTCTCAGACTTGCATTCTCAGGCTTGCACTCTCAGACACTTGCTCACCTTCACTCTCCGATACCTGCGACGTCACTTGCAATCGACATAAATCGTGCGTGTTGCCAGTGGAGACAAGACGCTGTGGTGATTAAACGATTAAAACTAATTTAATACTATAACGTACAGGGTATACAAAGTATATACAGACCAACAAATATGAGCATTGTTGCAACATCGGTCCCCTCAGAGAGAGTCTTCTCAACAACAGGACAAATAATCACTTAAAGGAGAAATCACATCAGCACATCCAAGCTGAGGTATCTGATATTTCTGAATGCCAACCTTCACTAAAGACTAAAGTGTTTTATTAAAGTTTTATTAAAATCTGTTTTTTTTTTTACGAAAAAAAAAATGCATGAAAATAAAGCTTTTATGAAAACACTGAAAAAATTGCTTACCAACACAAACCATTCACAACTGCTAAACTGGGCTACAATAGAAGGCTCCGAGTGACAATAAATAAAGAGCCATTTAGGAGCCGAAAGAGCCGGCTCTTCTAAGGGAGCCGAGCCAAAAGAGCCGAACTTCCCATCACTACTAAACATTCCGGGCCGGCGCACGCTTACGTCATGTATGAGATAACGGAGAAAACCACTTTCTCTAGTATTCTGCCGAATAATTAATAATAATTAATTTATAATTTATGCCGTGCATTGATTTTCACTTGTATGTATCAGAAAATTATTACGAAGGCAGCTGACGTTAATGAAATAATTTGCAGCTTTACTCGCAACCTACATTTCCTGTTCATCAATAAGATAAGAACCAGGCCCATTATAAACCTAAATATACTTGATTAAATTAAATTAATTGAAAAGTGTAGTGTAGTAGTAGTAATAGAATGTTTGCAGTCGTAATGATGATATAGCGATCACACTGCATGCGTACCGCGCCCAAGCCCAACTGAACCGTGCCCTGGCCCACCTCTTCCAACCGGGCCAGGGCCGGCTAAACGAACCGCGCCCGAGCGCGGCACGGAGCGCTCACACTAGTCAAACGAACCGGGCTTTGGGGGTCAAACGCACTCGGGCACGGTTCAAAACGCCTAGTGTGAGTACACCCTTATTCTCCCGCATCCCGCACACATGAGTCTCTACCCGCCCGCACCCGCACTGGCCCATCAAGTGTTGTCCCACGCCGTACTCTGTTGCGTTGGGTCCCGCGATCGTGCAGGTCTCGACTCGGAAGGTGCCTGTTAAATGTTATGATCGAGGCTCTGGACTCTGAGCATAACTTGTTTTTCTATAATAAACTATAAAATATTTTCTATAAAAACGTTAATGCCCTGGCAGTGACAAATAGCTTTGGTTTTATATTTAATTTGATTACATTAATGTTATAAGTTGAGATTACAAGAAATATTTTAACTGCTACTATGTAATGAAATACTGCTGTAAAAAAATCACCTTATTTGTTTAAAGTGTTTGCAAACCAAATGTTATTGCACTTTTGTTCATATAGCAGAATAGTGCACAATACACTGCTTTTTAATTCATTATTGAATTTTGTGCGTAATGCGATGAATCGCAATTAAAAAGTTTAATCGTTGCCCAGCACTAATATAGATAGATAGATAGATAGATAGATAGATAGATTGATTGATTGATTGATTGATTTATAGATTTGGTTTAGATGTTATTTTTGTATTTTCTGCTTTTTAAGTCAATTTTAATTAAAGTTTTTGTAATTTTTATTACTTTTTGTTGTTTTTAAATATAATTTTTATTAATTTTTACTAAAGTTTGTTATTTTACTACATCAGGGTAAACTAAATTAAAATTAAATGTTGCCTCGTTAAGTAGCTGAAATAAAATAAGTTTTATATTTTATTTACTTCAAGTAATGAAAATGTTTTCAATGGTTTTAGTTGAACATAACCCTGATTGTAATATACAATAATTAGAATTTAATTTCTTTAACTTTATTCAAAACTGTTTCATGTTGACCCTAAAATAATGATTGAAAGAATGAAAAAATAATTATGAAATGTGAAACAATAAAAAAGATATATATAAAAATAATTATATTATACACAATAACTGAGGTTTTGTAAACATTCCAGATTTTATAAATTTGATTTATGTATTTCTCTTTTTATTTTTCCTTTCAGTGGTTCAACAAGACAGATTACCCTATATTTAAGCAGTATCAGCGATATCGACGCTTACACCCTCAACAGCCATTTTATATTCTGCACCCACGAATGGAATGGCAGCTGTGGCAGCGAATACAAGACAATATGGTGGAGACGATACAAAAAAACCCACCCTCATCAGGCTTGTTGGGTAAGTTATACTGAGTTAGAAAAAACAAACCAGGTAAAATTTAACCACATATGGTAAAAAAAAAAAAAAAAACTTCGCGACGGAAAACCGAGCTGTGCCACTACTACCAGCGCTTCAGTGATGCAGCCTGCACCCTAGGTGCCTACCACCCTTTACTCTACGAGAAGAACCTGGTAAAGAGGATGAACAAGGGGTCTGACCATGACATTTACACTCATGGCAAGGTCACTCTCCCTGGGTTCATGACCTTTGACTGCACCAACAGTTCCACTTCCAGCACTGTCAAAGACATAATCTGAGGGTAAACTGATTTTTTTGGTACACTTTCAGAATGTAACAGTAAAGCGCATTATTTAGTCTACAACTGTAACAAGTATAGTCTGGTCTTTGAGTGAGATCAAGAGTTGGATCACTGGTGGAAAATAAAAACCTAACACACTAACGATTGCTTCCTGAAGAGAACTAAATTCACACAAAATGCTGAATATAGTGGCAAGTTCTGTATATGTGTAAACTACTGTCTATCATTCCTTAACTTAGTGGTAAATTCACACTGTTTGCTGTTAACTAACAGAAAAAGATCTCAATACCACTTATCTGCCTCTCATGTGAGATGCAAACACTGAAAATGACTTTCAAGCACTGCCTGACACATTACAGCACTGATGTCAAAAGAACTGGAATTTACAATCTAACAAACATACAGATTATTAGACAAGAAAGTAGCCAAGATTCTGTCCATAAACGTGTAGCATGCAAAACACTTATGTCCAAAGCCGGCCTGCTGCTTCCATAATGTGCAGGTTTTCAATTTATGCAACACAATCCTAACACATCATTCATGCAATATTGTTAATGATTTGCCAGCAGACACATGCCATTAGCAAAAGAATGCTTTAAATGTATGTATTTTATGAAAGCTGTATTTCAAGGCCTGGAGATCTGTATGCATTCAGTATTTACACTGTGACGTCTTTCCTCTCATAGCACTCTGTAACCAGTTGTAGGGCCGTGGAGAATGTCCTTGCATGCTTTACTGAAATTGCACTATATCATACCTTTGGTAAACCTGTATTTAGTTGTATTTATGAACTTGGTGAGAAGGAAACTACAGAATGTGCATGTTTGTCCAGTTTTATACAGATTCGAATTCAGTTTAGGCTCTTAAAACATGAAAGCTGATACCCTTATGCATTTTGAAGAGAAAAGGGTGTTTATTTTTCGTAGTAGTATTATTTTTTTCAGTGTGTTGATCCAGGGTGTGTCATTGTATCCCACATCCATTATATTTACTCAAACACACAGATTACAGTATGTAAATACCAAAACACAATTACTAATACTGACTGCGCCTAGTGATTATGTTCATATGAATCCTGAATGATGCGAGACAGGGTCTTAATATTCATATATTAATTAGTCTAAAAGTTAACATGAAATTGCAAATGACCTCACTTGCTTTTAAAATCATACCTTTGTACACTTCTCAAACAACTTTTTGGTCAACACAAATGGTTTTATGTTGGCTTTACAGTAGAATTGTGAAGCTTAAATGTGAATTGAATTGAGTAAAACGCATTAGTTTACATTTCAAATTTTTGAACCTTATGTTCTCTTTCATGTAAAGGAATCTTTATGAGTAATTTGTAGCATACAGCAGATTAATATTATGAATATATTTAAAAAAATAAGAGTTAGCATAGAATGTGTTTTTGCTCTGACTACAAATAACTGTTTTTAATTTATAAAATGATGCTATTGTCTGCAAACTGGACTACTTCAAGTGTAATTCAGATGTGTCTCACGTAAATGAACTTTTGTCATGTTTTACATGGGTAAACCAATTCAGATTGATCAAAATAATCTGGGCTATGCATATGTGAACAACTGTCAAATGTATAGATGTTTCAAATGTTTCTCTAATGCAATGACAGTTTTTTATTTTTCAAGAATCTTCCCTTTAAGCATTCTGATTTACTTTTACTCTGTTGAAATTTAAATGCCAAAGTTGTTGTGTACACATACAAATTATTCAAATGAACTGTTGGACTCGATGGACTGTGATAAGATTGTAAAATGAAGCATAACTGAACAGAACCTTTGTGCTTTTTGGATAACATGTTACTTGGATGACATCTAATGTCCTTCACTTACAGCAGGAAGGGAACAACTACTTCTCTATTATACGTTACTGGAACACATACAAAATTATCTTAATCCGGCTTAATGCATGGTTCACAAGTTTAGGCTATTACTAGCTGAACAAGTGGGACATTGTTTGCTCTATAAAGGTGAGCATGAATATCTAGCTCTGTTAACTTGCTGGTGAGGACACTGTAACCTGAGACCTGGCTAACAAATCTCAGCACGAATGGCACCGATATATTTAGAAACATTGCTGCTGAAATGCTCTCAACATGGCAACCTTTCCGTTTGACTGGTTCACAATTACAAGTGTTCTTCCGGTGTACAAATACCTGTGTGCCACCACACCACTAACTTTGTCAGTGTTATTGTTTCGATTTGTATGCTCTATGCCAGGGCTGTCCAAACTCGGTCCTGGAGGGCCGGTGTCCTGCAGAGTTTAGCTCCAACTTGCCTCAACACACCTGACTGGACGTTTCTATGCCTAGTAAGAGCTTGATTAGCTGGTTCAGGTGTGTTTAATTAGGGTTGGAGCTAAACTCTGCAGGACACCGACCCTCCAGGACCGAGTTTGGACAGCCCTGCTCTATGCAGTTCTGTACAGTAACGTCTTCAAAGTGTAATGTGATCAATTCTATAAGCTGGCAAAGACAAACTTGTTTCACAAAACAAGAAAGTAATTTATAAAATTGGCACTTCTGCAACTGGCATCAAGAACATACAATGTCAATTATTGTACTGCTTTAACCTTAATTATATTAAATTTGTAAATGAATTTAAAGTATTATTACAATTCAACATGTACATATTCTTAAACAACATTATATGGCTCTTGGCAAACTTACTGTAATAACCCTGCTTGTCATATTGGCACTTCACTGCAACAATTAGAAGACTAATAAAATAACTACTGCTTACATTGTAAATGTGTCTCTTTCTTCCAATGGTTTCAATATGGTGTAATATGACAACAACTAATAAGTCCACTCAAAATTGGCTACTTTATAGATAGAAAACAAAAAACATTTTGGTCACCCCGTCAGGGAATCGAACCCCAGTCTCCCGCGCAGCGGCCCTAAACCGTTCGCATTCATTCTCATTGGTAGTGCTCAACCAGGGCTGTCCAAACTCGGTCCTGGAGGACCGGTGTCCTGCAGAGTTTAGCTCCAACTTGCCTCAACACACCTGACTGGACGTTTCTATGCCTAGTAAGAGCTTGATTAGCTGGTTCAGGTGTGTTTAATTAGGGTTGGAGCTGTGCTAAACCACTACGGATGCAATATACTTTCGGCCGCTAGCGCTTTTGTGGCGCTCTTCCGTGTTTTGGCACCCCGGGAAAGTTGAATTCGCAGAAGAAGAAAACAGCGGCGATCGCCTCGGTTGTTTAATTCAACGCATTCAAAGCGTCTATCAAAGGTAAGATACTTTATGTGAGATCAGTTTACGTTTTGTTACCGGTAATGCTGAAATCACATTAGTAAACTTTGTTCGTTTCCAAACGTTACCTGTCGGGTTTTATTTACTATAGTTCATCGTAGGTTGATTCTTGCACTTGAATTTTGCACGCAAAATTATGAACATGGCTGTAATTTACGTTTCTGTGTATTGTTTGTCATCATTAACACGTCATCTGTTGATTACAAGCTAAATTATGAATGGATAACCATTAATTTCATTTTTGTAATGAGATTACATGTATTCCACAGTTCAAAAATGTTTTCTGACCATGGTTTTACTGTAGTAACCATAATTTAGCCATGGTATTTTAGTTGAATCACAACAATAAATTTACTATTGTTATTGTATTGGGCATTATATTTACAGTACAGCCATAAAATTGTAAATGAATATCAATCAGCCAAGAACAGTAGGATTACTAGTTTTACTATAGTAACATTATGGTTTATATATATATATATATATATATATATATATATATATATATATACACACACACACAGTATATTATATGTGTGTATGTATGTATGTATATGTGTGCGTGTTTATTTGTGTCTGTAATAGAATTATTGCTTTTTGTAATATTGCTATTTTGTTGTTCTTGTAGAGACCACTGTTTGTACACTGCCTGTGCCCTTGCTGTCATCTTTTCCTGGAACCCAAGCAGATCCTCAGTCAGATACAGGTAAATATTTGACACATTAACAACACCATACACAAAAGGTTTCTGCAGGTTTTAAAGTCTTAAAATGTCTTCATTTACCCTTACACAAATTAATGCCTTAAGAAAGTTTTAAATCAGAGTACAAAGTCTTAAATTCATAAAATGATGGCATTAAATGTTGGATGCATAGCAAAAAGTGAAGGAATCTCTTCCTGTGTTTTCTATTGTTTTCCAACACAAATATCAAACATCTTTCAATCAAGATATGTTTATTTCACATCCAAATGTAAAATGAAGTCTTGAAAAATGTAATAAAATTAAATGAGTTTACACTTAAAACACTAACAAATATTTGTCAATGAGGTGTCAAACCTTCCCTTTAAATTAAGTTGACTTTTTTGCCAAATGGCAGATATTAGTTCTTGTTTTAATCACAGGAAGAACATCACATTTTTGCAGCATGATCTGAATGTACAGAAATATATACTGTATTTCCATATTCTAGTGTCTGGGAGCGGAGTGTTTCAGTGCATTTTTGTAAAATGAATTAAATTATGAATATCTGTTGGAAGTTGTATTTTCAAACTCATTGTGTTTCTCTCCAGACATTTACATTTACAGAACATATTTGTGTTTTTCCTCACTTGGTCTTAAAAAGGTCTTAAATTTACCTTCATAAAATCTGCAGAAACTCTGTTTCCTTACACATTAAACTAAATATTCAACTTGTTGCAGACACCACTGGTACACTGCCTGTGCCCTCGCTGTCCTCATCTCATGGTTCCCATGTGGAGCCTCTATCAGAATTTTCAGAATGCAGAAATTGATTAAATTTTTTCCCTCTGTATAGGAACTACATATATGCCACCTCTGCCTATGCTGGCCTCGCCTGCATCCCGTACTGGACCTGTAAAGACTGGTGGCAGGGTATTTGTACTGGACCACAAACACCGAGCCCATTGACAACTTGCTTAATAAACACCATGGGAAGAAGGACATCCTCAGGACTATGCAGCAATGGTCCACAATTCCTCTACTGATCCAAACAGCATGCTCCATTCGACCACAAAACTACACATTTCACTGACAAGCACCTGGCCAAACTGCTGAACACCAGTTCATCATTAAACAACTCAAGAGAAACGTCTTTAAAGCAGGTAGTAAAATAACCAGATCACCAGTGGTTAGGGCTGGGTATCGAGTTCGATACTTTTTAGGCACTGACCAGGGACGCGGGAAGTAGGGGTGCTGAGGGGCCTGCAGCACCCCGTTTTCACATGGTTGCAAATGCAACTGCAAGTTTGTTCATTTAAATTTATTCAGTTTTAGCATTTAATAATTTATTTGTAATGATCTCTGAAATGTAAATTGTAAGTGGGCTATAACAAACCCATGTTTATCTTTATAAACATGATTAAGTTTTCTTGTGATGTTTTCTATATGGGATGATTAGCCTAATCCTCATGAACACGTGACGCTAGCGCGTGGTATCAGACATGAACTGTACAGAATGCTAACAAGATTAACTTTTTTCATGGGATGATTAGCCTAATCCTCATGAACACGTGACGCGGGCGCGTGGTATCGACATGAACTATACAGAATGCGAACAAGATTAACGTTAATACAAGGAGATAATGGCGCAAAAGCGAATTTCAGGTTTTTTTAAATGCCCATCCCAGCAAACTTTCCAAAATAGGCATCCAACACCAGCCCCAGCACGAGCACCGACGTAAGTGAACCAGCTCCAGCATGAGCACGGAGACAAGTAAGCCTAGCGGACCCAGCCCAACCCCCGAGATTGATCAGCTACTATCGATAATTTCAAAAATGTGATATGCAGTCAAATTTCCCAGTGTGTATGCCACTTAAACGAGTGTTCATATCGA
>NW_015555756.1:583217-588634 GCF_001515605.1 Sinocyclocheilus anshuiensis
CCGCCTCCCTCTCACCCAACACAGACACACACAGCACCCCCAACCGAAAACCCTAAGTGCCCCTGGCACTGACCGAATTGCCTCGATACCATCGAGTATCGAAAAACGTCTCATCGTTCGGTACCAAATTTCGATACCCAAGGGGTTACTCGCATCAGCGTCAGTGAGCCAATAAAGGCCCGGGTATACTTCACTTTCCGCATTCCGTTCCGTCTCGTGCTCAGCCGCGTCTGCAGCTTTCAAAGTATACTCAACCGCGGATGAGTGCGGACGGACGAGCTCGACACAGGCGCAGTTTGACTTGCGCTGTCTCAACTTTCACCTCGCGCATGCGCTGTTGTACGCGGACCGTCCGTGCGGTCTCAAAAATTGCCTGCACGCGGACGGGGTGCGCGAGTCCTCTTGATGACGAAAATGACGTAATGTGGACGCGGATGGCCGAAGTATACTTTCGCCTTAAGCCTGCAGCACTAGCCGGTGTGTTCAACTAGAAGAGGTGTGGCGCAGATTGATCAGTGTTTGACATCCGCGAGAGCGATTCGAAAGCTCTCTTTAGCTCTCGTGGTACTGTAATCGGTCTGCGTCAAGTCGAACACACCTACTAGTTTACACCGGTTACACTCAAGAGATGTGGCGCACACGTGAGGCTGTAGTGCGAATGCGTCCCAGACCCCTTAGATGTAAGGCTACATTTACACTGGTGCGTTTATGTTTTAAAATGAAAACGATCCTCGTCATACTGGCGTAATCTTGTTAAAATTGTTTTCATAAAATTTGTATCGAAAAAACTATCGTTCAGGAACCGGTATCGAAGTCAAGGTATCGATATCGAAACCTTTTGAACGATACCCAGCCCTACCAGTGGTAACAATGAAGCCTGTGGATGTAAACCCACCAGCACCTGCTCTGACCACACACCTAACTCATGACACCATTGAGAGAATTGTATTATGGAGCGGCAGCAGCAGCAGCAACCTGAGCAGGAGAAGAAGAAACAAACAAAGACTTGTCTTGCTTGTGAACAGCCAAAGATGGTTCCTCTATTTACTTTTGTTTTAATCAGCAAGGCCCTGTCAGGTACTTCTACTGTTCCTCAAAGGTTTTTAATGCTTACAGTGATTAAGGACTAACAAACCCCAGAATGACATTCCAAGACTTTATGGAAATGGAGTTCTTTAAGAGTGAACTTGAGGACACAAAGAAACTGGTGGAGGAGAGAGGACAGCAAAAACGCAAAAGGCATGAAACTGAACACGTTGGTTGCTTGTGCAGATTTTGTAAAATAGACCTGAAGCAGGGTCCAAACAGTCCTCACACACACAGGCTTTCCTGGCATAGCAGGGAAATATGGTCATTGCCCTGCTAAAGTCTTTTCAATTTACCAACCTCGGGGCATGCAGAAAGAGATGACCTGGAAAGAGTTTAAAGAGTCTGCATTTTACGAGAAAAAATGGGCAGAAAAAAAGAAATAAATGATATTTCTTGATCTTTTGCCCGTTAGAAATATTTAACTCGTGTATATACTGTATATTTGGATTTGTTTATTTTTCAGTGTGAAATTGTAATATGTATATATTGTCAGAATTCTATTTTTCTTTCTACTTTATTATTTTGGATCAATATTTACTCATCTTAAAAAGTGCTTAAAGCATTAATTAAAAAACACAGAAAATTACAAATTGCTTAATGGGTGACTAATATTTTACAGTTTCTATGGTTTTTAAACACTTAATTGATAATTTAACTTAAGTGTGACCAATTATTCCATCACTCAATCGATTTTCATTCAATACTTGAATATTACTCAATTTTACGAGAAAAAAAGAAATAAATTATATTTCTTGATCTTTTGCCCCTTAGAAATATTTAACTCGTGTATATACTATATATTTTGATTTGTTTATTTTTCAGTGTGAGTTTGTAATATGTATATATTGTCAGAATTCTATTTTTCTTTCTACTTTATTATTTTGGATCAATATTTACTAATCTTAAAAAGTGCTTAAAGCATTTAATAAAAATACAACTGAAAATGACAAATTGCTTCATGAGTGCTGTGTTCTACTTCATAGGAGTAATATTTTAGTTTCTATGGTTCTGGAAACACTTAATTGGTCATTTAACTTAAGTGTTGACTTCAATTATTCCATCACTTAAATTAATTTTCATTGAATATTACTCCGTTTGAGTTAAATTTAAATGCCTCTTATTTACATTACAAAAGCCATTTAATATAACTATTCATGTTTTCATATAACCATGTCATTTTATACTACTCTTATTTTACTGTATTTATTTTAATACTAATCATTTATTCATAATACTTTGCTTTGTAATCCAAAAAGCAGGGTTCGTACACATTTTTACTAATAAATTTCCATGACTTTTGAGACAATATTCATGACCTAAATGTTCCATTATTTTACAATAAGAATAAAAATCTGTTCAAATTATCATAACATATGTTAACTAAAATGAATGACTATTAATGCTACTCGTTTGCTTTCTTGTTTTAGTAATAAGTACAAGCTGCAACTGCGCCAGACGTTACTCCACATTTCACATATCACATCACTGAATATTATCATTTATTTAACTTGTGTGGCCAGGATGGCCATTTTGGTGTCATTTTGCGTGTATTTTTGCTGCTTAAATGCAACAAGCTGCGCTTTAGAGCCCTGCATTTCAGCCCGAGCCGGCCCCAACTTATTTATGGCTTCGGGACAATTTTCACATCATAGCTCAGACACGGGCCAGGCATCAGGCTTGCTTCCTCATTTTTATATTTTAGATATCCATCAATTATTATGGTGATGACAAAGATTTGCCGCGCTGGTGGAAACAACACGAGACCGTGCTACCGCGACTGTCAAGAGTGGCTGGTGATGATTTGAGAAGGCTAAACTGATCAAACATGGGCTAACTCACTGTCTGCCGCTGGCCGCTTGGTCGTTAGGCTACTAAAAAAACAAAAACTTGAATTTAACAAACAAAAACATTTTCCAAACATATTTCTAAATTAACGTAATAAAGAAACGAAAATATATATAACCACTTTTGCCATTAAAAATGAAACTGAACTATTTTAATGGCTACAACAGCAGCTGTGTAATTGGGGAAGAGAGAAAGAGAAAAAAGACACGGGCTCCAGTCGGACTCGGCCAGTAATTCTGATAATCTTTCGGATAAGGGCCGGAGTAGGGCATATGTTTGAGGCCCGGGCAGGGTTCTGCTGAGCTTATTTGGTAGCAAACTCAATTTGGTACTGGAAAGGTGGCTTTATATATGCACGAGCGCACTTTGGATGTGACTGCGCGAGTACCGAATGGCTTAAAAAGACGAATAAATAAATATATAATAAATAATAACATTTTCTGACGATGCAACAATGACCCGATTAGGCAAGTGACAATTCTGTCAACTGTCCCGAAATGCGAGTGAAAGTCTTGTATCGCAGCGTGCAGCGGCTCTTGTAGCGCAGACAAGATGCACCGATGTGAAACCATTTGAAGAGAAAGTCAAAGAGAGAAGATGCGTACAGCTGAATCACTCACGCTGTTTTCAAATGACTGATTTGATCAGTCTGTGTGGACTGGACTCAGTCTGTAGGTTTGATTATTTACTCATCAAACCTACATGCTATAGGCTATTGAATAAATGTGTGAATAACTTTTCCAGGTTTTTCATGACCGTACGAACCCTGAAAAAGGCAAGACATAAATTTAAAATACTTTGCAGCTGTAATGTATTGTTACATTTTAGAATTTTGTTTTATAAAAAGCATAAAGCTGTGTGAAATAATGGTTTAGACCTGCATGAGTGGGATTCGAACCCTGGTCCAAATAAATGCATGAAAAAAATCTGATTGGCTGTGACATAATTTCCGCCCTTTGGCCAGCTGTTGAAATGCTTCAATTTCATTGGCTTTCAGTGAGTTACAACTATCCACGGCTGGCCCATTACTGACAGGCGGGGATACTTACCGCTATACTAACGAGGAGCTCCATAACACATCTCAGCTGAGTAAGTCTGAAATACATAGTAATAACATAGTAATAAGCATTGTAACATTTTTTGTTTATGAAATACAATATATGGATTGATTCTAACTTAAGTTGTTATAGTTTAATATTTTATCTATGTTATTTTACTTAATATTACCGACCTGTAACTCTCAAAAGATCAAGAAAGACTTGTCCATCTGGCATTGTTCGGGAGTTCACTGTGTAACAAAAACAGCTAAATTATTTTTCTAACAGCCAGTAGGTTTATAAAACCATCACAACACAACACACACACACACACACACACAAACACATGTACACACGCAGAACCCCTCCCCCACACACATTGTTTTTCTTTCCTTAAAGAGGAAAAAATTAAAGATTAATGGGAATATAATAACACTTGATTCCTTTTTTTTCTACTGTTCGATAGATTTAACAAAGCATATACAAATTTGTATAGAAACATTACAAACAAGTACTTGTTATATCATTGTGCCATGTATTATCTTCTGCTGTATAATCACTTTGTGTTTTGTTTCTTTACGCGTTTACATATACATTTTTGTGTTGCGTTTCAATATCCACTTGATATTGTATATTTTATGCATACATGTTTAAAGCTGCAGTCCATAACTTTTTTTGGTTAAATTATCCGAAATCAATATTTGAGCAAGTACATAACCAGCCAGTGTTCAAAACTATCGCCTTACTTTAGCCTGATTCACAACGGTTAGCTTATAATAATATATTCTAATTTGAGTGGTACGGGTAGGTTTTCGCGAGAAATTCGAGCATGCTGCTGCATCATTACGTCACGTCTGTAAACATAAAGAAGTTGTCCCGGCGACTAGGCAATAGCATGTGAGGATCCTGCAGGTGGCGGATCATTTATAGTCTTTTCTCACAGCAGCTGGAATAATTAAATGTATCATTTTGATGGCGGATTGTAATCCATAAAGGATTATATGTTTATGAAACACGTGAATGAAATTAAATTATATTCCAGTTATTGAATATATAATGTAAACTTCTGATTACAGATAGCCTGGGATTACAAAGATTTGTATTTTAAAGAAAACCAGTTTGAATGTTTGTTTCTTAATATGAAATTAGAAGAGTATGACAATTAGATTAGACTGTGCAGAAATTGAAATCTACACATGAATACACACTATACTCATAGTCACGAACGCTGATGTTGTTAACATTAATAATTTGAGAACAAAGTATAACAATAATAATAATTTGAACGGTTTGATGTGATATGAGCTAACCGATCTTTAGATTTAATCACCATTGGTAGCGAGATTAATGGTAATGCTTTTTTCCTCAGTTGGTCAGAACAAACGTGGCAGACTTGTTACTTGTTCAGATGGCAATATACGGTGAAAATTCTTATTTGGGTCATAT
>NW_015555756.1:589390-592117 GCF_001515605.1 Sinocyclocheilus anshuiensis
CAACTATAACGACATGTGAATAATCCCGCCCACTCTAAAGCGGTACTGAACTGCAGTGGAAACGCAAACCGAGCTGTGCCGAGTCGTACCACACAGTGGAAAAGCGCCATTAGTAGATCTCTGAGGCAATTCATGGAGTCAATTTTCTTGTAAATGCATGTGTATTTGGTAGGGAGGGATGCACCGATACCCCTTTTTCCAGTACTCGCCCGATACTGATACTTTTATTTTTGGTACTTGCCGATACCGAGTACCGATACCAATCTAAGGTTGAAAATAAATGATGGTTTATAGTGAATGCCCCATAAATTGTCTTATTTTTACGATTTAGTTTTAATCCAAATGATGTGTGTGCTAAGTGAGTGAACATCAAAGATCACACAACAGAATTATCACATGCTGTGTGGTATCGGCGTTTGGTATCGGGGCATTTTAACGAGTACGAGTACAGGAGCTCAGTATCGGGCCCGATACCGATACCAGTATCGGTATCGGTGCATCCCTAGTATTTTCTGCCATATTATTTGGATGATAACAAGAAAAAAAAGAAGTGTATTGAAAGTCTATGCTGTAATAATATTATTACAGTGTTATTACGTGTTAATAACATAATATTAACAAGGACAAACTGGCAAAAGCTTTACATCTCCCCGTCGGGGAATCGAACCCCGGTCTCCCGCGTGACAGGCGGGGATACTTACCACTATACTAACGAGGAGTGGCTTAGTGGTCACATGGTCCAGGCCCTACAAGAACCATATGAAAGACAACTGTATTATATTTGTGAATTTATAATGTTTACTTAGTGAACAATTAGAAGGATCATAATTACCTTTCCTACACCATACAAAGAATTGAAGAGGAAATGGTGGCCTTCTGATGTTATTTCCTGTACAATAAACATGAGATTTTGTTACTGCTTGTCATTACTAGCAAGTCTTCCAGTCAAAATATTTCATTTGGTTTACTAACTGCGCAAAAAGAGGGCTGAACAAACTATTCATTATCACTTATTAACAATGTAATACTGTAAAACTGTTGCAAGTTTGAATTTACTAAGTTAAAGTGCAGTCCCTTTAGCAATATTTCAGCATAAGTTTACAGGGAAAAAGGGTCAATAGTTTATTGATGTAAGAGGCACAGCTCACACAAAACACAGAAGTCACTTTCAAAGCAAGCAGCTTTCTACAACTATAACTAGAACATGAGTGAAATCTGTTTGGGGAACTTTTTGCCCTCACGCTAAACTCCCCAACACATGGATTCGTATTTCATTTAGAGAAATGAAAACGAAAACACATGGCAATCAATGTTATGAAACAATTTTTAAACAAACATTTTACAATTGTTTATTATTTATAAATGTAATCTAAAAGGCATTATCTCCAAGCAGAGATTCTGTTGAATGCAACACACACTTTATAAATGTTGTTCATCGACCTTTCACGAGTCTATCTTGACACTCAAGATATGCTTTGGAGGGAAAATGAAATAAATGTAATGTTATTATAGATTACATATGTCTCACTATAATGGTAATGCGGTTTGTTACATGGACTAGTGCGCCACCCAATGGTCAAACAGTGCTTTGAAAAAGCAGTAGTTTTTAACTTTTAAACTCGTCTGGAGAGGACAAAAGAATACTTGAAACTTAAATAGCCTTCCCGCCATCTAATTGTGTGCTACAGGCACTGTTGCCAACTAATTTTCAGGGGACGTTGCTAAAGGAAGGTCGATTTGTTGCTAAAAATTGCTAAATGAAGTTGTGATGTCATTGCGTGATGACGTCATTACGTAATCACGATGCAAAAATTGTCACTACATCAAATCTCAGTAAAAAATATATTTTTATATGTTAATTTAGATTTGTTCGTAAAATAATATAAATGCATAATATAATGTTAAAATATAAATAACTTTTTATATACAACATTGAATTATTGAACGAACACTTACACATTTTTGAAGGATTACAAGTTTTTTTTATTAGCTAGTGAACTAGTAAAACTACACATTCTGACCAATTAGTTTTAAGCAGTGTATTAGTAGTCAGTATGCTACACTCTAAGAAAAGAATTCACAGGTTTTTACCGGCATTTTAAATTACGCATTGTATTTTGTGTTTCGGGTTAAAGGGTTTACAATGGATAATGGATAACGGATAATGTCCTGGAAAATTACTAGAAGCCTACCTTTTCCATTTTTCTAGATATTTTTCTTACAGTGTACTAACTGAACAACAATCACAGGTACAACAAGGTGTATCATAAATGAACAATTATTAAATTATTATTATCAAATTGAACAATTGCAAATAGCAATAACTTAATTCATGTGATGTGTGTACTGCTAGGCATCTTTGGTTTCCTCTTTTTGTGAAATTTAGATGGAAAATGTGTGCCTTTTATTGTTCGAGTCACTTATCAAAAGTTGCTAAAAGTAGCCAAATAAAATTTAAAAATAGCTAAATGTGTTGCTAGGTGCTTTTGGAAGAAAAAGTTGCTAGGGTAGTCTGAAAAGTTGCTAAATTTAGCAACAAAATTGCTAAATTGGCAATACTGATTACACTGGGGGGCTTTAGGAAGCACATAGACCACAGGCTGAGCGCCCCCTGCTGGCCTACTTGATAACTCCTCTACCTTCAGTAATCTGTACAGGTACTGCTGGTGACTAACATCTGACCAATCGACATTTATTTATATACTTTTGTAGTATTTATTACTATTT
>NW_015555756.1:593478-594884 GCF_001515605.1 Sinocyclocheilus anshuiensis
ATTTGAAAAATAATGTGTTTTTTGAACATTAAAGCATGTCAACATATTCTGTTACACCAAATACACAAAATAATGATCTTTAAAAAAGCATCATATGACCCCTTTAAATAGCCTTCCCGCCATCTAATTGTGTGCTACAGGTTGCCCTTTCGTTAAAAAAAAAAGAAAAAAAAAAGCTCACCTTATAGCAGCGATGGCGCCCTGCAGATGCAACCGTTTCAATCTGTCGATGAAATGTTACAATATGACTTGCACAAAGTTAAAGCTGACTTATATGGTAGATTCTAACAATATTAGCTTAAATTGGAATGTATTTACTACATGCGTAACAACATTTCAAAGCGAACTAGCTTGAGTGTCGAGACCTTACTACAAATATTAATTATTAATAGAAATACTTTCACCTCATAAGCGTTATTAAGTGGTTAGATTAACTCATGCAATCAATACGTTTTTACACAAACTGACCTTAAAATGGTTTTAGATATACGAACAGGTGTCAACAGTTGGATGACGGTTGGAAATGGGACGCAGGACAGAAAAGTGCGCCACCAAAAGGACCTGCGTGCTGACTGTTTCCACACAGGTCTCCTGAACACTACCGCCCCTTGTGCCCTGGACGACACGCAGCGAGACCTAGTTCAATGTCACAATACATGTTTCTGAGTGTTTCTTCACTTTCAGCCAGTTGTATGTAGTATTTTTATTAAAATTAAAACAATTCTTTATGTTTTGGAGGTCATATAAAAACGATTTGAACATAACTAATGATTTATTTTTTTATCTTAAAAAGCTATTTATGCACAGATTTTTTTCTACACTTGTCCCATCCCCTAGTTTCAACAAATAACTTGCTTGAGATGAAATATGAAATGTGATGGGTGAAGAGAACAAAGAAAAATCAATGTAAATCTCTCTTGTGAAAGAAATATTTTTTATTGTGCCTCATTTCCAAAAACCTTGCAATTTTGTCAAATCATGCAAAAAAAAAAGGTACACATAAAAATATTATTTAATGCTTTAAACTTTTAACTAAATTAAATATAATTTTATTCTAAAACTTTTTCAAGAAATTTCCAGAATTGCACATTTTCTGTTACGGTAGCTCTAATGAACCCAGATAGCACATGTATGTCTGCAAGATGTCTGTTAAAGATCGCTTGATCTGGAAAGCATCTGCTGTGTACAAACGTCTGACAGACGTCTTTCAGATGTCAGATTTACATACATTCTAAATCATAAACATCTTAAAGACATCTAATAAACGTCTATTTGACATCTGACATCTGTATTGCAGATGAGTAAACACTAAAAAAATACATATTGCAGATTTAAATGCAGATGTTGGATAGACATCTCCGTGATGTACGCGTGCTATCGGTAGGATGCACAATGACACATAGATA
>NW_015555756.1:594993-599471 GCF_001515605.1 Sinocyclocheilus anshuiensis
AAAAAAAAGGTACACATAAAAATATTATTTAATGCTTTAAACTTTTAACTAAATTAAATATAATTTTATTCTAAAACTTTTTCAAGAAATTTCCAGAATTGCACATTTTCTGTTACGGTAGCTCTAATGAACCCAGATAGCACATGTATGTCTGCAAGATGTCTGTTAAAGATCGCTTGATCTGGAAAGCATCTGCTGTGTACAAACGTCTGACAGACGTCTTTCAGATGTCAGATTTACATACATTCTAAATCATAAACATCTTAAAGACATCTAATAAACGTCTATTTGACATCTGATAGGAAACATCAAACAGACGTATTGCAGATGAGCAAACACTCTAAAAAATACATCTTTCAGATGTAAACGCAGACATCAAATAGACGTCTCCGTGATGTATATGTGCTATCAGGAAATAAACAGGTTAAAACGTTCTTTTGGCATTAACTTACATTTTGAATTAAACTGAGTGATGCATTTATTCATTATATGAACCTGTAAAAAAAAGCTAATTCTTAATCAACAGTATAGCCTGCTGTAAAACCAAGCCCTGAATATCAAACTTGAAATGCTGAAAGATGTAAATGTAATTATAGTTAAAACTGAGACAAAATACCTACCTCTACTCTGACTTAAGATGCATACATATAAAATGCAGACTCAAATGTAATACAAGTTATTGAGTATACAAAATAGTGGCAAATGAACACCAAGTTGTAGTTCTGCAAATAAGTGGCCTTACAGATACAATTAATGATTCAATTCGACACTGAACTCAAATAGTCACACTGTTCTCAATGCAGTCTGGAGACAGGTAAGGATAGGGCAACTCCAGCTGGCTGTTCCTATCTGCGATGTCTTTTGCTAACATTTTCAGCTCTCTCCGGACCTCCTCCACAAGCTTGACAATTGCACCACTGCTGAAGTACCACTCATTATAATGGCACAAGGGCACCTAAAGAGAAAGTAATGGCTAGATGAACATCATGTCTGCATCCTTTAGTAAATATTCAGTGTAAATTCCATGCAGCGTTACTCTGGAGATTGTGTTATCACTTACAAAGTCAATGGCAGGTTGTGACAGTAGAGACAGGACACTAAGGACGTGGCAAGAGAAGTTCACTTCAGGAAGGAAGGAGAAAACATCCTCCTCAGACACCGAGCCTTTGGTCTGAGAAGGTGGACGTGACATGGCCGCTGGACTGTTCGGTATCCAAATGTTATAATCCAGCTAAATGTGGAGATGAGGGTTGAGATGAGTTTAGTGAATTTGAATGAGCTAAGCGGACATAATATACTGTTCCTGAACACCTCCGTCAGATTATTAATAACTGAACATACCTGAGAGAAGTTCACAGCTGCATGAAGTGCTGAGCAGGAAAAGATCACCATGGTAATAAACTTGCACATTTCGCCTGCGGTCTGAAATGACTGTGGAGCTCCTGGAGAACATATGAAGGGAAAGCAAAGATCAATTTAAGCATTTTTTTTTCTCTCTCTATGAAGAATAAATTAAGTAGATGAGACAGAAATTGTATGGGTCAATGACATGTTCAAGGGTCAATGATAAAGCTTTTTTTTTTTGTTTCATGTGTTTTAGAAGACTCTAAAAATGTGGTATAACCATTAAGTAAAACAAAATAAAACACTTTCCTTACACCTTAAATACATGTGAGTGAAATATTTTCCTTACACCTTAAATGTAAATGTGTAAAAGTAAATGTTGTAAAATATACTTTTCAAGGTATAATTTTTTATATTATTGATTCATAATGTTTATTATTGATTCATTATATTTTTAGGGTGTCACACCACATGACATTTTATAACCTGAACTAACCTTGCCTTCTCATAAAAATCGCAAATTATCTGATTTTTTTTTTCCAGAGATGTTTCCTAAAAAATAATAAAAGATTATGGCAAACTACTTAACTACTAACTAAACTACTTTCATTCTTTTAGGTTAGAATTACGCTGACATTTTTTAACTTTACGCCTTCCCAAAATTATTAATTCATTAAAATCATGATGTTTTTGAGGAGTCACACCTTATGACGTTACAAACTAAACTAGCCTTGCCTTGTCATAAAAAAGGTAAAATTATTGGATATTTTAAGAAAGATTTCTTAAGAAATAATAATAAAAGATTACGCCAAATTGTTTAAAATGTTTTCTTTTCAAGAACTGAATTCTTTTAACGCAGCTGTTTGTCTTCATGATGATATCAGGACAGAATCAGCCTAACATTTTGTGGCCCCCAAAAATATTCAAAATGATTTTTAATTCCAAAATGTAAAAACAGGTGTGTTTTTGAATAAATTAAAAGACATGACAAAAATGTTTGTCATGTGATTGACCCTTATGCACAAGAACAACATTTGTAACAGTTCTCTTCTTGAACCTATGTGACTGAGGCCGAGGAATCCCTCCGTGAAGATCTCCCCAATCCAGTTCTGTAGTTCACAGTCATGCTGGACGTCCTCATCATTGCAGTAATACAAACGAATCCAACCTGCAACAAACCTGCATGGCAAACGCAAATCATGTGCTTACTTCAAACCTAAAGAGGACTCTGATTCAGATAATGCTGATGAAAGTACCTATGTAGAGCATCCCAGACCCTGAGTGCATCTTGTGCATAATAGCAGATAGGTAGTGCATCCAGTCCTCGCACTCTTACGTCATCTGGCACACACATTGAGCTGTAGCGGAGACGTCGTGTTCCTCGTGCAAGCAGCAGTGGTATTGCCTCCAGACCACAGGCAATTGACTATAGAGAACAGAAACAAAAAACATTTAAAATTAGATTAAATCACAATGAAAAAATAGATTCTGTCTTTCACTTCCTTTACAGAGTAAACAGACAAGATTAAACAAACCAACCTTGTCAAAAACCCCTTTTGTGGCCAGAAGAGTGACTCTAGCCTGAATGTTAATCTGAAGAGTGCTCCGGATATGAGGCATCAGGAGCTGAAAAACAGAAGTACAATTCATAAGTTTAGCAGCTAAAGCATTCAACCATCTACTAAATGAGACTCAACTCCTTAAAAGTATCAAAATGATCAAAAAAAATCAATGAACCACGGAAGCCCTTAAAGCAAACTAAATAAAAATTAGTGTGAAATTATTATTTTTTTTAACCGTAGTGCCTATCCAATATTCTATATTGCACATGTCTATAACGAGAAAAAAAGATCTAATTGTTTTGGGTTTACTATTGAAGCCCAAAATTATAAAATAAGTTACAATTATAACAAGTCATAATTTTATGGAAGCCCATTTTGACCACATAATAAAAAAAATCATATCATAATTATGAGATACTAAGTCATAACTATGAGGTAAAAAGTCTAAACTAGAACACACATAATTATGACATAAAAGTTGAAATTATGACATAAAAAGAAAACAATTATGACATAAAAAGAAAAATATTATTAAATAAAAAGAAAAAAATTATGAGAAAGTTATTTGTCTTATTATTGACTTATTTCAACTTAGTATGCATGTCTTTTTATCTCATAATTATGACTTAAAATGTCATTATTATGATTTACCAAAGTATTAATGTTTTTCTTATGTGGCATAAATGGGCTTTCATATAATTATGTAATAACACGTTGACCAAAAATCACTTTTTTTTTGTTGAAATTATGGTATCTCATAATTATGACTTTTGGTGTCTCATAATTATGAAGTAGTATGTCATAATTTTGACTTTTATTGTGATAATTATGACTTAGTATATCATAATTACAGTAGTACAGGGACCAATTATCACTGTTAACAAGTTGCTTATTAGCATGCCTTATTAGTACTTATCAAGCACATATTCTGAGTGACCATATTCTACATCTCTAATCCCACCCAATACCTAAATTTAAAGGTCCCCTGAAATGCTTAGAAACACGCAGCGTTATGCCGAGTTCACACTGCACGATCTTAGCCCGATTTTTCACTCGCCGACAGGTTTTGCGAAATCGCCGACAAATGTCCAAAATCGGAGGCAAATCAGTGCTCGTTCACGCAAGTGACAATCACACAGTGTGAATGATCAAAGACGCGATCTGAGGGAATCGCTGACACGTCGCCGACGCCCGTGAAATATTTGGCATGCTAAATATCTGGAGCTGTCGCCGATTCACAATCACGCTGTGTGAAATGAATTCTGACTGAAAAACACATCGGCGATGACCTACAGCCAATGAGAGACCAAGATACAGAGCAGCGGGAAGTTCGGGGAGGAGTTATATGACACGTAGTTTGCGGACCAGTGTTGCCAAATCCGCGATTGCCGCCGGTTGTTTTTTATGTCAGCAGGTTGACCCCAATAACGTGATATTTAGGCCCTGGAAGAGAGCACGATACAGAGCAGCGGGAAGTTCGGGGAGGAGTTATATGACACGTAGTTTGCGGACCAGTGTTGCCAAATCCGCGATTGCCGCCGGTTGTTTTTTATGTCAGAAGGTTGACCCCAA
>NW_015555756.1:599533-610911 GCF_001515605.1 Sinocyclocheilus anshuiensis
CGCGATTCTTCCTATTGTAAAGTCATGCAGTGTGTAACCTCCTGTCGTCGTTCCATCGTGCAGTGTGAACACAGCAACAACTGAATACTACCCCAGATAGTCGTTCAGTGTGAAACCAACAGCGATGCAACGTCTTCGAAAATCGTGCAGTGTGAACTCGGCATTACTCTGTGTTGGCGTCATTTGAACTGAAACAGTAAGACAGGGCGGGACATATCAAGCAGCCCCGCCCCTTTTTAAAATAGCCAATAGTGTTCGTTAGCCCCGCCCCTTTTTAAAATAGCCAATAGCGTTCGTTTATATCACAGCTTGGGCTAGAGCCATTCAGAGCCTTTGAGCTCTGTAAAGCCGCATTTGACAGGAACCGCCAGCCACAATCTCATCCATATTGCTATAAAATATAGCATTCTGTGTAGAATTCAAATAGCTCCGATAAATTTTGTGGTCTGCGCCGACTCACACATGTGATCCACTCCGTGCTATCGTGTCTCTGGACCGGAGCAGAGTGTGTGTGCGGTGCGGTGGTTAGCGTGACACAGCGTGAAACCAGACTTCTTATTTTCCTAAATGGAAAGCATATTTACACTGTTTGAATCATTCCCTGTCCCCTATATAGTGCACTACGTGCCATTCACTGTACAGAAAATACTAATTCTGTGGACAAGTGACCGATTTCAGCTGCGGCTTCAGCGTCTATTTTATAGTGTAGGGGGCGGGCGCTTCAGATTCTAGAGAGCATTTGATTGGACAGAAAGTTTGATGAGAAGCTGAAGTATGTTCATTTTGATTTCATGGGGACTTTAACAACTACCTTACTAATTATTAATACACAGCAAATTAGGAGTTTATTGAGGCAAAAGTCATAGTTAATAGTTTGTTAATGGCGAGAGTTGGATCTTAAAATAAAGTGTGACCATAATTACTATTTACCAAAGCATGATTTTTTTTGGGCTTCCATATTTTCCTTCTCAAATAATTAAGAAATCACCCTTGTCCTTCAGGACCACTTACGCCACAAGAAAAACAACAACAAGTAAATGGTGCCCCCTAATGGTCAAAGTCACCACTGCATGGTTCTGTATCTGAGCTGAACTTTGTTTGTACCTGGTGAAGAGGATGAATCTCGGGAAGCTGTCTGAGCGTGGCGGTACAGCACACCTCACCTAAAAGATGAGTGCGCAAGAAATGGGTAAGTAGCTGATGAACCTGGAAATCTGAATTACGGACCCACATCTTCGCTAACAACCAATCCGGTGCAGCATCAGAGGGCAAGAAAACAGGATTCTGTGGACCAGGAGCCTGTTGAAGCTAAAATATTAAGATTTGGGTCTTGATTTTAGCATTCAGTTGGTCAATAAAATTCAGACAAAAGAGATTTTTGAGAAGACATCACATAACTACTCAGAGATTGGTGACTATTACAATTATAAAGGGGTTAAAATGTTTACTTGTATGGCAATGGGCTTTAGTTCTCCTTGTCGGCTGTAATGCAGCAGGCATAAAGGAGCAGCCAAGTAGGTCTGTTTGTCATTGACAGTATTAGCAGGCAGCTGATCCAGTACTTCATAATCCAAAAGATACACATGTCCTCTCTGTGTAATATGCATTATGTAGTTACATAACTATTATGTTCTATTAAAAATGTCAAAATGCTCTGTAATCTCACAATTGCACACTTGTTCGCACCTCCATCTCCTGTCCCAGTGATGAGTCCTCTGGTAAAAAAGGTCTGACCATCTCTGAAGTGACAGACAGGTTAGGTGGCAGGTTATGAATCTGTCTGATACACAGAGGATTGCAACCATTGAGGCACTGATATCCGAAGAATGCATCCTCTTGCCAATGAGCCTGAACATATTCTATGGGAGAAAAAAAATAATTCTCTGTTAAAATATTACAAATAATAATAATAATAAAATATTACTACTACTACTACTACTACTACTACTACTAATAATAATAATAATCATCATCATCATCATTTATTTCTTTTAATTTATTGTAAATTAAATTCTATTTGTTTAGCATACTGGCAATTGTGTTCTCCCTTCCATTGAAAAGGAAGAATGTCTCAAGTTCCTGTAGGCTGCTCCAAGATGTTCTTCTTTCAATTAAACTCTTTATGTAGTGCACATTGTTAACTGGGCTAAAAGACAAGCAGAGTGACAACATTTCATTGTCAAATTCAGTTCATATGGCATAAGAATACATTAATATCAATCTAGTTTTTAATGAATCTTAGAAAGCTAAATCCCTACCGTTGACGGATGTAACTCATGTTTGGTCCTAGAGCTGTAACACTGGTCATATCTACACAGTGAGGACCACCTTCAACAAATGTGCCCCACCTACAGATAAAAAATAACATCTTTATTAACTGTGAAAAAAGATGGGAGGACAAAAACAATAAACTAAATATAGCTGCAAGCAGCAATTAAGGGGTCAAGCACAACAGAGGTAAAATGAAGAGCTAAGGAGCTGTCTTTAATTACTTGGTAAAGACCAGGGTTCTCCAACCCTGCTCCTGGAGAGCTATACCTTCCTGCAGACTTAAGTTTCAACCCTGCTTCAACACACCTGTCTGTAATTAAGTAGCACTGAACACCTTGATTATCTGGTTCAGGTTTATGTGATTAGGCCTGAAGCTGAACTCTGCAGTATGGTAGATCTCCAGGAGCAGGGGTGGAGACCCCTGTTAAAGACATTTGTTGACACAGCATTTTACTATCAACTTAAAATGGCCAACACCCCAAAATTAAGTAGCATTCGATTCAGTATGCCATACCAAATATAATCATTTTATAATTTTTGGCCAAAGTGCTCAGGGGCCAGTTGCATAAACTTATGGCGAGTTCGCACTGCACGATTTTAGCCCTGATTTTCACTCGCCGACAGGTTTTGTGAAATCGCTGACAAATGCCCAAAATCGGTGCTCATTCACACGGGTGACAGTCACGCAGTGTGAATGATCAAAGACGTGATCTGAGAGAACCGCCGATGCGTCGCAACACATACCAAGTTTGGTCAGAATCCACTAAGTCTTTGCGGAGATACAGCCTCATATCCATTTTTGCACAAACTTCAAATTCGTTAACATGCTTTATGAAACCAGTTTGGCATATCAAAAAGCTTTTCATTATTTTTTGCCAGAATGCTCTGAAGATGATCTAACCCAATTTTGGTGAAAATTGGACAAACCGTCTAGGACAAGTTTGAATAAGTAGATTTTACTTTCTTTTTTTAATTTTTTTTATTTCATAACTTTCCCGCAAGCAGTTCTATGGGCTGCCATAGACTTTCAGAGTAAAAGAAGAAGAAGAAGAAAAATAATAAAACTAATGGATTCGATAGGAGTAAAAATTAGTAAAAAAAAAAATTTGAATGAGTAAAAAGTCAGGTTTCACCTCATAAACTGTTGTTTATGTTGGAGATCCCTCTCTCTGTGATTGATTAGGATATCTAATGTTTCTTTCTTTTTCAGACATGCTAGAGAAGGGAAACATCACAAAATTTTGATATGAAGTCCAGGAAATAAAAAGGATATTATTACCTAATTAACAAGCGTGAAAGAATGGTGAAAACAGAAACAGCTCACCTTTCTCATTCCGAAGCTCGATGTAACCATCTGCTGTCCGGATCCATTTATGACAAGGAAAAACCTCCACCTCAGGGTCCTCAGAACTCCGTCTCACCTGCACATCATGACAGTGCCAATCCAGGTCCGGAAAGCCAGGCTGAGCCTCAAGACGGAGTCTTAACAGAACCACTATGCCAACTTCCTCTTTAGGCTTGATGACAACTGTATAGGCCTGTCCCAAAAAGAAAAACAACACATTTGCATGTGTACCTGCAAGATGGGGTCATGGTCAATGCTGACATAGTGAATGACTGTTTCTCTGTTATCTAACAGTCATTTGATATATTATATCCTAGGCAGGTTTAGAATAGGTTAAAGTGCCTCAGCAGACACTATAGTGTCCTGTAGATGTTAGAGGCTGTATGCTGTTCCGATTATAGAAAGCAAGATAGAGAGAAAGAGAAATGCAGTGAATAAAATGAAGTTGTTTTCTCCTCTCTCTCTCTCTGTGTGTGCGTATAAGTGCATTGGTTAAAGGGTGTAATGTTGTTAAGTGCTTGCTGAACATTGTGACACATTGTCTATGTAAAGTACGCTACTGTTCAAGGGTAATATGTTTTGACAAAACACTTTTTTAAGGACGCGTTAAATTGGTCAAAAGTGACAGTGACATTTATGATGTTACAAATAAATGCTGTCCTTTTGAACTTTATTTTCAACAAAAATATTAGAAAAAAATAATGTATCATGGTTTCCACAAAAATATTAAGCAGCACAACTGTTTTGAATATTGATGATAATAAAAAATGTTTCTTGAGCAGCAGATCAGCATATTAAAATGATTTCTGAAGGATCATGTGACATTGAAGCCTGGAGTAATGATGCTGAAAATGTAGCTTTGCCATCACAGGAATAAATTATATTTTAAAATAAACATAAAATATATATTTTTTAATTTAAATTGTATTTTAAATAGTATTTTACATTGTTACTGTTTTTATTTTAAAAATAAAGAAAAAAAATCTTAGTTTCTTATAAAACTATTGAACGGTGGTGTACATAATCTAACATAGTCAAATTGATTTCATGTATATTGTGTTATGATATCTTGTGCGTTATTTACAACTGCTTTTGTATTTATTATTTATGATTAATTAGTTTTTGACACAAATAGGCACAACCCTGCTTTTTAATGTGGTTCAAAAAATATACCTTTATAAATTAAAGGGGTCATATGACGTTGCTAAAAAGAACATTATTTTGTGTATTTGGTGTAATGCAATGTGTTTATAGTCATTTGTTGCATCCAGTGGGGACATAATTTCGGATTATAATGACTTATACTGTCTTTTTACGCGTTGCGTTGCATCACGCCGCGTAAACATAAAACCATGTCTGCATTTGTGATCGGAGAAATGACAAACAACAAGCGCTACTCTACACTGCTCAAAACTCGCGTTTGAATCGTCAGTGGCAGATTCTTTAAATATAAAAAACCTACTTACAGTACAGTCTGTGAGTCAGAACAGCCGGCATTGTAGTCTACTCTACAAGGATCAGGAAACAGTCCTCCATAAAATGTGCTGCGATGACCCCTTTAAAAGACAAATATTGTTCCTTAATAAAAAGTTAATTTTTAAAACTGTATGGGCTTCTGTTCTTACGATTGCATTTTTATTTAGAAACTATTAAACCTGTAAAAACTGTTCAATTACTTAATTTCATCTGTGTTCAGAGTCATGTGATGTCTTTTCAAAATAGGTGATTGTCTTACTGAGCCTGGCAAGAGAAAGTGCTCCACTCTGACTGGAGGACTCTCACACAGAGTACCAATCAAAGAGATCCAAACCCTGCCATACGTTCCTGACAGCGGAGGTGATGCTGAGGTTCGAATGGTCACATGAAAGCCGTCCATTTCTCAACCTAGAGTTCCCAAGTATTAATAGGAGTGGCCTATAAATGAAAATCATATTGTGAACTGGAAACAGCCACACACTCACAAGACCGCTGAAAAGAGTGCATGGCATGGCAGCCCATTTTAGCTAAAAACTGGAAAGGGACATGGCAAAACAATGTGCAAATGAAGAAGCAAACAAACAAATTGGAAAGCAAAGGCAGAGGCGTGAATATAAAACAATAGGAAAATTATTTTTGTGGAGGTACAAGGAATATTCAAATGTTATCAACTGATAGCATGTTAAATCCATTGCCAACTAGAAAATAAAGAGATACTTCACTGAATTTTCCAAAACAGCAGGTATTTGTTCCATAATCGTTCATGCAAGTGCAAGAATCAAAACCCCAGAGTGTAGCATATATTTACTATTTACTTGTATATATCCTACATTACATTAATACATCTACATTTTCTCGTTTCTCTATATGCTATATGTTTTGGTATTTTCTCCTTTCTTTTTAATCCCTCATTGTGACCTTTAGAAAATGTTAACACTCTTATGGTCGTTATTTGCAAATGTTTGCATATAGAAGTGACAAAAACGACATTCCATATTTGAATTGTAAATGCTATAGCCTATCATTTGACAAAACACACAACTACTTTACATCTGAAAACTAAAGCAACATCACAACGAAATAATTCACACATTTTAAATGTTTAAACGTTATTTGAAACCACCGAATTTAATAGCTACACATACACACCAGAAAACAAGATCTCATTGGATTATTACAAATTTTAGTGCTTTTCTTCTCATCGGTGCATTATTTTTCAAACTATATCTGGTAGCGGTAACATGATACGTTCGGTCAAAAAAACAACACGAAAGACAATGAAAGTGCAAGTGCAAGTGCATTAACTTACCTTCCCAGTATTTTCACTGAAGATGTGAGTGGAGCGTACTCATGGCACGCAGTTTATCACTTTATCTCTCCTCAGCCAATCGCGTGTGTGAGTGGGCTAGTCGCGCTGTCTTCCGGATGTATTTGGTGCTTATGGTTATTGGTATTTTTGGTGTAGGTCTATTCTGAAGTGGCGACGTATGTGCTGTAGTAACATATTATCTATGGCATTTCATTTAAATGTATTTTAAAGTGTACAGTGGATCACCAAATAATTATGTACGTGCATACTTATTTTTGACAAATGTGGTCTAAATATAAAGGATGTATATTTTCAAATGACAGAAATCAGTGAATATATATATAATATTTATATTATTAATAATTAATACATAATATTAACATATCGCAACAAAAACACAATATTCCCTGGCCGGGAATCGAACCCGGGCCGCGGCGGTGAGAGCGCCGAATCCTAACCACTAGACCACCAGGGACATGGTGCTTAATGGAACAGTAAGAGTAATGTAAGTTTAGATACAAATAGTATTTTATTCTCTGATTTAGTAGGATTAAAAAAAAAAAGACGCGTTTATTTATCGATTGCTATTTTTATTTGTTTACTTATAAAGAAGCAGGTTTTACCAACTAAAATCATATAGAAGTTACCCCTTTAAATGATATACACTTTAATGTACATTTTCAGGAAACAGCATTAGTGTACACGGAAGCCTAACGTTAATTGACGTTAACGTTTTTTTCGAGATTAAGAAAAAAATGTTTTGCGATTCCAAGATACATTTCAATAACATCCAAACGCACGGACTAATTTACGTGGCGCGAAGTTTTGCACGTTTTGTCCACGTAACCCTGTTATGCTAAGCTATCAGAGAAATGCCACTGACGAGTTTATTATTTTTGAGTGGTGATAACCCAAAACTAAACTAAACCAAGACAAATAAATCATTCTAGTTTCGCTATTATAAGACCTCGTGGCGCAACGGTAGCGCGTCTGACTCCAGATCAGAAGGTTGCGTGTTCAAATCACGTCGGGGTCAGTTGAGTTTTTTTCACTTGTCATGCAATGGCAATTCAACTCAATTCAAAAGGCAATCGAAAATATTTTTTTTATTGTCCTCTAACTTCGTTTTGATTACACCACATAATAATCTGAGTATCTCACACATATATTCACACACAGGGTTTCTTTAGAAATAACCAACATTTAATAAATATATGTTTTTTTTCTGTAACAAAAGGTATATGTAATTTCATGCAATGAGACAGACTGGTCTAATGATACTGGACGTGAAGGTATGTGAAGGAATGTTGAGGACTGAGAGTTCATCCACAGCAGTGACCATGTCCGAAGTCCTTCATATTTGGACTACATTTGTGAAGTATGCAATTAATAAATTCACAATAAACGGTCTACAATGAAATGAGATTGTCTTTGAAAGCTAAACTTAAAAAAAAAAACATGTCTAAACTTCACTTGTAGTCAAGGAGAACAAAGCAAAAAGTGGTCATTTTGTGCAACTGTTGACTTCCTCTTTCAACAATCATAGTTTCCTGTGTAATAGTCACTCATTATGACACATCTACCACAACACGCATGCATTTACACATATAAAAGTAATCAAAAGACAATAAAGTACAGTCAGTGGACTGACATAATTAGCAACACCAAAGCATACAAGTAACAAAACATCTAAATCAAATTTAATTGAAAAATGACTTTACAATACAACAATAAAACTATCACTGTATGAAACTGTTGCCACAAGCAACAATGGTCCTATATAAGCTGAATTTCTTTTCCAACAAAACTGCTGAAGTTGTTAATTCAAGTAAAGGCTTTACGTGCTCATAAATGCACATTGTTTATTGCTTCAAAGTTTTCACAGTTTGAGAGGATCTTTCAGTTTTGGATTGACCTCACTATGTTTGTGTTGTTCAGAAATAAGAGATCAGGCTTGCTGTAGTTTGGTGGGTTGGCAAGAGGGTCATAACCTAAGCGACTTAACATCGGAGCAATGCTGGCCATATCATTCACCACATCACCAGGGATCTTGCCCACCCATTTAGACAGAGCCTCTGTATTCACTGGCTTGACTACTTGATCCGTTGACAGTTCCACCCTGCAGGAGAGACAGGGATAATAGAGACAAAACACTGTAGTTAGGAATATGGCAGACAAGGCCTGAGTGCTTGTCTAATATATCACAAAATTAAATTAATCTGCCTTCTAGAGATTAAGTCTGTAAAGTGACCACATCACAAATTGCAGTAAGATCTGACAATTAAAATCTACTTATTCCAGCAGGAGATGTTTTAATGTCTAACACTGGTTCCATTATTACAGGACTTTGAAAATGCTTGCTGATCAGACAAACACCCTGTTTACTTCTAATTTATTTGTTGTAACGCTCATATTACAGAGTAGTGAAGTATTTACATAGAGAGCACTAAGCCAACTCTTGACAAGGAAATGCATGTACAATCCATTATCTGGAAAAGCTGTAGGTGTAAAAGGAAATGGTGAATGAATATTATTAACAGGGCCGGACTTGATGGGAACAAAGCTGTTTTTCTTTTATATTTTTTAATGCTATATCCATGATTAAAAATGTATGGATTTACAAACACATGACATGCTGGGTGTAGCAAGATATCATGGTCATAATTTAAGAATTAGTTTCCTTGTTTTAGGTAAATTTCGACTGCATGGTTCTATTTTGTTTTAAGCCTGGAATATAACAAATTTTGCCTAGAATTTTCTTTCTATTTACAGTCTGGAAGAGTCAATGCTAGTTGCCAAAAGTCAGAGCCAGTGTGCAGATTTTGACTGATTTTGCGTATCTCATACTCTTGATTTTCTAGCCTCAGGCTATGATTGCATCCAGTCAGAGAGTATCAAATATGTATGGTATTTTGTGCCAATTTTAGAACACATATTGTTTTCATTTGTCATGCATCTCCTAGCAACGAAGTGCACATTTCTGCATCAGTTTGCTGTGTTTGGAGCAAATCTGTTCAGATTTTAAAAGTTGTGTAGTGTTTTCTTGAAAAGTGAGGGGAAAAATTAATAAAACGTGGACACAAATTAACAAGTTGTGGGAATTCATTCTTAATTTGTGGTTACGATATCTATTTTTTTTTTCTGTATGTCATGTGCAGGGATCCATAATTGAAGACTATATTCATTAAAAAAAAAAAAATTAAAAAAAAAATTACAAAAACATTATTACTTACAAAGATTATGAGATTGCAAACAGCAATTATCGTCCCTGTTTTGATTTCACCAAATCAGTTCGAGCGAACGCAGATGTGATTAATATTTATAAACCCAGCAGATAATTAATCCTTGGTGGGTTTTATATTGTTATTAGTAGTAGAATTTTTACCATTATTATCATTATTATTATCTTAGTAGTATTATTGTTAGGTTTTTCCCCCCTTTTTTTACAGAAACACTGAATGACCAAAAATGTCTTAAGCACCACCACCAGTCCCAAGTTCAGTTAAAATGACAAATATGCATTCCTATAATGGTTAATTACTATTCTATCATTAAAAGTTCCATTATTAAATAATTATTGATTATCATAATATCATATATTATATTGCTTGACTGACTGACGTTAATAGTGTACTTTCAGATATATATAAAAAAAAAGAATTATATATGAATTATATATATATATATATATATGTATATATATATAGAGAGAGAGAGAGAAAGAGAGAGAGAGAGAGAGAGAGAAAGGGAGAGAGAGCTGTGTAGTAACTCATTACATTTCATCTGAATTACGTGATCAGATTACAATAATTAAGTACTTGTAATTAGATTAAATTACCTTTTAATATACTCGTAATCAGACTACAGTTACTTTTTTTATTGATTACATGATAACACACACTAGCAATATCTTATTTACAATTTATTGAGTCTCCCTAATTCCTCTATTTCATCTTTTACATTTTCCTTTCTAAAATAGCTACCGCTTACATACAGTCAGAAAGTCTTGCAGTTTTGTGGACATTCACCCAAAGACCAGTCATTAGTCAGGTGGCTACAGCATTTGATCACTTCAGGTTTAAGAAGTGTTTGAACATTTCATCAACTACTGATGAACACATACATTTTACTTGAATTATCACTCAGTGGGTTATTTAAGCATGCATTACCATCTAATTTTTGTCTTTCAAACACTTAAAAATGCACAAATTCACGTTATTTTTATTTACATGTAAGCAGGGTTCCCACTCTTTCATGAACACCAGATTCAAGGACTTTCAAGGACTTTTTGAAGCACCATTTATTTTATATCAAGCACCTATCAAATTCACACCCCAGCATATGTAGTGTCATGAAAGACCTTACATTACTTAACATTTCACTTACACTTAACATTTACATTAAACATTTCAGAGTAATAATGTTTTGAATGTGTAGGTTTCATAAATTTAGACCGTTTTGAGCAGTTGTGTTCAAAGGAATTTAATGAAATCCATTGAAGTCAGTACTGGCAATATTCAAATAAAATTTCTAAAATATCGCTATATCGCGAAATCGAAAGTGAAATTTAACAGCAAGCTCTTATTCAAATGCAATTTCAATACCCCGCATATTGATATACGCATATTGACACTCCCTGATGTGCAAAAATTATGGGGTTAAAGCAAAAAAAATATTTTGACTGAATTTTTCCTCAGCCAAATCCCATTCCACAGCCAGACCCATTAAATGCATGCAGTGTTTCCTCTAGGATTTTTTTCCAGCTGTGGTAGCAGGACTGTTTCTCATGGACCATGCGTTTTCATGTGGATGGAGATTTTTTTTTTTAAACGGAAGAAGGAAAAACTCAGTTTATAAAAATACATGTGTACGTGTGGACATGGCCTTATTTTAACTAAAAAAAACAAGTAAATAGTAAATAATAAAATAAGAACAAATAAATTAATGACAATCAATAGCACAAACAAAAACAATAAG
>NW_015555756.1:611340-616673 GCF_001515605.1 Sinocyclocheilus anshuiensis
ACATTTGACTCCTTAAAGTGACTTACAGGAGTATTTTCTTTTTACGTTTGTAATGGCATCATTTTCATCTGTCAAATTCAAAAATTTATGTTGATAAGCTTTTTAAAATTTCTATTTAAAACAATATAATAATAAGAATAAGAATAAGACAAATAAGTTACCAATCACATGAAATTAGTATTAAAAAATTTATTTGTACTACAGAGGTGGCACAGAAGTACACAAAATTGGCTTGTAGGTACATTCCCAGACGTTTAATGAGGCTCAGAGGTGGCATGAGTGCAATTAAATTCATATATTCATGTGGAGATTAATGTTTTAAATATAAAATATTTAATGATTTAAATAACTGAAATTATACAATTATACGCTAAAAATTAAACTAAATCCACCAGCAGGTGGCGGTAAGTCACTGATTTTATCACTGAATCATTCATTCAATTGATTCGTTTGAACAGCTGATTCATTCAGGAATGAAATCTTTATGAATGGGTAATCATGAATCACTGACTCACTAGATTCGTTCAAATACGCACTTTCATTCATGAATGAAACTCGGCTGTGTTTGCTTTTAGAGATGCGCAGCGGCTCAGCTGTTACTATATTTGGAACTATTTTCGTTGATGAAATATATACAATAAGACAATAAGAATGTTTGCGGGAGCGTGACACACACGTTGCGGGAGTGGGCGGTAATGGTCAGAAATTAAGGGGGAGCGGGCTTAAGAAAACTGTCCCGCTCAGGTCTCTAGGCTGCGCGTCAACACACACGTTTTTTTTTTCGTGCTCCCCCATCTCCACCCCCAATCATTAGTGCCGCTTGTTCGACAGAACATATATGACAATTTTTAAATAGCGCCATAAACAAAATGTATTTCAAATTTAATTCAAGCACTTTCAAGGACCTATGTTTGTTTTCAAGTACTTTCCAGGCCTTGAATCCATATGTCTGAAATTCAAGTACTTTCAAGAAGCGTGGGAACCCTGTGTAAAGCAGAGATTAAGGCAGAGACTTTATTCTCATCTGAATCTCTTTCACCTAATATATTTACTTGAAGTACCCCTGAGATTTTAAAATAAATATTTTAATAATTATTATCACATTTGCATGCTCACGGTTCTTTGACATTGGTTAATTGTCACATAACATGCAAGTAAATCAATATGGTACAAGATTATCCTATTTAAATCAATGTAATAAAAGAATTCGGTCAAAAGTAATCCAAAAGTAGTCTAATTATATTACATAATATATAAAATAGTATCAGTTTGGTGGGTAAATAAAACATTTAATTCTATGGCCAAGGTGTGCTTAGAAGGTTGCATTCAAAACTTATTTTAGTGTTTCATTTTCCATTTATTTAGACAAAAATTAAAGAACTTTAATATAGGCTTTATCCGATATCATCAAGGATGTGAATATGACAAAAAGTGTGACAAATAAAACAAACAGCTGAAAGCATCAAACTCACTTTGACAGTGAAACTCCACCGGCTTTCCCAATAAGCTGTTCGTGGTGCAGCACGGCGGTGTCCCACGGCAGATCCAGGAACCGAAGGAGCTTGCGCATCACCCACTCAGGGTACAGGACCAGCTGCTCGTAATGCACAGGCAGACAGTTGCCATCCGCTGCAGCCAGGCACTGGTCATACATCACCTCCACCGCTCGGTTCCACTTCACCAAACAGTCCCAGTAACTCGTCAAGTCAAACCCGGTGATAGTCACCTTGCGGGAAATCATAGAGTGTACGGTGGCCCTGCCATCGCGGAGCATAAGAACAAACTTCGCTTTTGGGAAGAGCTTGGAGAGGTAGGAAAGGGACTTCAGAGCGAAAGGGTCCTTATTGCAGAGCCTCGGAGCGGGCTCGCCGTGCCCCACTATGATCTCCAACAGGAAGGCACGTACAGCTGCATCCAGGACCTCATCGGTGACGCCAGCCTCGTCCAGACGGATCCGTTCACGTGCAGAGTGACTCCACGTGGCCTGCATGGCTAACAGCCGGGGGATGACGCGGGTCTCTTCTCCGCACCGAACGAGAGGGTGAGCATCCAACATAGCCCGAATCAGTGTGGTGCCACTACGAGGGACTCCGCCAACAAAAATGAGAGGGGTTTCCTCATTGTATTCCTCAGGGATTTGTAACGGGTCGCTTAGGTTTCGGCCAGCATGTAGATTAACCGCCCACCTGTGCTGTGCCGCGCGAGAACGAGCTGTTGGACATTCTATCGTGCTGAGGCCAAGATAAAATACCGTGATGGAGCTGATGACCCCACAGACCAGAAGAACGTTGCACGTTTGTTTTCTCATGACTTACAGTTAGGGGAGTATGCGGTTTGTGGTTATAAAAAAGCAGAATGAGGCCACAAAATTGGTAAAACAGACTTAGCAGAAAAAAGGGGGAGGGAAGGTCAAGAGGGATTTTGGAAAAAAGACAGAGCGAATGCTTTCCAGAAAGGTTCAGGGTGAAAGAATTTTGAAAGGCAGCTTAGGTAAAGGTTTTTTGGGGGAGGGAAGGGATGTGCAAATGTTTTCCAGCCAGCAGCCCTTCAGGCCTTTGCTTGGAGCTTCAATAAAGTCCGACTTGGTAAGTCAAGCCTTATATTCTCTGTCAGCACCATTGTGCCTGTAAAAAGGGGAAGGAAAAACACTTTCAAAAACAGATTTTGTCAGGTCTGTTTCAGTATTGGCTACTAGGGTGCATCTCATGTTACATTAAATGTCACATCTAATACCATTTCAGTACAACATTACTGTAATAGTATTAGACAATTAGTTTGCCAATTTGAGTGCTGTAACTCAAGAACTACGCTTGAATTGCAAGCCAGAACACACCAAAGGAAAATGTCCTGTAAAATGTAATTAGACAAACAATGTAATGCTGTGGAAATTATGTTGCGTGTATCTTGTAGGTGTCATATCTAGTTTAGGGTTGTGTAGATTCTCAGTTATCCAGGTCAAAGTAGAAAAATCTAGTATAGTGGATCTCAATCTTTTGGACTCATTATCCAAGACGATATTCAACAGAACGCATATGCTACAATGATGACAATGCAATTTTTTTCATATTTCATTTACAGAAATTATTAAAATAATTAGTTTTTGATTAAATTAATATTAAAACAAGAAATAATCTGTCAGTTTAGATGTTGTTTACCTTGTTTTTTAGCGGTTGGTCTACTAATCTACTAGATCTAGTCTCCCCTTTGCACACACAAGCAGGTACATTTTGGTTACACCTCCATGTGTGCAGGTTACACTTCCTACCTCTGTTTTTGACTGTCAAAAGCATCTTTCACATGCATCAACTTTAAACTTTGGCAGAACATGCACGTTAACACCTTTAAGCGCTAACGCATCCTGTTGTGGCAAGTATCTGTGGTTGCTTTTGTTTTGAGATGCACATGAGGTGTTATTTGTGACACATGCAATGCATGAAAATTTAACACCTGATATTTGTGCACATATTCTGGGTGGACTTTTAAACGTGTTAAATTAGATTTTTTTATGTAGATATTTTATGTTGAATATAAATCCCTTAAATGTAGATGATTGTGCACATTTTATGTAAATTACTTAACTTGTTAATATGCTAGAATACTAGGGGAGCGCGGGGCACAAAGTAACACGGGGTTAGTTGTAACACACATGGTTTGAATATTCCACACATGCTAGCATAACAAAATTTACAGTATTTATTAGTTACCATATCAACATTATATAGAAAAAAAGTGTGTCAAAATTCAAAAATCTTTTGAAGATATCAATGAACATTTATTTTACCATAGTAAAATTAAAATTCTGGCTTAAGTAAATTTTTCATCTCTGTTTTTATTAATCATTTAAAATGAGACAAATCTGCTATTATTTTAATCACCAATCTGTTATTTATCAGTTTAGATAGTTTTTTTAATGCTTCGCTAACTAGCAGAAGACATGGTTTTAAACTCCAGTTGCGCAGATGGGGCACGTTGTAACACTGCGTTACAATGTGCTATTCTATGACATTAGCGATGTAATTTTACACCATTTACTTTAATGAATTTTAATGAGAAACAAGTGAATAAAGACTGACAGTCAATGTTTAATGTTTAGAAATTATTATTTCAAGACATGTAAAGCATTTTTACCATCCCAAGCATGATTGCAATGTGTTCATTGTCAAACTCCAAAATCACATTATTTTTAATTCTTAAAAAACGCCATTATTTTATTAGAAATTTTTTTTTTAAAAATTTTATTAACAAAATATTTTAGTTTGTCTTGTATATTTTTTTCATTCGATCAGATAACATTTTAAGCTGTTTTATGGTCATGTTACAACGTGCCCCTCAGATGTTACAATGTACCCCACCTACGGGGCATGTTAATAACATAACATAATTAATGTCTGTATGTACGTGTTGTGAATTAGGTGGAAATTTTAATCATTTTATTAATGCGTGTATAAATAATCCCCCCAGTAATAGTGAATGAGACCTAATAATAGGCTTGTTTGAGATGTGCCTCGCCTCACCTGAAATGTAGGCGAGAGTAGGCGGCTGCAGTGAGGGGAGGAGTGAAATAAGTGCAGTCAAGACGGACATTTCTGACCTCTCGAAGTGGAACAGATACCAACGAGATCAAAGACAGATATCGCGTTATTCTCACGCACGTGCGTTGTTGCTAATAAACGCGATATAATTTCAGTTCTGTTGCTTTTATACGAAAATAAATATGAACAAGACACTCAAAGTGCTTGCTATTTAATTCGATACGAAAGGCGTATTTATCATCCATTTTTACTGTAATACAAACATATATTTTAGATTTTTATAGAAATATGACAATCAGATATCTCACACAGAGATCGCACTGTTAAAGTGTTTGGGA
Source organism: Sinocyclocheilus anshuiensis (assembly GCF_001515605.1). Taxonomy (NCBI): domain Eukaryota; kingdom Metazoa; phylum Chordata; class Actinopteri; order Cypriniformes; family Cyprinidae; genus Sinocyclocheilus; species Sinocyclocheilus anshuiensis. The sequence continues at coordinate 616,211 of NW_015555756.1, forward strand.
ATATTCATGCATAATTTAAACACATAATATTCCATACGAAAGGTGTATTTATCATCCATTTTTACTGTAATACAAACATATATTTTAGATTTTTATAGAAATATGACAATCAGATATCTCACACAGAGATCGCACTGTTAAAGTGTTTGGGAATATTCATGCATAATTTAAACACATAATCACATGAAATCAGATAAAAAAATATAACATTTTAGTAGAGAATGCAGCATCACTTTTGCCTGAACCAATGAGCATTAAGCTGTGTCATCAGTCAGTCGTTTCCCATCATGCTTTTTATCAGCGCAGTCGCTAAAGAGCAACTGCGCTCGACTGCGCAATCCGACACAGCCACCTCGCTGTCGCAAGAGTTTTTTGGCACAAGTCAGCATGACATCAGAACAAGTCGGACCTAACTCGGACACTTTTCTAACCGGCATGCATCTCGCGGTGATCACCGGTGATC
>NW_015555756.1:620354-621021 GCF_001515605.1 Sinocyclocheilus anshuiensis
AAGAAATAAAACATTTTAGAAGAGAACACAGCATCACGGTTGTCTGAACCAATGAGCATTAAGCTGTGTCATCAGTCAGTCGTTTCCCATCATGCTTTTTATCAGCGCAGTCGCTAAAGAGCAACTGCGCTCGACTGCGCAATCCGACACAGCCACCTCGCTGTCGCAAGAGTTTTTTGGCACAAGTCAGCATGACATCAGAACAAGTCGGACCTAACTCGGACACTTTTCTAACCGGCATGCATCTCGCGGTGATCACCGGTGATCAGTTCTGCACAGATTTTGCTAATCTCAAACAAGCCTAATGACTATTCCTAAACAGGCTTCCACTGAACACGTATCTGGGTTGTTGACGTGACATGGCATTTTCACTGTCCCACAAGATAAAAATGAATATAATTAATATTGCCGTTATTTAAAATGAAGTAAATCATTAAACATTTCTTTGTCCTACATGGACCTGTTGTTATAAAAGCTGCAGTGCTATTAGATTTTTTTACATTTTTGAGCCAAATCTCAAAATTGTCCTATGGTGCGACTGTCTCAAGCATGGTTCAGTAAATTACAACTTTTATAACTTAAAAAGAAAAACATAAAAAAGTTAATAAATACCTCCGGCATAATTGTACAAGTGTCTATTTTAGTAAATGGCAATCATTTTTTTTCA
>NW_015555756.1:621111-622281 GCF_001515605.1 Sinocyclocheilus anshuiensis
ATTTTGTCTCTGAAAACCATGTCCTCTGGTGTGACACCATATCCTAGTTTTAAATCGGCCAATTCCAGAGAAAACTTTAATTAGTTGAAGGACCCCATTCATGGTCGTCTTACTGAAGCCCCCTGTGAAGCCCATGACACGTGCACATGGAAAACTTTTCTCAGAATTGTTCAGATATTTAACTTTTTTGGAACCAAGTGTTACGTTTTGTTGTCCTTTGCTGTGACACCCCTAAATTATATTTTTTAATTAAAAACTGCATGTTAAACTACATAATCATGGAAAATTAGGCAAATGTGTCTTGCTAACCATTAATGACAGAAAATGGCTGAAACGTCCTGTGGTGTGACAGATAATGTCCTCCGGTGTGACGCCTGTACTGTCACACCACAGGACAAAGATGTCACACCAGAGGACAAGGTCTCTTTAAAAAGCATTTTAAATAATTAAAGCTGCAGTCCATAACTTTTTTTGGTTAAAAATGATCCGAAATCAATATTTGAGCAAGTACATAACCAGCCAGTGTTCAAAACTATCGCCTTACTTGGGATTACAAAGATTTGTATTTGAAAGAAAACCAGTTCGAATGTTTATGTTTCTTAATATGAAATTCGAAGAGTATGACAATTAGATTAGACTGTGCAGAAATTGAAATCTACACACTAATACGCACTATACCCATAGTCACGAATGCTGATGTTGTTAACATTAATAATTTGAGAATAAAGTATAACAATAATAATAATTTGAACGGTTTGATGTGATGTGAGCTATGTTCTTAAATGCAATAATTACATTAATTAAACTATTTTCTGATTTTTTTGCAGAACACTTGTACTGTTATAAAGTGTCATGAAAATAAGTATAAAATGTGGTAATTTGTTTTTGAAACAAAGAATTGAGGGAGAGAAATTACTGGAAGAGAGGACATGGAAATATAGACAAAAAATTAACAGGGATCCACCATAAGGGAGGAGATCCAAAGAGAGCGATGCAGAAAGTAAATAAATAGAATCAAAATGATGCCTTAAAAAGAGTAGCCATATAGTTTTTAAAAAATTCATTCACATCTTAAAAGGGTCATATGATGCGATTTCAATTTTTCCTTTCTTTTTGGAGTGTTACAAGCTCTTGGTGCATAAAGAAGATCTGTAAAGTTGCAAAGACTAA
>NW_015555756.1:622386-622686 GCF_001515605.1 Sinocyclocheilus anshuiensis
TTACAACACTGTTCCAGAACAGTTCAACCCAAATATTCAGATGTGTGCTGCGCATTTTATGGAGGATGAGGACTTTTTCCTGAACCAGTAGCCTACACTGCGTCTGTGGAACAAAGGCTGTTTCTATAAAGTTGGGCAGTTCCAACTTTGCAAGGACAGTCTGGCGCTTCTGACTTACAGCTTTGTAAGTACGTTTTTTATATTTAAAGAATTTGCCACTGATGAATCAAACGCGAGTTTTGAGCAGTGTAGAGTAGCGCTTGTTGTTTGTCATTTCTCCGATCACAAATGCAGACATGG
>NW_015555756.1:623966-635070 GCF_001515605.1 Sinocyclocheilus anshuiensis
GAAATAATTTAATAACTACCATTTCTGTCCTTTAGTGTGACGTAATGTCCTATGGTGTGACACACATAAAAGACCCACAGATTTGTTTTTTATCTCAAAATATCTAAAAAAAACAACAACTGTTGAGTATTGTAATAGGGGGGATATAAATATCACTCATCTTAAAATTGTATAATTCTCATCAGTTTTGAACGGATGACAGCAAAGTTTGTCTTGTTGTCAAAGTTTGACCTCAAATTGTCCAACAAGTCATGGGGAAAAAATTATGTTAATTATAATTTCATATTAAATAACACCATATGAAAATAAGTGTATAACAATGAAGATACATCTCTCTCATGCTATTTATTAGGGCTGCATGATTAGCGGTAAATCTCCATCACGTGTGGGCTTTCACATGGAGCAGCATTTACTACACAGAGCGCAGCCCTACTATTTATATATTATTAAGAGGTATTTTTTTCTTAATTTTTGCTATGTCACACCATAGGGCAAATTTATGGTACAGTTCAGTGAAAATGTAAAAAAAAAAAAACAATGAAAGAATTGACGAAGTTGACCCTTTATATTTTTCCTCAAAGATCAGACTTCACACTACATAAGTATATGCATTTCTTCTTCAAAAATTGTCTTTTACAAAATAAGCATTTTTTACTCCCTATTTGTCAACTACCCAATCTGTCTTCAATTGGTCGAACAAAAAGATAATCCCACCCCAGGCTTCTCAGCAGCGGAAGTCGTCATAGTTGGGGTAACTTGAAGAGCAGTGAATGGGAGAGTACCACAAATATATTTTTTTGCATTCCCATTTGCTCAAATGGCAAAAGAAAAACTCCACGACAGTGCTTTCGTGACTTTCAATAAAAGGAAAAAAATTGAGAGACTGATAACGGCAGTCAGAAGACAGAACGATGTAAAATGTACCGTCCATAGACGCTGCATTAGAAACACCCTCGCATTAGCGTTAACTGTTTGTTTTTGTTGTAATTTGATGCAAAGGTGATATAATACAAAGAATAGTGTTATAAATGTACATTAAAAAAAAAATAAAAAATACAAATATGAAAAACTTCCAAGGATTTACGATGCTGATGACCATTAAACGCGTCTTGTGAAAAGGGTCCATTGGTTGAGCCAAGTAAAACTAATCAAATTACAGCTAATAATCTACAAGTAGTACCTTCTCTTCTTATTTAGGAATAGAAGAATTTTAACATCAAATGATTTTTTCTTGCTACTTTGGTTGCTACGTGTTGCTTACTGGTGGTCTCCATCCGTTTAGAGAGATGTCTGAAAATTCATTCTACCTACACAGCATATTTAATTGTGTCCAACACGGGACCGCGATTTTTGGTATCACAGCAGAGTTTGAATTCCCAAAATGCTAATAAAGGCGTACTGGCGCTCGTGCAGAAAGAATATGTTCTGTGACATCAGTATTTTGTGGGAAACGTGTACGTAGGCTACTGCAATAATGCAACAAGTCGACAGATACATTATTATATGTGGTCGGCTCGATGATCATCACCGTGTAGGTAAAACAAAGCTGAACGCGTTTTTCAGTTCATATGCATACGTTCACTGTGAAGCATTAGCTTCGTGACACGAAGACACGTTTTAAATGGTTGTAAGGGAAATCGAGGACCCGAGATCAAAGTTACTCGCCAGCACGACTGGCGGCCTGCGACAAGGAAACTATGTGAGTGAAACGCTCACGACACGTACAAATCCCAAACAACTCTGTTAGTTTGAATAGTTCAGCAAGAAAACCGAGCGTGGTGTGTCTTACCGTACAGAAAGTACAACTCCTCGAAAGCCTACATTCTCCAGATTCACGTGTCTGATGAAATGCATACGTGAAGATTGTGTAAACGGAGCTATGAAGCTCTGACTTTGAGGACGAGTCTTACACCGCGAGCACGTTTCTCGTGAATCTTCAGTGTATACGCGAGGAATCACTGTCAAACCAGTTCGATTCAAGCGAAAAGCTGTAAATTACGAGCAATTCATACCATAGTCACCACAGCGCTTAAGAGGAACTCTCACATTTCATTGGCTACAGCAAACGTCTATTTCCAATCAGATGGTTTTCTCTTTAGGACATGGCATTACTGTCATAAATCAAACTCGTGTATAATCCGTCTCTATTCTCATCAGAAAACTGTCAATGAGAATACATTATTAATCAATACAATCAATATGTTATGAGATTTACTATAAAATACATTTCTGTGGAGGGCTGGAATGAGAAAAGCGTCTTTTTAGGCTAAGAGTAAGTGACACATTACAAATAAATTCACATCAAACTGCTTTATGGATAAAAGTCTCAGTAAATTTAGTTGTTACAAGAGCTTATATTCAGGCAGTTGGGTCAGTAGAGACTGTTTGACAAAATGATAAATGGTCATAATTAACACTAAACGACCAGGTTTGCTTTGCTCAATCTCTCTCAAATCCTTAAAATGGTCACCGATTAAACACAGTATAACTATGTGCTAAATTAAAGAGGATGATATATATATACAGGAAGGATGCCAGAGAGAAGTAAGATTGTCTTTACTCCAGAAGATTATATCCTTCCCCCAAGGAAAAAAAAAGATCAATGCAACTCCTACAAATGGGTTTAAAAAGCCGACAAAGTCATATATGGTATTTCTTTATCATATGATTGTGCAATATATACACCAGGAAAAATAAATACATGTTTTAACACTTTTCTTAGACATCACTTTATATTAGCAAATATTACCACTAGCACCGTCAACGAATCTGAAGAAAGTTTTTGTTTGAAAAGGAAAACACACACACACACACATATATATATATAATTGAGTTTGCAGGGGTGATGTTACTGGTCTGTCTCCATCTCAGGGTCAGCAGATACATCACCTGCTTTCTGAGGGTCACCAGGCAGGACGTCCGTGACTTTCTGTATAAGTTCATCAATCTGTTCTTCTGTCAGTCTTTCTTCGCTCTCCTCTACCATCTGTAAGGTAAGGTCATATATACTGTAGGTTATACATCTATTATCCAGCGATGGCCATTCAAAAACTATCCTTTCTCTCGTCAATCCCTTCCACTAACTTATTACATGTGCACAGATAGAGCCTGGGGCTTTAAGGTACCAAATTGATAAATTTTTCCTTGTAATAATATTATTAATATTATAATATTATATAAAATACTCCCCTGTCAAGTATAAATTCTGTTTATCTGAAAATTGTTTGTTTCATTTTTTGTTACATTTATATAGGCGAAAGTATAGTGTGACGTAACGCAATGCAGTGCATAAATGTGTCATTAACCAATCAAAAACTGGACCAACATTCACAAATCTTATCAAAACACTTAAACACTGTCACTTTTTAAAGAACGTATCCAAAATCCCTCACTGTGTCCTCTGGTCCCAAATCTATCATTAAATTCAAAATAAACTTACTTTTTCAAACCAAAAACAATAGCCATTGTGACATCTCAAACAAATCATTTGAACAAACTCAGAATACACAATAATAGAAGAAACACTTTACAGCAAGGTTCCATTTGTTAATATTAGTTAACTATATGATCTAACAATGAAAAATACTTTTAACGCATTTATTAATCTTAGACTTGAAGGAACATTAACTAATTTCTAAACAACAATCTGAATATGCCATTTGCTTTTTATGGTGTATTTTTATTACTCAAATATAACACTGTAAGCCCAAACTGGGCTGTAGGCCAAACTAGAATGTTGTAAGGCCATTATTGCTCAATGTCTATACATGTACCAGTCTGTCAGATTGCACAAAGATATGACATCAATATTTTTCCAGAGAACATTATTGACTGGCAGAATGCCACCATTAGAAACAAGCTAGCAGATTGAAGAAATAACTGTGGCAGGAGTATTGAGGAGATTCCAGAAAGAAAAAAGGAGGATAACACCCATAATGAGATTATTGGTTGAAAACGATATACAAGTGTGAGCTACAAGTGAGATGGTCAGATGTTCTGCTGGAATCTCAGCTTTGTTGTCTAGGCCAATAAAGTCTGATTTTGGCATCTGGAACTTCAATAATATTTTAATATTATTATTATTATTATTAAATTAAATTAAATGATTAATTCTTGACTCAAGAGATTTCTTTGAGAGAAAGATAAGATTTTCTACAACATCATATACTACTGTTCAAAATTTGGGGCTTTGTAAGATTTTCTTCATGTTTTTTTTTTTATTAGTTTCTTATGCTCGCTGCATTTGTTTGATCAAAAATACATTAAAAACAGAAATATTGTGATATTATAATTTTAAATAACTTTTCTATTTTAATATTTCAAAATGTAATTTATTCTTGTAATGGCAAAGCTGAATTTTCAGCAGCAATTACTCCAGTCTTCAGAGTCACATAATCCTTCAGAAATCATTCTAATATTCTGATTTGCTACTCAAGAAACAATATTATCAATGCTGCTTTGTTTTGTTTTTTTGCGGAAACAGTGACATTTTTTCAGGATTCTCTGAAAGATCAAATGAACATTTAAAATAGAAATGGATACATCATGCATGTCTTTACTGTCACTTTTCATAAATGTAATACAACATAATGTTGATCTTTTTGATGAAAATGATCTTTTAATAAAGATCTAACAAATGTAGATTCTACAGCGTATAATACTTCAGCTTCATTCATCGCACCAAAAGATAAACTGCAGTGCTTTACAACTATAGGACTAGGCTAAATAAACTTATCACTGCATCTAAACTAACAACATGCCTGTTAGATCCTGTACTCACTAAATTACTAAAAGAGTTGTTACCTGTAGCAGAAGAACCACTTCTCAATATTATTAACTCGTCGTTGTCTTTAGGTCATGTCCCAAAACCATTCAAGCTGGCGGTTATTAAGCCTCTTATTAAGAAACCACAACTAGATCCTAGTGAACTGGCAAATTACAGACCCATTTCAAATCTTCCTTTTATGTCTAAAATTTTAGAAAAAGTTGTGTCTGCTCAATTGTGCTCCTTCCTGCAAAAAAATGATCTCGATGAAGAATTTCAGTCAGGTTTCAGGCCCCACCATAGCACAGAAACTGCACTTGTTAAAATTACAAATGACTTGCTTCTTGCGTCAGACCAAGGCTGCATCTCATTGCTAGTTTTACTTGATCTTAGTGCTGCGTTCGACACTATAGATCATGACATACTCATAGATCGATTACAAACCTATACAGGTATCCAAGGGCAGGCTTTAAGATGGTTTAGATCCTACCTGTCCAATTGCTACCATTTTGTTCATTTAAATGGGGAGTCATCTCAATTATCACCAGTAAAATATGGAGTGCCACAAGAATCTGTCCTAGGTCCTCTGCTATTTTCAATATAATCGTCTGTTTGATTACGTTTTTAATTGATTTTTCCATACATTTCTGCCATATGTACATTAACTGAGAGTCACCACTGATAAGCTACCACTAAATATTGTAGAAACTTAATTTGCTGTAAAGTTGCTTTGCAACGATTTGTATCGTGAAAAGCGCTATACAAATAAAATAAACTTGAATAATGTACATTCTTAGTACTCTCTAAGAAATAGGCAAAGATGTAAAGAAGGAGAAAGGGTATTAAAAAAAGGTATGACAAATTTTCTCACCAGCTGAATTTCAACAGCAGTCTGAGGTCTGTGGTTAAAGAGCTGCAACTTCTCAGCTCTTTAAAGAGGAACAGGAAAAAGAACCAGCAGTCTGTCAACTTTGGTCACAGTCTAAAAACAGGTGCAGTAATACTAGACTGACTATCAGATGAAAAAAACATCAACTGCAGTCTCAAACATCACATGACACAAATCTTCATAATGATACATCTCAAACTTAGAATTACACAGTGGTTGTAATACACTGTATTTAGTGTGACACATACACTGTTTGTTACAGGCCTATAAGTTTCCCCATTCCTGTGTTTTTCACAATAAAACAAGGCATTTCGGTGCAAAATAAGGAATAAAAAAAAGAACGTTTTCTGTAACTCACTTAGTGAGCTTGTGAGGCAACATAGCAGTGAGGAACTCCTTCACGGTGTCTGGATTCTGATGAGCACACGGCGTCTTGGAGAGGTACTTCAGGGTCTACTGAGGCAGACACATCAACTGTTAAAGGCCATGAGTGATCAACCCTGTCTGAAGATCATGAAGAAAACAATCTCCCACAGACTGAAAAATTAATATCATCTTTGTTTACGAGATGTTTCAAATCACATCAAAAACAGGCACCTCATACATGATGGTGTTGAGATTCTGCTGTCCCGTGCTGTGCTTATTTTTAACCATCTCTTTTCTTTTTTCTTTCAGGTCTGTCAGTAACTGATAGACCTGATGGAATAGAGTGCATTTGTACAGTCACAAATAAACTTAACAACTGAAGATTTTACTTGAGATTTACAACATGCATTTCTGATAACACACACATTGAATTGTACAACATACAAATGAACCAAAATTTATCTAAAAAGGTTTCAAATGCATACTGACCTCATAATTGCTTAGCATAGCAGCATTGGCGTCCCTTCTGCAAAACAAAATGTTTACATTAGAATTATCTCATGTGTGAACAAAGGGAAGCTCCAACCCATGGCATTATTGTTACGTTACAATATTACAAATAAATAGCAATTCCTAATTTCCATAGAGCTCAAATGGTAAAGGAACCCTCTCGCTAATAAACAAATACGACCAACATGTATTCTGAAGATTATACATAATTTTTACATCCAAATGACCTCTCATCAATTGTTGGTGAAAATAAAGCGAATTTTAAACAGTTCAGCTCATAATCAATTTTATCTGAGCTTTATGGCTATAATAACTAACGTTACATATGTACAAGAGTAACCACGTGAGCCGCATATCCTCGTCATTTCAGTGTAAACTTGGAAACCCGTTTTTTTCTAATCACAGCGCCATATACTCATCATTTTCAACAACAAACAAAAGATTATTATTATATTATTTAAGTTTGACTTTAAACGAATGAAATTAAATCAAATCGCTTACACTTCCATGCCGCTTGCCTCGTTGGTTCGACAACTAACAACGATCCGGAGAGAAAACGAAGCTTGCTGTTAAACGTTCCCACCCAGTTGTCGCGTTCAAATTTGTTTATAGGGTTAAATATTCCTGTGACTATTGCTGTTTACAAATATTTAGTATAGTCGTAATTTTAATAAAGATCTGAATATAACGTTTCGCCCGTGCAACAAAATGAATCTGCGACCTAATCAATAAATCAGGTCGAAATATTGTGGAAGTGACACTATAAAAATTATTAAATGTTATATAGAAAGACGATATTTATATAAAATATTTAATCATATATTATAACATATTTATATAAAATATATTATGTTATGTTTATATAACATTATAGTACATAAAAGTAATATTATGAAATAATATTACTTTTAATAAGTCTATAATTGTACTTTTATGATTGCATGAGGAATCAAAAGAATATCTGATCAGTAAAATGACTCAAATATGGATAAAGGGAGAAAGAGATTCATAAACAGATGCAAGAGCAAACACAAATCTCAATTCATTGTGCAAACATTTCGCAAGCAATTAAGGCGAAAAATAAATAACACATAAGGTTGTAATGTATTATTGTTTGCAAGTTGAGAAAATATTCACTGCAGATTTGTAGTACTTTCAATGGTGTTAACCTCATGACAACCCTTCCCCTAAATACGCTGTTGATTTGATGTATTTACACAGGTATATGATATACTCAAAAGAGACATAAAAGTAAAATAAAAAGTACATGAAGTACAGCTAGATTCATTCTTTTTTGTGTACCTTCTCGGTTTAAGGACATAGCGCCATCCACCATTCAAAACTGTAACTGCAAAGTGTATTCTCTCTTTAGGGAGGTGGTTCTTTAGGCTTCGATACAGTAAAGGTGAAACGAGGAAGAAATGCAATTCAATTCAATTCAAGTTTATTTGTATAGCGCTTTTCACGATACAAATCGTTGCAAAGCAAGTTTACCGAAAATTAAGTTTCTACAATATATTTAGTAGGCTAGTAGCTAGCTTATCAGTGGTGACTGTCAGTTAATGTACATATGGCAGAAATGTACGGAAAAATCAAATAAAGACGTAATCAAACAGACGATGAACACTATTAACAGCAATTATTATATGTTGCAATCAAACTTATAGCAAAATGCAGTAGTTCTGTATGTTGTTTCAGGGTTGGCATCATCTGAGGTCCTCTGAGGGGTTGGCATCATCTCTTCTCAGGTGTTCTTCCCCTGGCAGAAATAGAGTAACAAATAGACACATAATTAGCGTAGCTGCTGTTCCAAGCAAAATTGATTTGTTTAACACAAACTAAAGAATAATAATGTGCATTTGATCAGATATGACTGCAGTCTCAGATTATGAGATGCATTATTTGAATGCTTGGCCAAAGAGATGTGTCTTTAATCTAGATTTAAACAGAGAGAGTGTTTGATAGGTAGCCAGTGCAGAGACTGTAAAATTGGGGTAGCCTAATATGATCATATTTTCTTGACCTGGTAAGGTCTCTAGCCGCTGCATTTTGGACCTGTAGCTTGTTTATTGAGGATGCAGGACAACCACCTAGCAGTGCATTACAATAGTCCAGTCTAGAGGTCATGAATGCATGAACTAGCTTTTCTGCATCAGCACTTAAAAATGTTTTTAATTCATCCAATTAAAAAAATGTAGGGTAATGATTCACATCTATATTTTTTAACTTGAGCCAATGAAAAATAAATATCTTGCCCTTAGGGCTCATCTTTCTAAAGTCAGCCTGATTTAGTGCATTTTTTTGTGTCACATGCTTTCCGTAATGTTTATGTCTATTATTTCGTGTTTAACAGAGAAATAAACTGGAGTGGTCGCTTTGTGGGAAACACCGACCCTATAATGGAAAAGTTCAAGGCGTCAATTGCATACGACCAGCGCATGTGGGAAGCTGATATTAAAGGGAGTAAAGCATATGTCAAAGCTTTACAGAAAACAGGTCTGGTCACGCAAAACGAGATGGAACAGATTCTTACAGGACTCGACAAGGTGATTATATTATTTACCACATTAACGTTACCTGACTCATAAATCCATCTGATAGCGTACAGGTTATAGCCTACGTGTTCTTTTACAGTGTCATCTTTCTCATGAAACTTCATTTATTTACCCCTGAACTGTGATGCTGGCTTGTAAATATTTACTAGGATACTGTACCTAGTCCATTCCCCCTTTGACAGCAAATACAGACAAAAATATGCCCGGACACAGACACCTCCATGTGCACAAAACAATAGCCATGCGACAATGCTGATGATGCCTATTGTAAACTTCCCTGAAGCTACTGCCATTCAACATGGCATTCTGACAACATGAATGTCATGAATATTTCATTTCCACAGTTATTGTCCAAGAAAAAAGATACAGTTCATTCACCAAACATTGACCATGCAAAATGCCCCAATATTTAAATGATAAAACTGGAATGAAACAGCAGAAATGTACAAGGTAATGTACAAAAATATGAACTCATTAACTCAACAAATAGTTTAATGTATTGTACAAAAAATGTAAACAAATAATACGTGACAACTCTTCCCAATAAAAAATGTAATCTAATGTGAAACTGACACTTTCAACTTAAAAAAAGTAACAAAATAATGTTATTTTTAGCAAATTTTAATTAAATGTTTAGTGATTCATGTTTTAATTCATGTTAATTTTAATTAAAGTTTAGTGATTTGGTTATGGTTATGTTTTTGTCTATATATATAGATTTTATTTATTTTTATTTCAGTTTTAGTTGTTTTAATACCATTTTAGTATCAAGTTAAACTAAATGAAAATGAAAAATGTTTCCTTGGCAGCTAACTGAAATAAAATAAGTTTTTATTTAATTGTAATTTAATTTGATTTTATTTCAAGTTTTTTTTTATGGTTTTAGTTTAATTAACTGTAATAACCCTTAGCTCTTGAGATATAGCTCTAGTGACAACTAACCCTGGTCTCTAATATGGCTGTAAATATTGCAAAAAAAAAAAAAAAGTTATCAGACATTTTAATTCATTGTCACAATATAAATAACTGAGGTATTTAAATATATCTTTATCAGGTCTTTGATGAATGGTAATATGATTGAAAGGCAAGTTCAAAATCAAACCAGGAGACGAAGATATCCACACAGCCAATGAACGCAGGCTGAAGGCCAAAAGAAAATGTCTCCAGGTTACGCATGTAACCATGGTTCCCCGAAGGAAACGAGACGCTGTGTCGAAATGCTATGGGAACGCCTTCAGCGTGACCACGCTCTGAATCACATGTGTAATCAGTCCAATGGATGGGTGAGACGTCACGGGCGGGGTGACGTAATGACCAGGAAGCTTAAAAGCACATGTGGTGGAACTGGCGTCAGCTTCTAAGAATGAAGCAAGCGCTGACAGGGATGCCGGAAGTATGGCCCTGAGACGCAGCATCTCGTTCCCTTCGGGGAACCATGGTTACATGCGTAACCTGGAGACGTTGGGAACGAGATGCTGCGTCGAACGCTTTGGGAACGCCCTCGGCGAGACACCGTACTGAAGCCTGTGCGAAATCAGTCCAATAGCGAAGCGAGACGTCACGAGCGGGGTGACGTAAGCAGCCAGGAAGCATAAAGGCACATCCGGCCAGCGCGCCTGTTAGCTTCTGCGGAAGCGAGCGCCTGCAGGGATGCAGGGAGTATGGCAGGGAGACGCAGCGTCTCGTTCCCTTCGGGGGACCATGGTTACATTCGTAACCTGGAGACGTTCCCCTTCAGGAACTCGAGCTGCGTAGAAACGCTGTTTCAAACAGGTCCACCTGTTTGAACATGAGTCGCAAACAGGTCCACCTGAGCCTGGCCAAAAATTCTCTATATCTGCTTCACCACCTCAGGGTGAAGCCTCCACTCCCCGGGCCTCGGTCCCTGCCTCGACAGGATGTCTGCTCCCATATTAAGATGCCCAGGGATGTAAACTGCTTTTAGAGAAAGGAGCTTCCCTTGGGCCCACACAAGGATCTGGTGCGCCAGCTTGTACAAGGGGCGCGAACGCAGACCTC
>NW_015555756.1:635461-651920 GCF_001515605.1 Sinocyclocheilus anshuiensis
GTTGTCGGTGCGCACCAACACATGGTGACCTCTTAGGTCTGGGAGAAAGTGTTTCAGTGCTCGAAACACGGCCAGCATCTCCAGGCAGTTGATGTGCCAAGTGAGATGGCAACCACTCCACAGACCGTGACTAGCGTTACACGGCGACAAGGAGCTCCCAGAACTGGGCCCTGCGACAAGAACCAAGGTTTGCTCCACATGTCTGTAGCGAATCAGCTCATGGGGAAATATGAATAATTAATGATAACTAGTTATAATTAATTATAAATATTTAGATCCGCTGTAGATATTTACTTGACCTCTCAGGGTCAACTGTCTGCTACATGTCTAAGGCACGTAGGCACCTCTGCGTGACCTTGAGCATGCGAAGCGGGTTTTCCCTCGGGGAGAACCCCTTGGTCTTGAGCTCCACATTAATGCTACTCATTATAATAGGAATAATATGCTCGTGTAACTGATGCTTCTGCAACTGGCGAGCTCATTGACGCTCATGAGAAAGACAGGCAGAGCGTCGGGCCCTCTCCCTGTGGGGGAAGGACCGCAGCGCTGGCTTCCGAAACCCCGAGAGCGGGCGCAGGATCTGGTGGTTAAGGAAGAAGATAGGGACTCGCCCGTCTACATTCCCTCCACCGGATCCATATGCGAAACACACGAGCACAGCCGCCGCTCCGCCTCGGCGAAAGTGGGGTCAGCACCGCGAGAAATGCTAGTGAAGGCTCCCTCCTCAAAGAGAGCCCTCTGAGAGCGAAGCAAGGCAGTAACAAAACGCTCGCAATGTGGGCCGTCAGCTCCCTCGAGAGCTGACTCTGCGTGCTTCGCTCCCAAGCAGACAACACACAAACTGTGTATGTCCCCACCCGAAATATAGCACGGGCAGGGAGGAACACACAGCCTGAACGCTACCTGCTCACCCAAATGCTTCTTTTGACTGAAGCTTTGACATAATGGAGCTTATAAGTGGAAAAACAACACTAAATAAGACTTATAGCGATATAACAGATAGCGACTGACACACACACAGAGCGCTTGCTGAATGACAGAAAGCTGACGCCGGTTCCACTGCACGTGCTTTTAAGCTTCCTGGTCGTTACGTCACCCCGCCCGTGACATCTCGCCCATCCATTGGACTGATTACACGTGTGATTCAGAGCGTGGTCACGCTGAAGGCGTTCCCGTAGCGTTTCGACGCAGCTCGAGTTCCTGAAGGGGAACATTTTCCTCATTGGTTCTAACATTTACTTTTATTGAATAAGAAGATATTTTATCAATACAAGTTGTGTAGCTTATAGTTCCGTACAATAAAGAGTACTATTACAGGAACCAAAATTCAGTCAATGTTCATGTCTTCTTTTAAAGGAATTTATTGGTAATCCAGCTGGAAAGTTTCACACAGGCAGGAGCAGAAATGATCAGGTTTAAATGTAGTAATTTGTCACATGATATTTACAGGCATACAAGCTTTTGACTGAACTCTTTCTATTTGTTGAATAGGTTGCAACAGATATGCGGCTCTGGCTACGGGATGCTTTTACCACTCTGAAAGAACTAGCTTTGCAGCTCATCAGCACTATGGTGGAAAGAGCTGCAGTGTAAGAATGCTCAATTATCAAGATATCTGTAGAGATATGACTAATGTACAGTTACCAAACACACATCCAATCCATCCTTCGTCCATCCAGAGAGATTGAAATCCTGTGCCCTGGATACACTCACATGCAGAGGGCCCAGCCAATCAGATGGAGTCACTGGATTCTCAGGTGCATTTCAGTAGATGAATTCTGTCTTAATTATATTTTACTCAAGGCGAGGCAACAGTAATGTGTTAAGTGTTGTGATCTTGTATATTTGGACTTGTTGGTGCATATGTGTGGTCATAACTGTTCATTGTTCATGGTTTCTTGCAGTCATGCAGCATCACTAAGCAGAGATATTAAACGACTGGAGGACATCAGGAAATGTGTTAATGTGATGCCCCTAGGAAGGTGTATATACAATACTGAAATCTCTTTAAAAGAATTCTCTTATTTCTTTTAATTATCTTATTAAGATTGAATTTATTTGATTAGAAATACAGTAAAACAGTAATATTTTGAAATATTATTCTAATTAAAAATAACCATTTTCTATTTTAATATACTTTAAAATGTAATTTATTCCTGTGATGCAGAGTTGAATTTTCAGCATCATTACTCCAGTCTTCAGCGTCACATGATCCTTCAGAAATCATTCTAATATGCTGATTTGGTGTTCAAGAAACATTTCTTATTATTTTCAATGTTGAAAACACTTGTACTGCTTAATAATTTTGTGAAAGACATGATACATGTTTTATTGATTATTTAATAATAGAAAGTTCAAAAGAAAATCATTTGAAATCTAAATATTTGATAATTTATCAGTATAGATGTCTTTACTGTCCTTTTCAAATGCATCCTGACTAAATAACAGTTTTAAGTTTACGAAACAAATCTTACTGACCCAAAGGTTTCGAACGGTACTGCACACTCTTTAATTGTATTAAATGGATCTGTTTGAGATATGTTGATATATGCTATTTATATATTTGCCTTGCAGCGGAGCCATTGCTGGGAATCCCTTCAACATTGATAGAGAAAGTCTTCGTCAAGGTTGACGTCATTTGTATTCCCATATAATTAATGATTCGTGAAGTGTGTTCATGTGATATATGTTTGTGTGTACAGGTCAAACTGGTCACCTATTTGAAATTTTTTCATCTGATGTATTTTTTTTTATCACTCTCCAGAACTAAATTTTTATAGAATCAGCATTTACAGCATGGATGCTACTGGACAGAGGAATTTTGTTGGTATGTATATTCATGCTGCAGAAATTATCTCTCTCTCTCTCTCTCTTTCGGCTTATCCCCTTTATCAGGGGTCGCCACAGCGGAGTGATCCGCACAATGGATTTGGCACATGTTTGCTGCAGAAATCATCTAAGAGTATGATCATTAAAGGTGGGGTATGTCTTTTTTTTAAAAACGCTTTAGAAAACTGCGTCGGGCTGAGTACCAAAACAAACTTCTAGCCAATCAGCAGTAAGGGGCGTGTCTACTCATGATGCGGAGGAGAGAGTGCTCAGTGTACAGGACGGACATTAGCCGAGCGACGACAGAAAGATAGAAATGGCGGATAAAAAACAAAAGAGGAAAATGTCTGCGGAACAAAAGAAGGCTTACGATAAGTCAAGAAGTAGTACCCGTGTAAATTTCGGATCAGCTTTCCAGCGCTGGAGAGAACTCAAGGAGCTGGAAGGTCTGCGATCGGACGCCGAGGTTGATTTGTTTCTTCTCGATAGGTGAGTAACATTGGTTTTGCTTTGTTTCACAGAACTAATATATGCTGGCTTTTGCTTGAATATGCTCGTGTGTCATGTTCGCTTGTTTGTTCATCTGCAATCGTATTGTCGTTCCCTTCAGCTATGATAAAGACACATTCATTTCCACACCCTAAGCCTGGAGCGTCTAAACCTCCTCCACTGTCTGTTTCAAGCATCAGCTCCCAAAGTGTGTCCGAAAAATAAGATAATATGTTTAATACAGCAGATAATAATACAGCAGATTCCGCCATAATCGTTGCCTGGGTTGCGTACGTATGTGTGGGGCGGAGCTATCAAAATAGGGCGAGACCCTTTTGGGGTAGGGGCGTGTTTGTTTAGGTGATTTGAAATATCAACATTGGCTACCAGAAATCACTTACCCCACCTTTAACTTCACAGGTCATCAGTATCCTTTGTAATTAAAGGGATAATTCATTAAAAAATGAAAATTCTGTCATCATTTACTGACCCTCAAGTTGTTCCAAACCTGTATGTCTTTAATTCTTCTGTGGAAAACAAAAGAGCATCTTTTGAAAAATGTCACAGTGCTTTTTTGGTCCATAAAATGTAATTCTTCGGTCACCAAAACAGTTTAGTTACCAACATTCTTTAAAATATCTTCCTTTATGTTCCACAGAATAAAGATCAGATTTCGATCAACATGGTGGAGAGTAAATGATCACAGAATTTTCATTTTTGGCGAATATTCTGTTTAACTCAATGTGTTTGTGTATGTTTTTGGACAGCTAAATTTCTCTTCTGGGGATCAATGTGTCTCACACACCTTAGCAAGATGGCAGAGGATCTGATTTTATACGGTACAAACGAGTTCTCCTTCATCATTCTGACTGATGCATACAGGTGAGGACAGCATATGATCCATAATAGGAATATCATTCAGAATTTCAAAATATTTCACACTGATTGAATTTCACTCACTAAGCTCATCAGGCTGTGCATGTACCCTTGACATATAAAAGTTCTGGGTCTGACCTGGGTCATGTTCCAATCCCATTTCTATCATTGCTTTACTTATTTGCAAAAAGCACAAAAATAAAACACATCAAAGAATCCTGAAACCTGCACAACTGTTTTCAACATTGATATAAATGTTTTGATATAAAAAACATTACTTGAGCACCAGATATGCATATTAGAATGATTTCTGAAGGATCACGTGACACTGAAGACTGGAGTAATGATCCTGAAAATTCAGCTTTGCATCACAGGAATAAATTACATTTTTAAATATATTAAAATATAAAACAATTATTTTAAATTGTAATAATATTTCCCAATATTTCTGTTTTTACTGTATTTTTTATCAAATAAATGAAGCCTTGAACATAAGAGTAGTTTGAACTCAAGAACGTGTCTTGTGTGTAGGCCCCGAAATAAAGTCATAAAAAAGTCACAGCAGACAGAAATCATTAATTTGAAGCCCTTGGGTTAACAGTATTTTTCCTTACATTACTACCATGTTCTGCATTATTTTCACCCCACCTGGGTGTATGCACATTTTCATCATGAAACTGTAGGAGCTGCTGGCTTGAGCTTTAGGCAGAGTTGCAAATTAATTACGGTAATTCAAATGACTTTTATGGTACAGTTGCCCAGAAATGTCAGTGAGTACACATGTACCTGCTCACGTCATCACACATTCTACATTGTTAGAGCAAATCGATTTTCTTATACTATAATTCTTTATGGCCTGTGAAATGTTCGGCCTTGTTAACATTAACTGATTTATCTTTATTAACCACAAACTGATTGCTGCACAGCCGGTACTGACCTTAGTTAAATAGTAAATGTTCTCTCAGAAATAATTATTGCCTATTTATTAACAACATTATCATGTTCGGAAAAGCTGACTATCTGCCACGTAGTGCAGGATTCAGTATGTTGTCTTAATTGGTGGATGATATTCAACACAGATACTGTGAACACGAGCTGGCTGATGTGTGAGGGATTCAATCCACTTCTGCTTTGTATGTGTGCCTAGTGTGTGTAGTTAATCAGAGCTGTTGTATTTGTGTTTGTGAGAGCAGCACTGGGAGCAGTTTAATGCCTCAGAAGAAGAACGCAGACAGCCTGGAGCTCATCCGCAGCAAAGCAGGACGAGTGTTTGGCAGAGTAAGATACAACACTGACTAATGAAGTCAACCCGAGACACCAGTACTGGCCTACAGAGATACTACTGTCATTGAAATAATTAACATTATGATTAAGGTCAATCTATGGGAAATTTAATAAATAGTATTAGGGCTTTCAGTTTAGTTGCTATTCATTTAGGGATGCACAATGTAATGGTACCTTATCAGTTATCGAATATTGGATGTTTAATAGCATGCTTATTTCTCCTATTTTTAAAATTAGATTACCTTCACTGTCATCCAACTCTCACCTAAAGTTAATCTTTGAAAACATTAATAATTTAACAATGCCGTTAAATATAATTTTGAGCAAATCTCCAAATAATTATTCATTTTTCAGATTGTGCTTAATGTTACGATGTCTAAATTTACTTTTAAAATGACTGACTTCAGTTTATAATGTTTTATTTTTTACGTTTTTTAAACAAAATAGTGTAATATTTTAATATAGACTATTTATTGATTATCGGTAATAACATTTAAATATTTATCAGAATATTTTTAATAAAAACAATATTAAAAAATAGTATAATATTAAAATTAAAATAATACATAAAATATTATTTAAAAAAGAATACAAATTAACATACTTAACAGACAAAGTAGTATACTATTTTGTATATTGTCCATATATTGGTTATAACATAAAAATATTTATTGGCTTATTGGCCAGAAGTTTCATATCATATCAGTATTTTAAATATTATTTATTAAAATTAATAAAAATGAACATAATTTGAATATTGCCATAACATGAATTTAATTGTTGACTTATTAACCATAATTTCCATATCAGTGCACACCTATATTAATTATAAGAAAATAATATTACAAATATTAAATATAATAATATTTAAATATTTAAAATAATAATATTAAAATACAAATATTTTATATAATTAACATACTTTTAAATAATTAACATACTTAATCATACCCCATGAAGGTAAGATAACAATTTTTACAACAAAAAAAACGTAAGGTTTTGTTAAGGCTTTATCTAATTTAAATTTCATTGTAATACAGTGTGCAGGGTTTCTGATGACTCTCAAGGCCTTACCCAGCACATACAACAAAGAATTACAGGTATGTCCATGACAGCCGGAAAATACGATCATTTTACTTTAAAACATTTTCTGAATATATGTTTTGTCACTGCAGGAGGACAAGGAGGCCATGCTTGACACATACGATACAGTACACACTGTGCTGCAGGTGGCAACAGGCGTCATTTCAACTCTAAAGGTGAGAGACGGGTTAGAACACAATGTTGTTTTGTCACGAACAATGGCAATCAAAAACAAAACTGTTACTTCAGGTAAATAGTAAGTAGGTGAAATGCTGAATGAGATGCAGAAGTGTTTGAGTATGTCATAATCCATTGCCAGTCTAAAATGTGAGCGGTATAAAAAATTGTTGTTGTTTCATTTCCTTTTTTATTCATTGTTGAGCAGTAGATCTTAAGCACTTGTACTTTTCCATTCCTCAGGTCAACCAATCAGCGATGGAAGGGGCCCTCTGCCCAGATATGCTGGCCACTGATCTTGCCTACCATCTGGTCAGAAAGGGAGTAAGTCCATCAATCCATCAGCTTTCAGATTTCGCATGTCAGTAGAGCTGAATGAAATCTGACATATATACACATATATCAAAGATGCCTTTCAGAGAGGCCCACAGTTGTGCTGGGAAAGCCGTTTATATCGCTGAATCTAAGAACATCCATCTGTCCAAACTCACTGTAGAGGACCTTCAAATTGTCAGGTCAGCAGTCACATTCAAACTAAAAGTACATGACAGTATATGATATGTTTTATTTAGATTTTTAAAAAATGTTTTTCTTAATCTCCAGCCCTTTGTTTGACAAGGATGTTTCTTCAGTGTGGGACTACACAAAAAGCATTGAACAGTACAGCACCCCCGGTGGCACGGCCAGGAATAGCGTCACGGCTCAAATCCCGCACTTTAGAACATGGTTACAGGCACAAAAACAATAACCATAGTCTCATTTCTACAACGGTCAGCAGTAGGTGCTCTTTTATAGATGAATTTGGCATTTTATGCCTGCATGTTACATATAAGTAAACTTCTATTGCTTCCAAAATGTGAATCTTTATCTGACAAACAATATGTACAATGAAATATAGTTTCAACTAAATAAAGAATTTGTGTTGGCACTTCATTTGAACTTTTATTAACATCTTTGGAAAGATTATATTGAAACTTACACTCCACATGCCCTGCATATGTACACAATTTGTGGTACATATTTGTATCAAGTTGAATCATCGAACCAAAGCCATATGAAACATGGAAAAGTCATTGAACTTTACATGTGAATTTACAGTGAAATAATCTTAAATTAAAGAATGAAATAATGGAGGATCAGAAAGCTTCAAATGGACCACATTCAAATCTCAAGCTGTTTTATATTTTTGAAGACGTATATACAAGTATAATTATTGGTACATATAAATATAAATGGAAATCCTTCCCAGCAATTTATATATACATATATAAAAAGAGATTTTAAAATACTTTAAATGCAGTAACGATGAACAACCAAAAAAGTAATGGAAAACAGATGAGAATCCTGAAATGATCAAAGTCAGATAAAGCTGCCACAACTAAAAGAGAATATCGGAAGACATGATAAGATGTACCAATGAGACAATTAATAATTGTGAACACAAAAAAATAACTCAATATGGAACATCCTTTGTTAAAAGAGATGTGGTCTCTACCATTTAATGGAAACACCTTTGTTGTCCAAAAACACAAAAGAGGCACAGAAACAGGGTGATCAGATTGGGCAGGACACACAGGTTGTGAGCTGGCACAGATGTGTACACAACTCGTCCATTCAGATTCTGCACAGGACGGAATACTCCAGTCATTGGTTTTTCTGTTCCGAATAACAGCTGTTTATCCATTGACATCAGCTAAAGCAGGAAAAGAAAGATGCATTGGAATTCAAATCTGCCTTTTCATAATCATATACTATACAGGTGAAAAGGGTTTAGCTAATAGAACTCACAATACTTTCCATAGTTGTTTAATCACAGTGCATTAAGATAATTGTTTTGTTATACAAGTTTTATGGACTGTTACGTTAAAATATGCAAATTATCCATTACCTAATTAAATATGCACTCATTTGCACATTGGATAAACCCAGGTTCAAAATTCTGGTTTCATTATGTTGACATAATCGGAGTTAAAGGTTTTTACAGAGAGGATTTTGATATCTCCTTTCTATCAGACCATAAACCAGAAATGACTGTCAACAGCAAGAAAAAAAAAATCATGTTTTTAGGAATAAATGTTATGTAAATCAATCGACTGATATATGAACAAACCTCTCTGTAAAAACCTTCAGATAGGAATAGGAAAGTTTGATATTTGATATAAGACTTATTTTGAGAAAACAAGCTTTAAATGTATGTATTGTAATTGAAATTTACAGATAAAGTGATAATAAAAGATAAAGTGTCATAAAATAACACTTAAAATAAAAATGTTATGGAAGAAAAATGGTTTTGTTTGTAGTGTCTTGCTTTCATTCTCCTGAGATACTGGTGATTGTAATCAGTGTTGACTAATATTTAGATCTCAGTCTGGTTTATGCATAAAAGGAAAAAAAAAAAGTCTCTCTGTACCTGCTTTTTGCTTATGGGCAGAGTCTGTTGGAAAACCGTCCACACAACGGCCTGGTCACAGCCTGGTGTGGTCAAGGAACCCAAGTACCGATAGTAGTTCAATTTATTGGCTTGTGGGATGATGTCGGTCAGTTTAAAGTCTTCAATTTCACTGCTGTTCCCTTTTGATCATATTGGGTAATGTGGAACCACAATACAGACAAACAAAACAAAGTTGAATAGACAAACTAATAATAAAAAAATAAATAACATGTAATCTTAAATAATAACTCACCTTCATACCGGACTTTTCCTAAAGCCTCTATGACTCTGTCCAGCTGTTTGTTTTGGCCAGAAGTCACCTAAAGGGGGATGGCAAAAACCAGGTATTAATATAGACCTCAAGTTATCGACATGGTTCATTAAAGGGTTATTTCTCCTTAAATGGCTTTAGTATGAATGAGGACTGGGGCTCTCAAACCCAAAATGACGAAAAGGTAATTTAAAATGTCATAAAAGTAGTCCATATGACTCCTGCATGTTCTATATATATAACATTGTCTGAAGTTGAACTGAAAATTATTCAGTGTAAATCTTTATATCTCCAATCTTAATAGCTCTTGGCACATTCATGTGATGTTTGATTTGTGAATGAATGATGATGGATCTTTTCAGCTGATGAAGTTCACGAAACCAATTTGTACGATTTGTTCATGTATTAGACATTTGATTCTTCTGAGTCTTTGACTCTTGTTTTTTTTTCCTTTTTTTGGGGGTGGGGGTTGAAAGTACTGGTCCTCATTCACTTTTTTTATGTGCAAAAAATTGTAGTTTTATGGAAGAATGTCAGTCATCTGGATTTGGCATGATAAAATAAACTGTAACTGAAATAACACAAATTTATCATTTTATTTGAGCTAGTTGCCAAAGCAACATTACTCATTTTCATTTAGTTTAACTTTAACAATGAATGAAAACTATATCATACAACATATTTTTAAAAATTAAATAAAAATGACAAAATACACAACAAAACTACTAAAACTTGAACTAAAATAAAAACTAAACTAAAAATAATAAAAAATTAATTCAAAATAATAAAATCTATAATAGTAGCTCAATAAAATAATGCTGTTTGGATGATAATTTTCTCTCAAAAATATTGTTAGCTATGAGACATATGAAATATCACAAAGGAATAAGTACCTCAAAAAAGAAGGCAAGTGCTGCCACCCCTGTAGAGTCATTTAGAGCATCTCCCAAGCTACCATATTTTTCTTTAATGTGAACAATATGGAGCTGGGGGACAAAATGCATCATTATCATACAGTAACTTGATGAAAATAATAGCCTTTTTAGTGTTTTATTGTCCATACATTTTTGATAGTGACATGGACTCTCACCTCCATGGGATAACACTCCCCGTCCACAGAGTGCTCTGAGCCCTGGCCGCCGTTCTCTCCCCAGTGCAGGTGGAACTGGACGGCTTTGTATGTGGCTGGCAGACCCCCTCCACGGAGACGCACAGACTGAGGGAGGGTGAAGTGAGCTGGGAAGAAGCATAGAGCTTGTTATTATACTTAACTCTTACAATTACAAGATCAGAAAGATAATAGAATTCAGAGTAAATCAGGTAAACTCAGCTGAATTACATTTTTTGAACTCAAGTTAAGGGGATAGTTCATCCAAAGATGAAAATTCTGTCATCAGTTTCTCACCCTCATGTCGTTCCAAACCCATAAGACTTTTGTTTATATGTTTTAAAGTTCATGATATGACTTGAGCCTTCTGAAAAAACACATTTGCTTTACTGTATATGATGAAAAGATGTAGTTTAGGCTTTTATACGCATATAAACATTGATCAATGCACATACATAGAGTTCTTAAATTATGGTAAACAAGCTTCATCGCACTTGCTTGATGCATGAGGTTTGTTCATTGATTACTTTTACAATCTCTTGCGCTTTTTGATGCTTTGATTTTGGTTGAGTGGACTTTCAATGGATGGTATGATAAATGATAAAGTATTAAAAATACCTTCATTTGTGTTCTGGAGATGAACAACAGTCTTATGAAATAAATGACAATTTATTTAGAATGTACTTTTTTTTAGGCCTTTATATTTCAGTTAATTTACCTGAATGTCCATGGTTTTTCACACTCATATTGAAAACGTTCTCATGCCCATCAAAGATAAAACTGGTCAGTTTTGGATCATGCTTCACTTTGCGTGTGATGATATTGATAGGCGATTGTCTCTGACCTCCACAATTAGGAAAATTATTCTTCCACTCTGAAGGCTCTGGATGACACAATTGGAAAACACATTTCTCTCAGCATAAACATTCAACTGTATGAGAAACTTAAGGACTTTGCTTTGGTGATGACTATGCAAAATCCTGAGAGGTTGAGTCCAGGTACAAACTTGAGTGTTTGTCCTCACCTCTACATGTGTCTTGACAGGAAAACTGGCTCCGGTAGCACCACTCACCTGGAACAGAGAGAACATCCTGATGCAACTGGTTCCACGGACCACTACGGGAAAGTATTTAGATCTGTGACTTGAAGCCAAGGTTCAGAGAGGTCTTAAGCACCAGTTATGATGGTGGTCATTAACTAACAAATTTGTTTATTTTGCGGCCATATAAAGCCATGCTTTGATTCACAAAGTTTTTCCTGATAATCAGTGAGCCATCTAACTGAGTCCCCCTCCTGATCACCAGGTTTGATTGAGTGCAGAACATGTGCTTGAATGCAAGGGCACCTTAAGTGTTTTCACGTTACCCACTATCCACTTGTGCACTTTCATCCCATTCAGCTTAGTTTGCACAAAAAAGAATATTCATCATTTACTCACCCTTATGCCATTCCAACCTGTATGACTTTATTTCTTTATGAAACACAAAAGACGATGAAGTCAGTAGGGACCAATGCTGTTGTTTCTTTGGACCCCATTGACTTTCAATGTCAAGGACAAAAACACTGAAATTATATACAGTATATATATATATATATATATTTTTTTTTTTATATGCTCTTTTCTCCACAAATGAAAGGAAAAAAAAAAAAAAGATTACTGGAGTTATACACCACAAGAAAATACTATTTTAGTCTTTCTACTTTAAATTTCATATTTAACTCAATGTGTTAATTGCCGTTTCGTATTAATTAATTAACAGATTAAAAAAAGTTTCTGCATCATTATTCTTTATTTAATTTTTTTTTTCTCTTCAGTGTACAGGTTTGGAATGACATGAGGGTGAATACATGCAAAAAATTTCTCATTTCTCATATTCCTGTAATACTAGATGATTTTAAGCTTGGCATTAGTTTTTCTTTACGGCAGTGAATAATGTTACGGAGAAAACTAAACTGTTGCACGAGAAAGAAAGAAAAGTTGCACTGAAGTTGATGTTATGGACACCTATTTGTATTACATCAGCATGTGTCTTGTAAGTTCAAAGCAAGTGAAAGAAGACGGTGAACTGAAGAGGTCAGACAATATAAACAATACAAGGTGACCCTCTGTTAAAAAATAACCTGTCTGGATCCCATAACCCAAGATGCACTGTGTTACAGCCTAGATCAACTAATGACAGAGTAAAATCACTGACTGTCAGAGCAAATATGCTGTAAAACATTGCAACTCAAACTTGGCATGTGCAAGCATCATACTGAATTCTCTCATTCTCAAAATTTTTTTTATTTGATATTATTATCTGCATGGTAGTTAACCTAAACAGTATACCTAAAAATGCAAAATGCACAAAAATGTCCATACCCGAAACACATTTACAGTAATATAGTACAGTTTACATCTCCTTCTGCTTTTTGGATAATAATGGCTTTTGGTAAAATACCATCCCATGAAGTAACACCATTTTTTTTTTTTTTTGCAGTTTCAGGGCAAGGGCACATCCTAATATAACAGCACAAACTATGATGTTCTACTTGGTGCATTCAAGTTCAAAACATACAGGGTATTTAGACTAGGCAGAAAGAAATTAGAGTTCAAGAATGCAAGAACTGCATTCCACTCAAAGGACAAGGATCAGGAGAATGAGGCTGTGGTTCAACTAAAATTCTACTAGATAGCTAGTAGAAGTGTTTATGCATAGGTACTGCTGATTATTGAGTTGTACCAACAATACAAACACTTAGAACAATTTTCCCATAGAGATTATGCAATCACAACAAGTCAGCACCTTTCAGTCAGTGGACGGCACATTCATGCCACCATAATTCTGTGCAATATGACCTCTACAAAAGGCTATATGACTTTGTTTTAAAAATAAGTTATTTTATTAGTAATGTTTGTATGCATATGATGTGTGACTCTGTACAGTAGAGCCCAAAAGTTCATACATTCTCTTCTATATTTACTAAATTAGCAAATTGGACTCTGTTATTAATAGACAAGCAAGATGTCACTATTCAAAAGTATGCATTTATTTTGCGGTATTAATGTATGAAGCTACACTCAGTGCAACGTCATCCCTGCACACACACTTCTTATCCACGTCATTTTCACGGTTCAGCGCGGCGCACACAGACTTTCACTGAGTCTAAACTGCGGCTGACTTTTTTTTTTTCCGAAAAAAACTTAACTTCGCCATCCTCTTTCACTTCTGCTGTTATAATTTTCTATTTGCTCATGGGAAACGTCTGTTCGCCTGATAGGAGAAACATTCTTACCTGGGGACTCAATATTTCTGCCATAGTTGAATTCGAGACCTTGATCGAAGGTAATAGTAGGCCTACTTTAAAATAATACTACTGTACTTTGATGTAATTTATATCCGTCTCAGACTTTTGGACTCCACTGTATGTCCATATAAAACTAGTGAAACTATTATTGTGAGTATTATGTAGCCTACTGATCTATATATAATGACTAGCCTATATGTATGAATCTATAGGCTATATAATAAAGTTATCTATTATAGATCAGTGGTATTATGTAGATGTTTTAGTATAATGACGACGATTTAAGTTGTGTTGATAGGTTCCAAAACAATATTAAATTCAGCCTTACAATAGAAGGTCATATGCTGTATAATTACCCTTACGAAAAAGAAGTTTATTCAAGTGTGCTATTAGTATACTTCTTTTAAACTAAAAATAGGAAAGTATACGTTTAGTGTACTTTTTATGTACTTCTCAGAAATGGGCTTTATGTACTTCTCAGAAATATACTTAAAATGACTTGCTAAAATAAACTTGAAGTATACTACTTTTTGGTAAGGGCAGTAGCTGAAGATAAAATAGAGTTAGTAACGTTCCGGTTCATTCATTGTGATGGAGACTGTTATGTGAACCCAGTAACAACTGTGAACGATTCACTGATTGAAACCACTTCATGGGTTTGAATCAGAAAAAAATTTAAAATCATGTGTCATTCCAAAATTTTCTGACTGTCTAGATTTTAAACTTGTCATACATTTTTATTTTTGTCGCAGTTTGGAGTCCGAAATATATATCCTATCATTTTATGGAATACAGTAACTCAATACAGTACTTAAAATTAAAGTGATTGAATATCGAATATCAAAGTTTTAGGGTTATATTCAGCTTTAACAACTTTATTAAAGATTGGCTTATAAAAAAGATGTTTCTGCGCAAGACATCCAAGAATTAATGCTATTACTTTGTCATGTCAAAATTTTGCCTCTTCTATTTTGCTTAGAGCAGTCACTCATTCAACTGCATACTGCCAGACAGCCAGAGAGATACACAGCCAGACAGACAGATAAATTAGCCAGAGCGATAGATAGATAGATAGATAGATAGATAGATAGATCTACTACCTTACCTGAGCAGAGCTCTAGAACCAACAGAACAGATGAGATAGAGAGAATGGATGTCATGTCTACAATACCAATTCAAATCTCTCTGCCTTGTGTGACAGGAACCAATTTTATACAGTAGAGGAAAGGAAGGAGGGGGAGAGAGAGTTTTACAGGTAAGAGTTGAAATGACAGGTGTAGGGCAGCAAAGTAGGGCATTTGAGGTCCTTGATGAGGACATTTAACTCTCACAATACAACCTACGGCCAGTTGAACCTAGTGAAGTTTTCCCTGAACTCTGGCGTAATGAGTTTGCTTTATCAAACAGCCTGCAGAGGGCACTATTCTACAGGACTAAAGTGCAAAACAAAACCTGTTTATTATCCCTATTATAGGGCATGTAGTTTTAAGCACACTGTAAAGTTTGTCTTCGAGGACACACACATGCTTCAAACCATCTGCAACACACACTTGAGGAGAAATGAATGCTGGTTGTCAGTGAGCAACATATATCCATGGAGGAAATCATTTCAGTCCCTCCAGGTGACTGAGACTAATTAAGCATGTGGGGTGTCAGGACATGTTTGGATGTTTTGACTCAAGTGACTGTTTTGAGAATGATGAATGATGTAGAACAAGGCGGCCTGTCTTGTTAACCATGTCTTGTTGCTTTGACACTGAAATCAGTTAGCACGACAAAAGCGTCTAATTAGAGATAAGGGAAAACAACAATGCTGCTATCATAAATCACCCCAGCCTTTTTCCGACATAATGAACGCATCCCATCCCTCTCTATTTCTTTGCCTCTTGCGATGCCGTCTTGCGCTTTTAAAGATGGGAAGCCTGTGCTATAAATTAAATTAATGTTAGCCTCCTCTCAATCATTCATCATTCCAATAAAATGACGAGCTGTTGTACTGCATCGTTAAAACGGAGAGACCTATTAAAAAGTCATTAAAGTCAACTCAGCATGAAGGTCTGCCCTGTTGAGCTTTAGCCAGCCAAAATGGAATGACTCCATTTTATGGACATCATATAGCATGGACGTGTGATCACGAGTGAATGAAGTGGAAGGTAAACAGTAGGCAGCAAAGGGACAGCAGAGAATTAGAGAAAGGAATTAAATATACTGTAGTGGCTCCCAGTTTTGTAATAGTCCACTAAGATCTGGACTGTGATGCCTCATTGACTCGTAACTCATCATGGAGAATCATTACTCGAGAGTCTATTGACATCTACAGTAAGAGGCACTTAAGAGAATCACTATATTGTGTTTTACATACCTAAACGCACACATGCTGGTGTCACCATATAAGTAAGAATATCATATAGAAAAAAAATACAGCAGCTTATTACTGGGGCAGTAATTTAGAGATGAATAAAATATATAAAAAAGATATGTTCCAAACTTGTATGACTGCCTTTCGTCTGTGAAACATAAAAGAAGGTATTTTATGAAGAAATAAAAAATGACGATTCCCCTTCAGGAACTCGAGCTGCGTCGAAGTCGCTTTGGGAACGCCCTTGCGTGACCGCGTTCTGAA
>NW_015555756.1:652487-676827 GCF_001515605.1 Sinocyclocheilus anshuiensis
CTCGAGTTCCTGAAGGGGAACGTCTCTAGGTTACGTATGTAACCATGGTTCCCCGAGGGAACGAGACGCTGCGTCTCTTTGCCATACTCCCTGCATCCCTCCAGGCGCTACTTCATCGAAGCTGGTTTGCGCTCTGCCGGATGCGCTTTTATACTTTCTGGTGCTTACGTCACCCCGCTCGTGACGTCTCGCTACTCCATTGGACTGATTTGACACGTGCTTCAGAACGCGGTCACGCAAGGGCGTTCCCAAAGCGACTTCGACGCAGCGTCTCGTTCCCTCGGGGAACCATGGTTACATACTGTATGTAACCTAGAGACAATTTTGCCATTGCCATTGACTTCTATTCTACGGGCAAAAATAAAATGGAAGTCAGTGGGAATTAAAACTGTTCGGTTACCAACATTCTTCAAAATGTCTTATTTTGTTATCCAAAGAAGAAAGTTTTAGTCAGTTTGGAACGACATTATGGTTGAGTAAATTATGACAGAATTTTTATTTTTGGGTGGATTCACACAAAACTATTGGTTGGTCATACTCATAAAGATTCACCACCAACAGAATGCTGCTTGGTATTTAAGTAACTTCCATGTGAGCTGTGCTTTATACATTGTACACTTTAGACAATAGTCTATGGGACCATTTTTTGCCCACAAATTATTACCAAAATTTGTGACTGCACCTTGAATGTACAATTTTTGCATGTCTTTTTCTGATAGAGTATGCATGTTTGCTTTGCATCAACTAAGATGGTTAACTGTCATTTCACTGCAAATGGCACATCAGTTTATAGTCAAAAAACTCTTGCAGAAGTTACTTTTTATGTGCTTTGGAATTTTACAGCACATATGACAAATTTCTGATACATCAGTACATTACTAAAATAAAAACTGCTTTTCTACCTCACTGCCCAGTTAATTACTAATCAGTATTTCTGTATGAAGCTGCCTTCTAAGGAAACTTCCAAGGCACTGTAAATATCCAAACCAAATTCAGGTGAGCTTTAGAAATAACCAAGCAAATTTTTGATGATTACAACACTTATTTCTTAGTAGAAATAAAATTCTAATAAAAATGGATGTTTATGAATTCATTTACTTCAGAAACCACTTCACCAGGCACTGCTTTTTTTTCTTTCATTATTTTACTGCTTGCACCAGATTGTGGCATAACACAGGCAACAAAGGATACACTATGCTGCCTTCAAACTAAATGACCTGAGTACATAGGATGTTATGCAAACATCGTCCCTTGATGCGTTCCTTTCTCCATATGCAGCATTTTTCAGATTTGGGATGTAGCAATTGTATCATTCCTGCCTGCAAGTTTTCTTTACACATGATATTCGTGTTTAAAGAATTAAAACACTTATTGTATTCTGGATACTGTTACCAAATTTTGAGGAAATTAGAAAAATATGGTATATTATTTTAGAATATAATATAATAATGAACTATTCTGATCTAGTCTTGCATTTTCCATCAAGTCTGAGCCTTTAATGATGGTCCGGAAAGTGTTGAACAGTAGGGGGTGCTGTGGCTTTTCTGATTAACAGAGAACGGACCATACAGAAGGAAAAGACTGCCTTTTGATGTCCAACTCCCCTTAAAATATGAATAAAAATTAAATAAATAAAAGTTCTTGCAGCTTCAGTTTCATAGGAGTGACATCATTCAGATGACATGAGTCAGTGCATTTCCTAATTGGAAAAAAAGCTTAAGTACCAGGTTCATTATGTGATTCCATCTTAAGTCCTTTAATAAACAATTAACTGTGCAATTGAGTGGTTAATTTGATAAGAGGACGATAAACATTTTCATTTGTTTGGGTCGCTATTCATCAGGATCCCATGGGGGGCTGCGGCAGAATGCAGAGCGAGTGATTTTCAAGGATCCCAAGAGGTCAGACATCAATCAGAGCCAAAACCGAGCTACTCAATGCAAGCAGCCTAATTGGTATACAGTAAGATCACCTGGAAGTGCTGCTGGCAATTCATAGCTTTAGTTTTTGAAATAAAAGAGATTTGTATTCATTTCAAGCTCAGCTGCATCTTGCAAATGGAACAGTTATTGGTTACACTTCGCTGAGAGTCGTCGGGTATATAGGCTTTCTGTTTTGTGTTAGAAGGTCTGATTACCTACTTAGATGTTTTAATCCACACTGAATGAGTCATGAGGAAGAACGAGAACAGCCGACAAAGTCCTGACAAATGGTAGGTGCTTGCTTGTGTGCAGTAAGTATCCAAATCCATCTTAAGTGAAACAAAAGCATCTTGAGATCATTATCCACATCCATTTTTGAAACACGTCTGCAATTTAAATTAACAATCAACAGCTCCTTAAAGGGGTCATATGATGCGATTTCAAGTTTTCCTTTCTCTTTGGAGTGTTATAAGCTATTCGTGAATAGATAAGATCCCTTCTTTTTAGCAACATCATATGACCCCTTTAATAGTTATTAGGATCATTAGCATCAATACGCACCTGGCAAATAGGAATACCAAGCATATATGAAATGCTTTTCCGCAAGTACAGTATAAACTCGCAAGGCAGTGTCATGTCAGTACTTGAAAGGACAAAATAGTAGGCTACCACACTTCGTTTTCAAAGCAGAGTATAACCAGAATGCTATTCAGTCCTGCTCTCTCAGTCCCACACAGTCACCTCTCGTAATAGCTCCCTGGAACAAAATAAACAAGCCATCACATGGCCTCTGCCAGGGTCATAATATCATTTCCAATGGGTAAATGTTTTTCATCCCCCTAGTGCTGCTGTTAGCTACTTAAATAAAACATTTCTTTCGAAATATTCATGTTTCATTGCTCGTTTACCCCCTTCCAGCATCATCTCCGACCCGAGGTTGAGGAGCTTTCTAGTTTATGGAGGGCAAGGATACCTCATGGAGAATAGCCCATTTTTACATGCCTGAATTTATGAATGACCACCAGTGTTTTGGCAAGGCTGAAGCAGAAAGAATGTTCATAGCCAAGTCCTACAGAGACTCCTTTGGTTGTCAGCTTTGGTTACCTGTGAGGAGAGAATCCTGCTTGGGAATAGTCTTGCCAGATTTCAGTGAATTAAAAACAATCTTAAGCTATGCTTCAACTTTTCACATATAAACTGTAAAGATGTACTTGCACCATTTTGGGTATTTTATAGAATGCAGTAGTCGGGTTCCGGAAGTAAAAATCCTATTCAAGAGAACTGATTTTTAATTATTATTTTTAAACCATTAAAGGCAGACCTAATGTGAGCTACAAGGTTATTAATCAATGGTATATGCTTGTGTTGAAGCCATCAGCACTATTTTAACTTATTTGTTTAAATAGTCATGTCTAACAGAATAATTCTCCGTGGAAAAACTACATTACCCATGATTCTTCAGAAAAATCCACCAATCAGTAGTGATGGGAAGTTCGGATCATTTTATCGACTTGGAACTTTGAGTCTCGTTCAGCAAAATGAAGGAATCTTTTTTCGAGTCATTTCGTTCATTTCAGCAAAATATAATTAAAATGTTACGTGTTACTTCCCTAACACATCTACTACTTATGCAAACGTTAATCACACTACAAACAAGACAAGACTATAATGCTATAAGAAACAAAAGATTAATTCATTGTTTACCTTAGTCTATGATTAGCTCAACTCAAATCTTATCTGAAAAGTCTTCGGGTTTGAGTCGTTCGTTCATCACATGACAGCTCCATAAGCTAAACCTATGCAGTCTGAGCCCAGAAAGAGAATTGATTAGTTCATCTCTTGAGTCTTCGGGTTTGAGTCGTTCATAAGCTTATGGGGCTGTCACGTGATGAACGACCGACTCGAAAAACCCGAAGACTCGAAACAGGTGAACTAATTCCAGTACAGAACCTATGAGATGTTGTGCATGCGCGACTGAATGAATCATTCCCCAAGACAACTCGTTCTTCCCGAGTCACATTAAAGATTCATTCACAATGAACGAATTGTTCAAGAACGACCCATTACTACCAATTAGGGAATGATGACAATCAAATTATGCCTATGCTCCCAAATGAAGAATTTTTTTTGTTTTAAATCCTGGAGGGAAAAATGAAGGGGAAAATACTTTTCAGCACTGCTGAAAAAGTGGAAAATTGTGCACAGCTGTGCCCGTGACAAGCACCACTATATACTTTGTGGCCCCGACCACTCCTCATGTAGCCTATATTAATCATCAAATAGATAGGTGGAGATTGAGACAGGATATGAAGTTTAGGATAATATCGGATATTATATGACAAATCCACAAGCAAATCCTCAAGTTCCACAGGGAAAATTATGTAAAGGATACCATCAAGTGCAGCATTACGCAAACCATGAACCATTCTGTGGTGCATTTCCCAAAAGCAACTATGGTCGCAAGTTCCATTGTTACCAATAGAGTTCAATGGAACTTGCAACAATGGTTAGCTAACAATGCTATTATTGCATGGTTTATTGAAGAACCGATAACAGTTCATTCTAGAACTATTTTTGTAAGTTCTTTAGAGAACTGCCCTTTTTGAAATGGTGACTAGAGGTTCTCCAGAAGATTCTTTTGGTGTGATTGTGATCTGAGGAACCCCAAATGTTGCCTAAAGTATATTTTCATTTTTACAGTGTACCGAGAAAGTGCTTCTCAATGATTTATGCTCTTTATAATGTTACCTCTTTTATTTTCAAATTCAGAATCGATTGATCAATGTGTTATTGTTCTCCAACAATAAATTGCATATATACCAATTTCTTGAAGCCAATGCCTTCAGGGCATGAACAGCAAACCACAATCAATCACCCTCCAGAGGAACACCTATCCCATCATACCTTTTCACCCTCCCAATCAGACGAACCTATAGGCCTACATATTCCTCATACCTATTCACCCCTGCCATTATTAATAGACTGTCATGTACAACAGTCAGTATTCTTAATATCAATTTTACTGCTTGGCAGTCTGTGACAAAACATGTGCTGAGGGTTTGAGATGCTAATTTAAAAGCTGCTGGTGGATTGATTGTGTGATCACGCATGGTTATTCTGTACTTGTAATAGCGGTGTGCGGAGACGTGTGGCATGGAGCCGTGTCTCTTGCGATCATACATTTTGGAGTGCTGATTAAATGTGCCTTCACTGAGTAGTACATCTCAGCTTCATCACCCTGTGGGGGAGGACCGGAGGAGGGTGTGCTGCGTGATGATTCAGGATGCGAATGAGGCCTGGAAGTCAAAAATGTGGAAGTTGTTCGCAAACTGGTATAGATAATGTCTTTACTCACTTTTGCATCAGTTCCAATCATAGGTCTGGTATGATCAGAAGTTCTGTAAAATATATTTGAAGGTGATCTTTGGCTTTCTGGTCTCACATTCAATAAAGAAATGTTAAAGAAAGTTATATTCAAATAGAGCAAATAATAGACTGTGTTTAGAAAGGACAAGACAAGAAGCCTCTTTGAGTATTTGAACTTATTGCGCAATATCATATTTTTTTCAAGTACTCTCATTAAAGCTAAACCAACACATTCAAAAACTGAAATCCACTGTGGCGTTTTACTGTGTTACTCTGGGAACTCTTAACTTTTCCACTCATTAAGCACACAGTAATAACCTTTATAAGTACCACTCTAACATATAATTAACTTCAAGACCTAAATTGCTGTTTTAGTCGTAGAAGAAAAGATCAGAGATATTGTGAAACATTGCCTTTTCTGGTAAACTTAATTAGCCTCTAAATTCACCACAGTTAATGTATTATCCTCTCCAGAAGCAAAACAGAATTAAGGGCGTAGTTCATTCAAAAATTAAAACTCTGTCATCATCTCACCCTTATGTCGCTCCAAGCCTGTAAGAGTTTCTAATTCTGTGGAACACAATATAACGGGTGTTTGGGTATTTTCCATAATAACAATGAATAAGGACTAGAGCTTTCAAGCCTCAAAAATAACGCACAACACCATTAAAGTATCATAAAAGTGGTCCAAATGATGCTATATTCCAAGTCTTATAATGTCATATGATAGTTTCATATGTGATAGAGTCATTATTTACTGAAAGCTTTTCCAGAGAACTGATTCATTTGATTCAATCCCCATTCATTAAATTCTGACTGACTCTGAATTCTAATCTGATTCTGATACATTTAGGACCAGTGTTATTTTAGTATTATTTATATAGTATTATAGTATTTATAAGTATTTTGAATGAGCTTTTTTACGTTTTCAGTTTTTGTTTTTATTTTAGTTTATGTTTTAGTCATGTTACTTGCTTTTTTGTTGCATTATTTATGTTTAGCTTTATTTATTTATTTTTTTTCTGTTTAGCTATATTTGTTTATTTTTATTTTTAGTAATGTTTATTAATTTTTTTAACAACTTTTTCACATTTTTCAAAAGTTTTCTATCTAATATTTATATTTTATTTTATTTCAGCTTAATTTCAGTTACTGAAAATTGTTTTTTTTTACTAGTTTTAGATTAACATTGAACATTAACACTGAATAGGACATCGCTACTTCTTTTGTGAGTTCTTGTGAATGAGCCAATGAAAGACAGGACAGATTTTCAGTGAACAGTAACCATGGCAATGACCAAAGCCATGTTCCATGGCTTTAAAATAGAAGAAATTTCTCCATTTGTGCTCCACAGAGGACAGAAAGTCATGCATGTTTGGACTGACATGAGGGTGAGTAAATGATGACAGAATTTTCATTTTTGGTGAAATATCTCTTTAAGCATATGGCAGCCTGACACTTCAATCTTGCCTCAGCTATAACCGCATGTGTCGGCTACCCTTGTCTGTCATCTTAACAATATCCTGCTCCAAAAAATCTCCCAGGCATCCATCACTCTGGCCTGTTTATATATCTGGCAGTGGAGAGATCCCATAGAAAGCTGATGCCACCAAGGTCTTTTACCCAAATTGAATTCTGTCCCGTATCAAAGGTCGGCTTTTCGTCTTCTCACCCTCTCTCTGTGAGATTGCTCTGCGCAATGGTGAGGCAGCGAGTGGCTCTGTACTGAAGCTGATGAGGGCAGAAGAGAAATAGAAGGTCATGGACACAAACGCAGAGTAGCAATCTTGTTTCTCCAGCTCAGTTTACTCGCTCTCCAGTTACTGTGAGACACACAGCCTATGCAACTATCGTTTGTTTGTCTAAGTGTGTTTGTGTGTGTGTGTTTACGCGCACAAATCTGTATGGGAGATAGAGAACGTGTGAAAATAGCAGTTCCATCAAGGCAATGCAATGTGCAATTCCCCAGGACAGATTAAAGTCAAAGAAGTTATTCCCAGTCTGAATGCAGGGGGCAGACAGACAGCTCAGACCTGAGTGAAAGAAGATTACAACAGTCTTCTAAAATGAAGGTGACCTCCATTTCATAGATCTGTGGATGTTTACCATTCTGAGTGACCGAACAGTCGATACCTTCATATGAGGGACAGCCGGAGTAGGAGTGTGTGTGGATGTAATTACCATCCACAGTGATACGGGGAGGTCAGGCTCTAATAGACTCTGGCCACGAGTCTCATTGTGAGGGATGCCGCTAGCTGAGATTTAACTAAATGCAAGACAGCTCTGAGACCGGCAACTGATTGGAAATAAATGAGAGAGCTGAATTAAGACAAGGCAAAGGTGGATTAGCTAGAGCTTCTTAATGAACACTGTGATAAAGTGAATAAAACAACTGTGGTTGATTAAAGAGGAGAGACAAGAAGTCTGATCTGGGCCTTACTAACTTCAGAAGCAGTAATTGGAGGTGTCAAACTCATAACATCATGTCAGCCAAAAGTTTCAGCTTAGATTCATTCAATTATTATGGAAAGAATCAGTATTTTTGAATGAATCTTTTATTGAACACTGTGATAAAGTGAATAAGACAGCTGTGGTTGATTAAAGGGGAGAGACAAGACGTCTGAACTGGGCCTTACTAACTTCAGAAGCAGTAATTGGAGGTGTCAAACTCATAAGATCTTGTCAGCCAAACGTTACAGCTTAGATTCATTCAATTATTACGGAAAGAATCAGTATTTTTGAATGAATCTTTTATTGAACACTGTGATAAAGTGAATAAGATAGCTGTGGTCGATTAAAGGGGAGAGACAAGACGTCTGAACTGGGCCTTACTAACTTCAGAAGCAGTAATTGGAGGTGGCAAACTCATAAGATCATGTCAGCCAAAAGTTACAGCCTAGATTCGTTAAATTATTACGAAAAGAATCAGTATTTTTCAATGAATCTTTTATTGAACACTGTGATAAAGTGAATAAAATAATTGTGGTTGATTAAATAAGAGACACAAGGGCCCTGGTAAGTTCAGCAGTAATTGTAAATGTTAAACTCGAAAGATCATGTCAGCAAAAAGTTACAGCATAGATTTCTTCTTATTTTACTAAAAGAATCAGTTTGTTCAAGTAATGAATCTTTTAAGGTAACAAATCATTCTCCCCTTTGAAATGCTGAACAGCTTTCAAAGACTGATGCAATCAACAGGATTTGAGTGTGGGCCATGACATTGCAGTTTTATTGTTTGGATCACTTCACGTACTGACTCGCTGTTTTGAATCTGAACAAAATTCAGAATGAGAGCAAATTAAATTTAATTCGTATAAGAAGGTGTATGTAAGTCTGTCTGCACAAGAAGAAGATACCCAGCAAACACACAATGTTCTCCTAACATTCCCATATAGTTACCATTTGGTTATTTTTTGGGAAGCAGATGAGAACGTAACCAAAATTAGCATTCTGGAACCAAAAATTGTTAGCTGGGTAAAACAGGGAGAAAGCATTATGAATGATTCTGAACTATTGATGGCATACACAATTAAGATAACATAAGGACATTATTGATACTCTTAATTAGGGCCCGAGCACCGCGGTTCGAGGACCCTCTTGGATTTGCTCCGTTTATTAGGGCCCGAGCACCGATGGTGTGAGGACCCTATTGGAATTGCTCCGTTTCTTCTTCTTCTTCTTCTTCTCCAAAGTGAATCGCATTTTTGAGGGCCTAAACATGCTCGAAAACTCACGAAACTTTGCACACGTGTCAGAACTGGCGAAAATTTACATCTGATATGGGTTTCAGAAGTGGGTGTGGCAAAATGGCTCGATAGCGCCACCTGTAAAATTATTATTTCGTACATGTACGAAAATTGGTACACACGTGTAACACACCATTACCTACAAAAAAGTCTCTTGGTACAAAATCCAAAACCCAACAGGAAGTACGTTATTTTGAATTTCCTAGCGCCACCTGCTGGCAACAGGAAGTGACATGCTTAACACTGGTATGGACTCCTAGGAACATATTAAAAAGCATTAGCAAGTGTTAAATAGGCTGGCAACATGCTAGAAACATACTAAAACATGCTAGCAACACTTAGCTAAGTGCTAAATCATGCTATTAATGCAGTGAAAGAGGAAGTTACTGTAACTCAGGCATGCAGGGTCCAATCTGCCCCAAACTTAATAAGTTTGATTAGAGTCCTGCCCTGAACACATCTACATGCCCGTATTCGGTTATAGTCATAGTGCCATCTGCTGGCAACAGGGAGTGACATGTTTAACACTGTAATGGACTCATAGCAACATATTAAAAAGCATCAGCAAGTGTTACATAGGCTGGCAACATGTTATAAACATTAAAAAAACATGCTAGCAACACTTAGCTAAGTGTTAAAGCATGCTATTAATGCAGTGAAACAGGAAGTTGATGTAACTCAGGCATGCAGTGCCCAATCTGCCCGAAACTTTACAAGTTTGATGACAGTCCTGGCCTGAACACATCTACATACTCATATTCGGTTACTGTTATAGCGCCACCTATTGGCAACAGGAAGTGACATGTGTAACACTGTGATGCACTATTAGCAACATAGTAAACTATGCCATTGTGTGCTAAACATGCTAGAAATATGCTCAAACATGCTAGCAACACTTACTAAGTGCTAAAGCATGGAATTAATACCATGAAAGAGGAAGTTGTTGTAACTCATGCATACAATGCCCAATCTGCCGCAGACTTCACACGTTTTATGAGAGTCCTGGCCTGAACACATCTAAAAGCCAATATTCAGTTATAATTATAGCGCCACCTGCTGGCAGCAGGAAATGACTTGTTTCACAGTAACTTAAACATGCAAAGTCCAATCTGCACCAAACATCACATGTTTAGTAAGAATACTGACCTGAAGACATCTACACGTAAATTTTCAGTTATAATTATAGCGCCACCTGTTGGCAACAAGATATGCCATGCTTTACACTAACTCAAACATACCATGTTCAATCTGCACCAGACTTCACATGTTTAATAAAAGTGCTAGCCTGAAAACATCTACATGCCAACATCCAGTTATAATCATAGAGCCACCAGCTGGCAGCAGAAAGTTTGGCACATATAAATGACTTTGACATATTCCTCCTATATTTACCACTTATTGCATATTGCCCACTGTTTGCTGTTTTCCTAAAGCCACCGGGTGGCGGTGAGCCCGGGTGCGAGGGCCCGTTCATCGCTGCTTGCAGCTTTAATTTACTTATGTAGCTTGATAAAGTGTATTATTTTTGTGGTTTCAGCAATCACGTCATTTGTGTTTCCTATCAGATGTTTAGGATCAGAACTAGTGATAACAGATTCGCAAAAAATTCAGTCTTTTTAAGTAATCGGTTTGCAGAAAGGTCTGAAGTTGTTCGCGATTCAGTTTGATTCATTCGAAGAGTTGAATCACGCACTGAATCATTTGCAGCGGCTTCTCACAAAAAAATAAACAGTAGGGATACAATACATGCTTTATTGTCATCTGTGAGGAAAATGCTTATAATTGTTTTAAATATTTTCTGGTATCTCTTGGTAGACTTGTAAACACAAATTTTGATAAAAAAAAAATAAGATTAATTTTATTTGACTCTTTCTAGTTTAATGATTCAATGACTCATTATACACAAAAAGACATTTCACTTGTTGCCACTTACTGGCATGATGATTTAACTGCAAAAAAGTTTACTGAATAAATATTAGAAATAAATCTGAATATATATTTTTGGTTTACTGATTTATGTCACTGGTTATTAATTTATAAATGAGAGGATATTATTTGTTGTTGATTTCAGAGTACACTAAATACGAATTAGGTCACTAATGTATGTAAAGTCTGTGTTTTGAAGCAAAACCTGTTTAGAGGATTCATGTTACCCATGATTCTCCTCTAAACCATTGCATACATAGAATGAACATCGAGCTACTTGTTGAGCTGAAAAAACATATTTTATTTTCATTAAAAAAAAAAAACCCAACAACAAATCCTTATGAAGCCCACTTGACATAGACTGGAATGCTTCAGCAGATAACATACAAATAGCTCACCTGAAAAAGATAATGGTGCGTCATTATGTCTAAGGAGGAGCTTGAGGATTTTAAAGTCTGTGCTATGAATGCTGCAGTGTTTGGTCCTCTGCATCATTGCTTGTGTATAATTGCCTTTAAGTGGCATCATTAAGAGATTGTGGGAGACAGTGAAGCTGTTTGGAGAAAACATCCTCAGCAAAATCACATTAACATTTTACACAGTGCTGTCAATCCACAAGGATACCACACTTGACAAGAATATTTATTGGCAGTGTGTGTTGCTACGAGCTT
Organism: Sinocyclocheilus anshuiensis; assembly: GCF_001515605.1. NCBI lineage: Eukaryota > Metazoa > Chordata > Actinopteri > Cypriniformes > Cyprinidae > Sinocyclocheilus > Sinocyclocheilus anshuiensis. The sequence goes on from NW_015555756.1 coordinate 664,119, forward strand.
GCTTTGTGCAAAACCACTGCATTAAGAAAAGTGGGCCATTTTCTTGTAAGTGGTCTCTCTGATTCCCTGTGCTACTAGGAACAAGATCTACCTCTCTGTTCTTAAATTTTCTATTCCTCTTGACTTGCACAAGCAGCGTATGCAGTATAAATGACCATGGCTCCCCCCTTGCAATGAATTATAGGATATGCACAGGAAAAATCTATTGTAACAACATTGTACATATTGTACAATAGCAAGCACTCTATATTTCGTGACTAAAATAATTGGCCTTCTGCATACACCTGGAATATCAACTAGCCTGTTAGATTTATTCAAAGCTGATGTTAGTTCATTCAGTTCAACACATCAGGGCAGATTCCTTCTCATGTCATAATTTCTGATGTTCGTCAGACTGTAATAGCATGCAAACCTATCAGACGCACAGTTTCACAGCCCTGTCAAAACACGGGGTTTTCTCTGTTATCACAACAAAGTCATAATCACTTCACCAGCTGCAGAGACACCGTGACATGCATGTCATACAGTCTGCTAAACTCAGACCTCAATCCATAGAAGTTAATTAAGGCATTTACCAAATATGCCAGTCTTTAAAGCATACGTGACTCAAGAAGCTGGCAGTGAAGAATAAGTCCCTCAGTGAACACACCTCATTAAAACGGTCCTGTCCTTGTATCACACCATTGTGAGTGAGATATTGCTGACGCAGTTCAATAAACAACAAGTAACATGGGTCTCAGACACAATATTGACAGTAATTTTGTCTACTTTTGCTCCGTCTGTGAAAAGCAATGTCCCCGAGCAACACACAGTAGTGTCATTCCCAAATGAATTAGTTGAGTGAACAATTCAATGATTCATGCAAGAAGATTTTCTTTTTCCCGTAAAGGAATAAGGTGTTTTTTTATGTAATGGTTGAGTGAATGATTCACCGAATCAATGTTTTTTAACAAATTTGTTGAATGAATGATTGAATCAATTAACGCACTGGGACTTTATTATTATATCAATGTTACAATGTTTGTGATCAATCACTATCTGTATTCACATCCACTTCAACAACCGATGCATAGAATTAAGTCCCCACCCTACATTTTTTATTTTTCTTATAATTAGTATGTTGCATTTCAACTTTAATGTAGTCTGATATCAGCATCAGACTTCACTTGACCAAAAAGATTTATTCAGCCTTGTTCACTGATTCGTTCAGTATAACCCTTTTTGAAGTTTACACTGTATACATAAACACAGGTAACTTGATAGTATTGGGTTGGACCCTTTTTTGCCTTCAGAACTGCCTTAATTCTTTGTGGCATAGATTCAGCAAGGTGCTGAAACATTCCTCAGAGATTTTGGCCCATATTGACATGATAGCATCACGCAGTTGCTGCAGATTTGTCAGCTACACATCCATGATGCGAATCTTCCTTTCCACTAAAGGTGCTCTACTGGATTGAGATCTGGTGAGTGTGGAGGCCATTTGAGTATAGTGAACTCATTGTCATGTTCATAAAACAGTTTGAGATGATTTGAGCTTTGTGAAATGGTGAAACATGTTGTGAATTCAGTGATCCTCTTCAATCCTCGGTTGTAATGAGTGGTTATTTGAGTAACTGTTGCCTTTCTGTCAGCTCAAACCAGTCTGGCCATTCTCCTCTGACCTCAACAAGGCATTTTCACCCACACAACTGCCACTGACTGATATTTTCTCTTTTTGGACCATTTTCTGTAAACCCTAGAGATGATTGTGTGTAAGAATTCCCAGTAGATCAGCGGTTTATGAAAAACTCAGATCAGCCCATCTGGCACCAACAACCATTCCACATTCAAAGTCACTTAAAACAACCTCAGCAGACTGTCTTGACCAAGCCTACATGCCTAAATGTATTGAGCTGCTGACATGTGATTGGCTGATTAAATATTTGTGTTAACAAACAGTTGAATGGGGTACCTAATAAAGTGGCCAGTGAGTGTATATAACATTTTACATGCTGTCAAAATGTTTCAAAATATACATGTACACAGAACGTATACAAACACCTATACTTGTCATGTGTTTGTCTCTGTTTAGTTCCTGTTTGCCCCTATTTGGTTCAGTTCCTGTCCTCATTTAGTTTATCATTGTTTATTCTGTTCACCTCTCTTGATTGAGTTCTCCACCTGTTTCAGTTTTGCCTAATCACGTTCCATGTGTTTATATACCCTGTGTTTTCCTCAGTTCCTTTGTCTTGCTTTAAAGTTACGTTGTGGTGTTTATCTTCTCTATTATTCTGTATTACACTCTTGGATTGATAATCAAAGACTCACCTTTTGGATTACCCCATTGCTGTGTGCCTCATCTACCCGCATCGTGACAGAAAGCAATACCATAAAACTGAAAGTAAGTGACGTCTTTTCCCCTGTGTTTGTTTTCCGCCCTTTTTGAATAGTTTTTGTTTTCCAGTTTTTTTTCCCCCGCGGCATGGAAACCGCAGCACATTTCGCTGCTCCGAAGATGAGCTCGCCGGCCACGCCGTTGGCAAGCCCGCCGGCTGCTACGAAGTCAAGCCCGCCAGCCGTGGCTCTCTCAAGCTTGCCGGCCGCCATTGACCCAAGCCCGCCGGTCACCGCAACGACAAGCCCGCCAGCTGCCCAGTTCACCCGTAATCAGAAGAGGAGAAGGAGGAGAAATGACTGGCTCAGGGCCCTCATCTTCGCCCGAGTGCTCGCTCCAGTGTCGGCTCCAGCCCCAGAGCTCGCTCCAGTGTCGGCTTCAGCCAGTGCCAGCTCCTTGAAAGCGCCTTGCTGTGCCAGCTCTTCCAGAGCACCCTCCAGTGCCAGCTCCTCATAAGCACTTCCCAGTCCCCGAATCCAGCCCAGAGTGGGCTCCTGTTCCCGAGTATAGCCCACGGAAGGCTCCAATTCCCGAGTATAGCCCACGGAGGGCTCCAATTCCCGAGTATAGCCCACGGAGGAGTCCAGTTCCAGAGTATAGCCCACGGAGAGCTCCTGTTCCCGAGTATAGCCCGCTCCGCCATGGCCTCCTGAGCTACCAGCTCCGCCATGGCAACCTGAACTGCCCACTCCGCCATGGCTCCCCGAGCTGCCCGCTCCGCCATGGGACCCGGATCCAGTACCGACAGAGTACCCCTCGATGTTATGTGGTGCGAGGTCACGCCTTTAGGAGGGGGGCGATATCGGTTTATTCTGTTCACCTGTCTTGATTGAGTTCTCCACCTGTTTCAGTTTTGCCTAATCACGTTCCATGTGTTTATATACCCTGTGTTTTCCTCAGTTCCTTTGTCTTGCTTTAAAGTTACGTTGTGGTGTTTATCTTCTCTATTATTCTGTATTACACTCTTAGATTGATAATTAAAGACTCACCTTTTGGATTACCCCATCGCTGTGTGCCTCATCTACCCGCATCGTGACAATACTGCAGTTGGTATTTTTTCTCAGATATGTCCTTAGTTTCAAAGCACAGCACACGAGAAATAAAACATACCAGAGTGCTTATATAGGACTTTCTAGACAAACTCGTTCTTAGCGGTCCCCTTATTCATTTCCCTGAAGGAATTGACCTAAATGATGAAGCATTTTGAGGGAGTTTCTGTGGTGGAAACCCAGTAATATTCTATATAAAAGGAGAAACTCCCTTTAGACACTGTTAGATGGTGGAGAAATAGAGATTTGCCTTATTAGCCTCAATCACACAAAAAAATTGTCAAACGTCCTTGAGTAGCAACTTCACAGGCTGCCTGATGCGACAGAGAATTACAGCTAGACCAAAAGAATGAGAAACAAAGAGAGAGTAATGAAGAGAGACAAAGTTGAACTCAGTTCTTTCCTTTGCTTTCCATTACTGAGGAGAGGCCAGGCTCCCTAATGGATCCCTGTCAGCATCACACACTTCAACATCTTCAGTCAAGCACAGTGAAAGACAACTCCCCTGACTCCATAAAGAGCCTTTCCATGTCACTCGCCTGCTTTTTCCCAAGCCAGATTGTGTTAGGTCAGTTTCGGACAGTCCAAAAACTTACCTAACGCTGCCAGTTGTGAAAAAAATTGATCTGTATCAGTGTGATTTAGTGTGTATGGGACCGTTTGTCCATTCACAGGATTACATGGTCAAAACATCTGGATGGATGCCAAAGTTTAAGTGATGTGCTTAGTCTGAATCTGAATATGAGATTTAGTTTGAATAAATCCTTTTTTATATAGATCTGATGAGTTATGTAAACATGTAGAGCATGGCTCAAACAATGCCAAGATTACAGGTTTGACCAAGGGACATTCTCAAAATAAACAAAACACTGGTGACAAAAATAGGTTTTAATGAATAGCAAAATATTACAATATTAAATTGTAATTTGTATTAAATTAAAATAGTAACACTTGTAACAACATGCCACTCAGGTTGGTCTATCCAAATTCTGTTGGGGCCATTTAGCCCATTAATAACATTATTGTGTCTATAAATCCCTCATTAAAACAGACAAAAACGTTTGATATTCAACGTAATACAATTTCACAGAATGATCATTATTTTGTAGAGGCACAAAATTAGACCTGTTTACCTCAAAACTGTTTCCATCTTACAAATGTTAATGTTCAGATGAAATTATAAAATTAAGAAGAGCAGTCATTCATTAAATATGTTGAGATGATATTTTGTGCCATCTATGATCAAGAGGGAAAAAATACCCCATATTACCCCAATAATGTTATAATTTGAATAAATGCTACCTATCATGGAATTGTTCTGAATTCTTGAACTTGTTCACTAGAAAGTCCAAATCTTTTAGAATGAGCTTGAATGCATCAAATGCATTATGCTTTAAAAGGCCTGCATGCTCAACTGTGCACGAGATGGAGTGGAACACAGAAAATGAAATATACCTGGGCCTTAAGTGTAAAGTGTCTGTCAAGTGCATGAAATATAAATGTAAATGTACTATCACTTTGCATTTTTCACATAAGCAAGTCTTACTGCAAAACAAGAGTTTGCCTGGTTAGCTTCAACTTGTAGAGATTATAACCACACCACACAGCATGCAAAAAATATTTTTTTCCTTTGATGGTCATTGAAAATTAACTGTGTATTCTGTTAAAGGGGTCATATGATGCGATTTCAATTTTTCCTTTCTGCAACAAATGCCTCGTTTATAATGGCTTTTAATGTTTTTGTCTCGTCGCTCCGGCCAGGACAAGGCATTGCAATATGGTAGGGGGTAACAGTTCCGTCACACGCTTGAGGTATTCGGCCAATCACAACGCACTGGATAGCTGGCCAATCAGAGCACACCTCGCTTTTCAGACTGATGAGTTTTGTAAAAATCGACGCGTTTCAGAAAGGCGGGGCATAGAGGAGAAACAATAATGTACAGTATGTGGAAAATAATGTGTTTTTTAACCTTAAACCGCATAAACACATTTCATTACACCAAATACACAAAATAATGTTCTTTTTAGCAACATCATATGACCCCTTTAATTCTGATTTATTTATTTATTTTTTTTTTGTATTCAACATATATATCTGCAGCTTATATACACTCTTAAAAATAAAGGGTCTCGATTGGCACTTATAGTTCTATGAAGAACCTTTGAATATTCATTGAACCTTTCCATTGCACTAACCTTTCCACAGAACTAATCACTGAAAGGTTCTTTGGGGAACCAAAAAAAAAAAGTATATTATATAGTTTAGAGTAGGGGTCCTCCACTCTGGCCCTTGAGGTCCACTTTCCTGCAGAGTTTACCTCAAACCCAAATCAAACAATTCAAACATTTAGAGTATCTTACTCACTTAAAAATAAAGGTTCCAAAAAGGAGGTTTTCACAGCAATGCCATAGAAGAACCATATTTGGTTCCCCAAAGAACTTTCAGTGAACTGTTATTTTCTTAATGTAAAAACCATTTTAATAAAGAACCTTTTTCCACTATAAAAAAATGCATAATGGGAAGGTTCCATTGATGTTAAAGGTTCTTCATGGAGCCATCAATGCCACTACAAAGAAACTTTATTTTTAAGAGTGTAGAGAAAAACAATAGGAGCATGACATCATCAAGTGCAAGTAATTCCTCACATTTTTTTGAATTAATGCAAAATTAAGGAATTAAGGAATTTTCTCTTTTTCAACCACTGACAATATGAACTCAGTATGGAGAGTGTGGTGAATTAATTGGGCCATTTTAACAGCAGTGGCACAAAGCCTAAACTACCAACAGAGCAGACACTGACAAGAGGCCAGTGAAGGCGTTTGAAGAGCGGATCAAAGCAGAGAGTCTTTGATGATCCCGCATGGCTGAGCTGAGGAGGAGCTGCTGTGAAGAACTGGAACCACCCTCAATCAAATCAGAAGCAAGTGCTCATCTTAACCTTCACTCTCCACCCCTTTATCACATCAACAGGTGGTTTCACGGAGCCTTCAAAAGAGCAATGTGCAAAACACCTCACTGAAAAGTAATAGCAGTGCATAATTTGAGAATGTCTTGTGGAAGGTCACATTATGTATTTCTTGGATTCTATGAAAGTATTTGAATTATAACTATGGAGATACAGAAACTCTTTGGAAAATTTGAGCAAACTTCTTTTTAATGCATGCATAATTCTTGCCTAACATTTGTGCGAAGCATAAAGCGTGCAAATGGCTTGCAAGTTATTAAATGTGTGGAAACTGTGTATTACAGAAAATAACTCTGTAACCAAGATGCCTGCAAACAATCTATGTAAATTAACAATACTGCAGGTATTGCGGGAAAAAAAAGTAATAAATGAAACAGGTGAATGTTGTGAATGTTTAAAATAAGTGAAGCCACATTGTAGGATATATTGTCAGAATTTGAAAATGTTTAAATAAAAATGTAAGAATGTTTGAAATAAAATAAAGTCACAATTGTGAGAAATAAAGAAATAATGTTAATAAAGTCCAGAAATAAAGTTTGAGGTTACTAAGATTTTTTTTCAAGAAACAAATGCTTTTATTTAGTAAGGACGCAAGTGAAAAAAAAAACTGTTCTTTCCATTCATCAAAGAATCTTGGGGAAAAAATTTATCATTTCTGCCTTGAAAATATTAAGTTGTAAAACCGTTTTTAACATTGATGAAGAATTTTTTTTTTGAGCACCAAATCAGCATAGAATAATTTCTAAAGGATCATGTGAAAACTGGAGCATGTTGAAAATGTAGCTTTGCTATCACAAATTACATTTAATAATATTTCACAACATTAATGTTTTTACTGTATTTTTGATTTATGAGGATTCTTTCAAAAATATAAGAAATCGTACCAAATACAAACTTTTGAACAGTATGAGGTATAAGAGAAAAATTACAAAAAATAAATACGTAATTAAAGTCACACTTACCTTTTCACTCTGAGGCTGAAACAATTTTACACATTTGCTTCTTTGCATTTGAATCTATGACATGACACATTTTTTAAATTTTTTAAATACATACAAAATGCAGTTCATGACTTGAATGCACCTCTTTCACTGTGATGTGTTTTTATTGTATTAAAAGTACATTAAAAGTAAAAGTGTTAAGCAAAAGTGCATTAAAAATATATTTATAATACAGTAGTGCTGTCAAATCGATTAATCGCATTTAAGAAAAAATATATACACACGTAAATATTTCTTATAAATAAAAACAGTGCACACAAATAAATTATGTAAATGCAAACTTTTATTTTGGATGCGATTAATCATGATTAATCGATTTGACAACACTAATGAAAAAAACGTTTTTATAAACTTTAAATGTAAACAAATTTTCAGTGAAAATCAACAGGAATACAATGACTACATTTCTAAGAACTCAGCACATGGGTTTTAAACGAGATTTTTCAAGGATATTTTTTCTTTTCTTTATCACACTGTTATTTGTCACTGGCTCTCTTAACAGTTGGTGGTCTTCAGTTAAAAAAAAAATAGATTTTTTAATATATCTAATCCACATCTATTCCACTAACCCAGTGTTTCTCTCAATAAAAAAACTGTGATTTGTTTTTTACCAGTCCTCCTGTGTGCTCTATTTTACGATGCTAGTCTGTAAATTCAACTTCAAAGACATGAAAAGGATTATAAAATGCTGCTTGTTTGTTATGATATGTATTGTGTTTTATACTATAAGCAAGCATATGGTGTTTAATACTATAAGCACTTGTGCATATGCTCTCCTGCTAATTCTACACACCTGAGACTAAAACAAACTCGTTAAAGCAATAAAACCGTACGGTTACGGCCTTTATCTCACTATTCCATATTGCCTTTTATTGAATGCCATTTTGTCATGTGACATCCTCCAAATCGGATGTTTTCTCTAAATACAGGCATGCTGCAAAAAGACAAAATTCCCCAGAGCACCTAAATTTGTCTGTTGGTGTCTAGACAGCCATAGCTATACATCTCAGACCATTCAGACAGGGAGAAGTGCCACTGTTTCTTACAAACACCTGCTAATTGGATGGCCTATGTGTTTCATAGGCTGACACGCTGCCACGGACATTGAGGAGTTTGTCTTTCAATGCTGAAAAAATCCATAGCTAAAGGCATTCCACCCTCTGTAGAGAGGTCTTCAATGATTACTATGTTTGACTTCCTAATGCGTTTGACACCATGTCATGTGTTCTCTGTAATTGCTTCATTCCTCAGAGTCTTACAGGTTGACTTTTGAAGTCCGGATATCGGCAACGTGCCTCATGTGAACATATCTCAGGGGTCGAAAGGCCCAGTGTACATCAATCGAAATCGAAGCGTGAACTGGTGTGACATCATTTAGAACAAAATCAGGTCAAAATGAAGCTCGTTTGGAGTTTGTTTCGGGAGTTTGAAACAGCTTGCCAAAGCAAACTTTCAGGAAAAGTTTGCTCTGGGGTGCATATCCATTCAATGACGTAACTCACAGATTAGCTATCATAGTACAATGTATTGTTGGAGAAAGTAACCAACTAATGAACTTCCAGTAATCTATTAAATTACAGCATTGACTGACAATCAGATGAGCTGATGGCACTATCATCTTCACAATTGTGACGCAGCCTGTTCAATGAATTAATCCACATCATGTTGCTTTCGTCTGGCCAGAGGAGAACTGGACCCCAGACTGAGCCTGGTTTCTCCCAAGGTTTTTCTCTATTTCTGTCACCGATGGAGCTTGGGTTCCTTCCTTGCCACTGTCACTTTTGACTTGCTTAGTTTGGGACACTTAATATAGATTGTACTGAATGACAGCTTGCTTATTTTACTCACTTTTACTTATTTTACTATTTTACTCAAGATTTCTAGGATTTCTAAAATCCACGTCATACAAACAAGAAACTAAAAAACAGCATATGTTGGTTAGGTATGTTTTGAAGCATGGCAGCTGGTTCGAGCTGGTTTAAGCTGGTCCTTAGTGTGTCATGAACTGGTTTAAGATGGTCCTGAGTTGGTTATAAGCTGGTCTTGAGCTGGTTCTGAGCAGGAGCTGGTTGCTTAGGACCAGCACATGACCAGACTAAACCAGCTTATAACCAGCTCAGGACCAGCTTAAACCAGCTCAAACCAGCTGCCAGGCTTCAAAACATACCTTAATTTCGGGAAACTATGGTTTTGGGAAATACCAAATCGTTAAAGGGATAGTTCAGAAAAAAAAAAAATTATGTCATTAATTACTCATCCTCATGTCATTCCAAACTGGTAAGACCTTCGTTCATCTTCGGAAGATATTTTGAATGAAATCCGAGAGCTCTCTGACCCTCCAAAGACAGCAATGCAACTGACACGTTCAAAGCCCAGAAATGAAGTAAGGACATCGATAAAATTGTCCATGTGACATCAGTGGTTCAACCATAATGTTATGAAGAAAAAGAGAATGCATTTTGTGTGCAAAGAAAAAAAAAAGACTTTATAAGGTCTTCTACGTGCGTTCACGAGTATACCACGACGCATGTGAGTGATGCTGCTGACGCAGGAGGTTGAACCACTGATGTCACACGGACTATTTTAATGATGTCTTTACTACCTTTCTGGGCCTTGAACATGGTAGTTCCCTTGCTGTCTATGCAGGGTCAGAAAGCTCTCGGATTTAATCAAAAATATCTTAATTTGTGTTCTGAAGATGAACAAAGGTCTTACAGATTTGAAACGAGTGAGTAAAATTTACGGCTGAGTAAATAATGACAGAATTGTCATTTTTGGGTGAACTATTCCTTTAAGCTATGTAATTAGCTTGGTAATGACAGAACTTGCGACTTGTTGGCTAACGATGCTTTTGCGAAACGCACCCATGGCTGGTAAACACCTTTGAACTATACCTTTGGTCCATGGAGATTATGCAGAAAAGAGGAGATCTTCTTTGACGTGGAAATAATCTCTGGTTAAACCGTCCCACCTGTAGGACGGTTGGCGCTCTTTTTTGTTGTTGTCCTTTTTCTCTATCAACTCTTTAATCAGCATGAATTATATATCATTTGAAAGCTTAGAAGCCCAAGAATCATCCTGTGAAAACCATTTTGAAATCGGACATTGCGTTACCATGGAAATGGTACTTTAAAATCGTTTGGCGGTCTCCTCCCCCTTAGTGGACAGTGTCAAGAGTCATATTACAAAATGCATTACGGTCTTTTAGAATCAAACCTTTTTATAATCTTGACAAAATACATATCACTGGAAAGGTCTGAGTCTCAGGATTCCATATTTTGAGATAGAAGTAATATTGACAGAGAAATCTAGACATTTGTGACAGAAAAATGCATTAAAAAATGCAATGGAGTTTGGATGCACCCGGTGGCTGTTTGTGGTATGACGCCCTAAATAAAATCTCACAGGAACCTCAATTTTTTTCATATCAACTTCAAATTTGGAACGTAAGTTATTTAGACATAAGGCTTTAATATTATACCAATTTTAGAGTAAAACCTGTTATGTAAAATATTTATTATAAATAAAATAAAATAAAATAAATATAGTGCATTTTATTTACAGTATATTTAAACTTCTATAACTTTTTGATACTTTAATTTTTTTAAATTAAAATGTTAAGCAAAAATGTGATATGATATGGTATTTTAAGTACATCGCCATGAGTATTTCAGGACTTAAGGGTCCCTGCTTTGTGCAGTTCCTCATCTCATATTTTTCCTTTAACTGTGTATTTGAAATAAGTAATTTTGTGTGATTTAAATTTTTTATTTCATAATAACACTGAGTTCATTTCATCCTTAAGTTTCAACGCACGTCACAGTTAGTTCTTTGGTAGAATTTCATCACCGCCACCCCTGCCACATCCAATCTTGAACTAGTTCGACAGCCTGATGTTTCCCGTAATATTTCAGAGGGTAAATAGACACAGCCGTCCATTTTCCCCCATTTTTCGATTTTGATTCCATTCATGTTTGCTGATGGATCAGGCCTTGAACTAATTAGAGGTGATTTCGCAAGAACACTAGAGAGCTGAACTGTTTTCTGTTGACTGGGGTTTTGACAGCACTGTCACTTTGATCACTGACTCAAATTGTGTACAATGAAATGCTGTCAAGTTGTGGTCAGAAGGGAATCGGCCTGTGAAAGTGCTTAACATTCATTTCTACCACACTGCCATTTTAAACACCATTGTCTGCTTGTCATCACTTCACAGAGAAATGGGCTTGCTATTCCAATGAGATCTCCTCTCAGTATAGGAGCACAAGCGTAGATTTGAGGGGAGGTAATTGAGCTGATTATCTTAAAGTGGGGAATATCAAATGTCCTATTTAATACTCAGTGGTATTTTTATCCATCTATGGCTCTTCTGGCTGAAAAATGATTCAGACAGTTGCCTTATATCAATTATAAATTAATGTACCAGAAAGCTCTGCATAACTCCCTATTGTATTTCACTAGGGGTTTCGCTTCTCACAACTATGTACTGTGGGTGGTTTTCACTTTGCTGGTGTTCATTGATAGTGCAGAGCTCAATGTCAACTGAGAGCTGAAAGTCTTGTTTCCCAAACTTCAGGCAAGTACATGTCACTCTCAGCTTTGCTCATCTCAACTGTAACCATAATACTACAAATAATGCAGCTGATGTCTTCCTAGCTCCAGGGGAATGGGATCTGAACAAAAGATTTAAAATACTGACAAGTAGCACAACCATTAGTAATACTAATTTGACTTTTGCAAGTTGTATGCATCATATTCATACCTGCATCCTACTCTAGGTATCTCATCCTCGATGAATGTTCAGCTTTAAAGGGGTCATATGATGTTGCTAAAAAGAACATTATTTTGTGTATTTGGTGTAATGAAATGTGTTTATGCGGTTTAAGGTTAAAAAAACACATTATTTTCCACATACTGTACATTATTGTTTCTCCTCTATGCCCTGCCTTTCTGAAACGCGTCAATTTTTACAAAGCTCATCGGTCTGAAAAGCGAGGTGTGCTCTGATTGGCCAGCTATCCAGTGCGTTGTGATTGGCCGAATACCTCAAGCGTGTGACGGAAATGTTATGCCCCTTACCATATTGTGATACCTTGTCCCGGCCGGAGCGACGAGACAAAAACATTAAAAGCCATTATAAACGAGGCATTTATTGCATCCAGTGGGGACATAATTACGGATTATAATGACTTATACTTTTGCGTCTTTTTACGCATTGCATTGCATCGTGCCGTGCTGCGTAAACATAAAACCATGTCTGCATTTGTGATCGGAGAAATGACAAACTACAAACGCTACTCTACACTGGCTCAAAACTCG